>NW_004444008.1:7212408-7214064 GCF_000243295.1 Trichechus manatus latirostris
TGTTATGTCAATTGAGCTAGATGTTCCCTGAGACCATGGTCTCCACAACCCTCAGCCCAGTAATTCAGTCCCTAAGGGAGTTTGGATTTGTCCGTGGAGCTTCCTTGACTTTACCCTGAACAAGTGGTGCTGGCTTCCCCAGTATTGCGTACTACTGTCTTACCTTTCACCAAAGTTAACACTTATCTATTGTCTATTTAGTGTTTTTCCATCCCCACCCCTTCCCTCCCTTGTAAACATCAAAGATTGTTTCTTTTTGTGTATAAACCTTTTCATGAGTTTTTATAGTAGTGGTCTCAAACATTATTTGTCCTTTTGTGATTGACTTATTTCACTCACTATGATGCCCTCCAGATTCATCCATATTGTGAGATGCTTCCCAGATTCATCATTGTTCTTTAGTGTTACGCTGTACTCCACTGTGTGTATGTACCATAATTTATCCGTTCATCTGTTGATGGGCATCTAGGTTGTTTCCATGTTTTTTCTATTGTGAACAATGCTGCAATGAACATGAGTGTGCATGTGTCTATTCATGTGACGGCTTTTATTTTTGTAGGATATATTCCTAGAAGTGGGATTGCCGGATCATATGGTATTTCTATTTCTAGCTTTCTAAGGAAGCACACTATCATTATCCAAAATGGTTGTACCATTTTGCATTCCTACCAGCAGTGCATAAGAGTTCCAATCTCCCTGCAACCTCGCCAACATTTATTATTTTCTGTTTTTTTTGATTGTGCCAGTAATGCTGGGGTAAGATAGTATCTCATTGTAGTTTTGATGTGCATTTCTCTAATAGCTAGTGATTGCGAGCATTTCCTCATGTATCTCTCAGCTGCTTGAATGTCTTCTTTGGTGAAGTATCTGTTCATTTCCTTCACCCATTTTTAAATGAATTATTTGTATTTTTGTTGTTGAGGTGTTGGATTTTCCTGTAGATTTTAGAGTTTAGACCTTTGTGGGACTTGTAATAGCCAATTTTTCTTTTCCCCAGTTTGTAGGTTCTCTTTTTCCTCTTTTGGTGAAGTCTTTTGACGAGTATCAGTGTTTAATTTTTAGAAGATCCCAGTTATCTAGCTTATCTTCTGGAGTTTGTATGTTGTTAGTTATGGTTTGTATCCTTTTAATGCCCTGTATTAGCATCTCTAGCATTGATCCTATTTTTCTTCTATGATCTTTATAGTTTTTGTTTTTATATTTAGGTCTTTGATCCATTTTAAATTAGTTTTTGTATATGGTGTGAGGTTTGGGTCTTGTTTCATTTTTTTGCACTTGGACATCCAGTTTTGCTGGCACCATTTGTTAAAAAGACTGTCTTTTCCCCATTTGATGGACTTTGGGCACTTGTCGCAGATCAGGTGACAGTAGGTGGATGGATTTACATCTGGGTTCTCAATTCTATTCCATTGGTCAATATATCTGTTGTTGTACCAGTACCAGGCTGTTTTGACCACCATAGCTGTATAGTATGTTCTGAGGTGAGGTAGTGTGTGTCCTTCTACTTTATTCATCTTCTTCAATAGTGCTTTACTTATCCGAGATCTCTTCCCTTTCCATATAAGGTTAATGATTAGTTTTTCTATCTCTTTAAAGAATGTTGTTGGTATTTGGATCGAGATTGCATTGTATTTGTAGATTGCTTTGGGTAGAATT
>NW_004444008.1:7218400-7220639 GCF_000243295.1 Trichechus manatus latirostris
AAAAAAAAAAAAGTGAGGGAGCCTACTGTTGGAGTGGAGAGATGAGAAACAGAGAAATGAAGAAAAACAAGAAGGAAAAAAATAAATAAAAATTAAAAAATATGCCCCTAGTGATCCCACCCACATGGCTGCACCGACTGGGAAAGTGGCTCCCAAGCTGCACAGTACAGCCTAGCTAGAAGGGGTGGAGAGGATACACAGAGCCAGTTATTCAGAGGACATGAAAAGAAGGTAAGTAGAAAGAGGTAAGAAACTGAGAAATGAAGAAAAACAAAATGTAAAAAAGAAAGAGAAAACAAACAAACAAAAAAGAAAGGAAAAGCCCCCAGGGTTCCCACCAGTGTGGCGGTTTGGACCATGGAAGCATTTCCCCAGCTAAGTGGCACTTCACAGCCTGTCAAGAAGAAGCAAAGATGGCACATGGTATCAGATGTTAGAGAGAAAGGCGGAAGACCAGGTAAGAGGCAAGGAAGAAGCCAAAAAAAGCAACACCAGCAAGAAAGAAATGGCAGGGGAGAAGCTGGTTGCTGCCTTCTATTCCATGGTCTTGGCTAGCTGGGAAGCAGAGAATCGATCCACCAGGAAGCCTTGGATTAGACAGCTGGGAAGTGGCGAAGGCTGAGCAGGGGGAGGCATGGTGGGGGGTGGGAAAGCATGTCTCGCTGGTTACCAGATGCTCTATCTTCTGTTGGGAGCTCTGTGAATCTGCTTTCCTGTACTCCCTGTCCATTGATCTCTGACAGGAATCCAAGATGGTGGATCTGTGCTGTGTTAGCTGATGGGGATCTCATTTGTAACTTTCCTTGCTCTCTGTTCTCTGTCAGTTTCTTATTCCATTTGGTCCTTAATTGAGTTGTTTATCTCTTCATTTGATGCTTAAGGTTCCAGGATTGACGTTTGTTGCTGTTTTAGATAGTTTTTTGGGTCTTTGCTGTGGAGGGATGGCGTGGTGCTTCTGTCTATAGCATCACGTTGGCTCTACACTTCTGAAAGATCCATTTTAAATCACCTAATACAAGATATTAAAACCCTATAAATAGTTTCTGCTGACCTGTCCCTTATGGAAAATTACTAAGACTCTGTAAAGGTGGAGTTCTCTCTCATGGCAGTAATTTGATAATCTTAACTGTGTTTAATTAACAGTTTTGATTGTTTTTTTCTGGTAGTCTATTAAGGAGTCCGTAGTTGACACATGTGATATCATCCCTGTCAAGAAGGCATGGGTTAGGGGGCACTGAACATCTGTTAAGAGTGATGGGAAAATTTGGAAATGGATAATGGTGATGGTTGAACAACATGATAAATATAATTAACGTCAATGAATTATATATGTGAAGAATGTTTAAATGACAAATATTTTGATTTATATATTAAGAAAAATAAAAAAAATTAAAGGCTTGGGTTAGGGTTTGAAAGTGAAATGATCCTTAAAAAAATTAAACAATAAGAATTTATTGCTGAATGAGTGGGTGTTTCTAGAAAATATCATGATTCATAATATGATAAAGAAAATTTTATCAATAAGAACTTTTGTTAGGAATGAATATATATATATATATATATATGTGGATTGGATTGTGTCCCCCTCAAAATATGTGTTGTAAATCCTAACCTCTATGCCTGTAGTTATAATCCCATTTGGAAATGTATTGTCTTTGTTAGGTTAATGAGGCAAGATTAGTGTAGGGTGTGTCTTGAGTCAATCTCTTTTGAGATATAAAAGGCATTAAACAAGCAAGGGAACAAGCAGAGATGGGGGAAGATTGATGCCAAAACACATGGAGATCTCCAAAGAACCAGGAAACAAGCTGAAGAGACAAGGGCCTTCCCCTAGAGCTGACAGAAAGAAAGCCTTCCTCTAGAGCCAGAATTCAGACATATAATCTACAATACTGTGAAAAAATAAATTTCTGTTCGTTAAAGCCATCCACTTGTAGTATTTCTGTTATAGCAATACTAGATAACTAAGATATACCTACACATATATATCTATATATATATATTTAGGGAGGGCACGTTAATGGATAAATGGAATAGATAAAACTACATTAAGGGGTCCACTATGGAAAGAAATGTTCGACTTAAGATATTTGTTGAGCCAGAACAGGGGAGAAGATGGGAAGCCATACTGAGCAGGGTCAAGCATTCTGCCACATGATCCCCTTTCTGAGCCTCATAAAATATAGTAAATTTACAATATTTATAAAATGTTTAGAAACATGCTTTTTTAAAAAGTCTA
>NW_004444008.1:7220739-7237216 GCF_000243295.1 Trichechus manatus latirostris
TAGGAGGAACTTTGGACTCTCATCTGGTGTCATGGATTGAACTGTGTCCCCCAAAAATATCTGTCAACTTGGCTGGGTCATGATTCCCAGTATTGCAGTATTGTGTACCATTTTGTAATCTGATGTGATTTCCTTATGTGTTGTAAACTCTATCACTATGACATAATAAGATGGATTAGCGGCAGTTACATTGATGAGGTCTACAAGATTAGATGGCGTCTTAAGCCAATCTCCTTTGAGATATAAAAGAGAGAAGTGAGCAGAGATACATGGGGACCTCATACCACCAAAAAAGCAGTGCTGGGAGCAGATCTGAGGTTCCTGCACAGAGAAGCTCCCAGACCAAGGGAAGACTGATGACAAGGACCTTCCTCCAGAGCTGACAGAGAAAGAAAGACTTCTCCTGGGGCTGATGCCTTGAATTTGGACTCGTAGCCTACTAGACCGTAAAATAATAAATTTCTCTTTGTTAGAAGCCATCCACTTGTGGTATTTCTGTTACAGCAGCACTAGATGACTAAGACACCTGGCTACAGAGTTAGGGTTTCTGGGACAAGAGGACCTAACATGTGCCCAACAGAATGAAGAAAGAAGACCTTCAAGCAGGGGTATCATCCTAAAATTTGAAAACATCAGCATTAACCCCAAAATTCTCAATGTTCCCAGAAGATAGGAAACAAATGAATGAGGATCAAGAAGGCATGCAATTTGTCAATACAAGACTAAACACTTAAAGATTAAAGATCTCTGCTTTCAATTTTCTGAGGATTGTTGATTTCTGATTTTAAAAATCAATTTCACATTGTCAGTCAAGTACAAGAACAGATGACAGGCAATAGCTTTCTTGCAAGACTGAAGATCAGACAAGTTGTGGAATGTCATCAAAGACATTATACATGAAGAAAACAAAGAAGTAATTAAAAAGACAGGAAAGAAAGAAAAGAGCAAAATGGATGTCAGAAGAGACCCTGAAACTTGCTCCTGAACATCGAGTAGCTAAAGTGAAAGGAAAAAATGAGGAAGGAAAAGAGCTGAAAAGATTTCAAAGGGCGGCTCGAGAAGACAAAACAAAGTATCATACTGACATGTGCAAAGACCTGGAGATGGAAAGCCAAAGGGAAGAACACACTCAGTATTTCTCAAGCTGAAAGAACTGAAGAAAAAATTCAAGCTTTGAGTTGCAATATTGAAGGATTCTACAGGAAAAATATTAAAAGACCAGGAAGCATTGAAAGAAGATAGAAGGAATGCACAGAGTCACTATACCAAAAAGAATTGGTCAGTGTTCAACCATTTCAGGAGGTAGCATATGATCAGGAACCAATGGTACTTAAGGAAGAAGTCCAAGCTGCACTGGAGGAACTGGCAAAAAACAAGGCTCCAGGAATTGACAGAATATCAACTGAGAAGTTTCAACAAATGGATGCAGCTCTGGAGGTGCTCATGCTTCCATGCCAAGAAATTTGGAAGACAATTACCTGGCCAACTGACTGGAAAAGATCCATATTTATGCCTATTTCCAAGAAAGGTGATCCAACCAAATGTGGAAATTATCGAACAATACCATTAATATCACACACAAGTAAACTTTTGCTAAAGATCATTCAAAAGTGGCCGCAGCAGTATATCCACAGGGAACTGCCAGAAAATTCAAGCTGGATTTAGAAGAGGATGTAGAACCACGGATATCATTGCTGATGTCAGGTGGGCCATGGCTGAAAGCAGAGAATACCAGAAAGATGTTTACCTGTGTTTTACTGACTATGCTAAGGCATTCAACTATGTGGATCATAACAAATTACGAATAACATCGCAAAGAACGGGAATCCCAGAACACTTAATTGTGCTCATGAGGAATATGTACATGGATCAAAAGGCAGTTGTTCGAACAGAACAAGGGGATACTGCATGGTTTAAAGTCAGGAAAGGTGTGCATCAGGGTTGTATCCTTTCACCATACCTATAACGTATTGCTGAGTCATTCAAAGGAACAGCAGTATAAGTAAGAAAATATTTTCCTTTCCTGAGTGCCTGTAGCCCTGGTGGCACAGTGGTTAAGAGCTACAGCTGCTAAACAAAAGGTCAGCAGTTCGAATCCACCAGTCACTCCTTGGAAACCTTATGGGGCAGTCCTACTTTGTCCTATAGGGTCGGTAGGAGTTGGAATTGACTCAATAGCAATGGGTTTGGTGTGGGCTGCACAAGAAAGATGTGTGTGTGTATGTGTGTGTGTGTATGTGTGTGTGTGTGTGTGAAGGACTCACAGTGGTTAAATGCTCAGCTGCTATCTAAATGGTTGGTAGTTCAAACCCACTAGCTACTCCATGGGATAATGCTGTGGAAGTCTGCTTCCAGAAGGATTACAGCCTTGGAAACCCTATGGGGCAGTTCTACTCTGTCGTACATGTTCACTCTGAGTCAGAATCAACTCGATGGCAATGGGTTGGCACAAGAAGGGAGATAGTACTGAGAAAAGGTAGCTTTTAATTAAGGCAAAGGAAGCAGAGGAGGGTTATTGTGGAGAAATTCTGTATGCTGAAACATTTCTGTAACTGAGTATGAGTTCCAAAGACAAAAACATTGTAAGATGGTTAATTGATGTTTGAGGGATGATTTTGTTCTCTTCAAATGTGGTACAAACAAACAAGAAAGGTAGCCAATGCGGATCCAGATGTTGGATTTATTCTTGATAAGACTTTGGAGGAATACGGCTTGGGATTCAGCAACAGTGACTCATCAGCAACACTAGAGAACCAGAATCCCCTCCCCTCTGCCCACCCCCATTCCCTGAAGGCCAGGGGCTCCCCATTGAAAATTTAGGGCAGAGAAAAGAATAGCATGTATGTTTCTTGCCCTTTCAAAACCCAGGCAAGAAGAAAATTTAAGTGTGTGGCATGTGCAGGGAACTGGCTCCCTCAAGAAAAAGTAGAGGGATGAGAGATGGCAAGCCCAATTCCTCTTCCCAAATTGACATGTCAGGTAAGTCACTCCTTCCCCCAAGCAGAGGGAGTGGCAAGGAGAGGCCAGGAGTGTTCCCCTAATTGATGTCCCTTCATGTGGAAACATGAAACAAGGAAAGGAAGATTCCACATTGGCATCCTTATTGGACTGAACCATTAAGTTATTGTCATCCACAGGTGCAGCTATCCCCCTTCTTTCCACCTTCCTCAAACCAAATACTTGTCTTTTAAGGATTTCTGAAGCCAGATAATAGATTTTCTGCCAGAGGGCACTGAAATTAGTCAAACTGACTTCAAATTTGCAACTTCACTCCGTGCTCTAACTCTCATTATGAGTCTTTCAGTTATCTCAATGTGTTGTTGTTAGTTGCAGCTGAGTGCATTCTGATGCAGGTAACCCCACGTGCGCCGAGAAGAAGAGATCCATCGGGTTTTCAAGGGTGAGATCTTTCGGGAGCAGATGGTCAGGACTGTCTTCCAAGGTGTTTCTAGGTGGATTCAAACTGCCAGACTTTCAGCTAGTTGTGCCACAAAGGGACTCCTTATCTCAGGATAGCTTCTCTGATATTCTGTAAAGAGACTAAATGACAATATTATCTAACAATAAAATGCCAACAAAGTGTAAATGTAAACTCTTCTGATTATAAAAGAGGAATTAAAGTAAAATAATGAAGATCCTTACAGGCTGATGTCCAGTAGCAATTAAATGCTATAATTTCCCTCTCCGAATACTAATTCTGCTGAATCTCAGCTGAGAATATTCTAAGTGATGTGTAGACTCAGAGTTTATTCAGGAGCTGCAGGTCAGGCTTCCTCACACCTCAGTGAATCTAGTTTCCTTAGTATCTACTCCTCTCATTTCTAGTTCAGCATCAAGTCTAATGGGCAACTGTTTTTAAAACAATGAAGAATTAATAGGGCAACATGATTATCAGAGAACTGGCTTCAAATCTACCAAATTAAAAAAAGATCTAATCTTCAGTACCAAAATAATTATACTAGACAAATTTATGGACAAAGTACCGTTCTCCAATACATAAGTGTCTCAATGATAACTGCAAAAAAAAAAAAAAGATGAAGAAAATCGTGGCTTCTACTTCTCAAGAATGCCTGTCTGTGCCTGCTGTTGTGCATGACCTGTTAACGTTAATGTAAACTTGATTGGGGTAAATCTTCCCTAAAGCAGTTAACATTGTCCCTGTGCATTGCTGCTGTGTGTGTGGAGAGGTTAATCTACGTAAACCACGACCGTGCTCTGAATTTGGTATTTGAAACATCGCTGATTTTTTGTGCAGTTTTCAAATTTGCAGAGGTAGCAAATTTCACCAGGATTCAGTTGAGGTAAATTTATTTCCAGCATATTAAATAAATAAATAGAAAAATAAACAGTTAAACACACAGCTCTTAATTTCCATTCTGCCCTGGGGCATTCTTTCCCCCAGGCTCTGTAGTGCTGTATTGCCTGTGGTCTGTCTAGTGGTGCAGCTCCCACACCCTTCTGTGAGCAGGAATTTTCAGGATGATGCACGGATGCTATGGTCGCCTTCCCCTTACTGTGGAGCTGCTTAGAAATGGGAATCTCGCCTTCTGGCCATCATCCCTTTTCAGAGCTCAACTGGAGAATCACTCGCAGAAGATTTCTGAACTTTAGCAGGTGATGATGATTTTGAAGTTGGGCCATGGGATGGTCAGTTTGATGCATCAACTTGGTCAGGCTATAACTCCCAGTTGTTACAATCAAACACTAATCTAGCTTTTGCCGTGGAGGTATTCTGTAGATGTGGTTAACATGTGCAGTCTGTTGACTTTAAGTAAAGACGATTATCCTAGATAATACAGGTGAGCCTCGTTCAATCAGTTGTAAAATCTTAAGAGTATAATTGAGGTTTCCCTGAGGAAAAAGGAATTCTGCATGTTGATGGCAGCTTCAGCTCTTGACCAAGATTTCCAGCCTGCCCTGTGGATTTCTGGTTTGTAGATCTATAACTCCTTGAATGATGAGGTGACTGAGCTCCCTTGAAGAACAACCACACTACATTGCCAAATATTTATACTGTTAATCTTTCTCTCAGCTTACCCCAAAGAGACCTATGCCTGTCTACTAAGGTGATTGTTCAATGGAAAAAGAGAAATGAAATAAATAGATTTTTCAGATATTACTGGACACTGACTCTGACATAACACTAATTCCAGGATGCTCAAAATGTCACTATGGCCTACCACTCAGAGTGTGAGTGTGGAGGTCAGGTGATCAATAGAGTTTTAACTTGGGTACATCTCACAATGGATCCAGTGGTTCCCTGAACCCATCCTGTGATTATTTCCCCAGCTCCAGAAAGCATAGACTAGACACACTTAGCAACTGGCAATATTTCCACATTGATTCTCTGATCTGTGGAGTGAGGGCTATTATGGTAGAAAAGGCCAAGTGGAAGCCAGCAAAACTGCCTTTACTTATAAAAGTAGTAAACCATAGGGAATATCACATTCCTGGTAGGAATAAAGAGATTAGTGCCACTGCCAAGAACTCGAAGTTTTCAGGGATAAAAAAATCCCATTGCCGCTGAGTCGATTTCAATTCATATAGTGAAGGAAATCCTCCCAGTGAGCAGAACTTTGAGCAATGAACCTGATTGTTCATTTTGCTTGGAAGGAGAAATAGCCAGATGTATGGCTGTATATGGATTCATGGGCTGTGGACAATGCGTTGACTGGATGGTCATGGACATGAATGGAACATGATCAGAAAATTGGTTACAAGGAGGTCTGGAGAAAGTATGCGCATAGACCTCTCTGAATGTTCAAAAAAGTAAATATATTTTTGCTTAATATTCATGCTCACCAAAGGGTAACCTCATCAGAAGAAGATTTAAATGAAGTGATTTTTCTGCAGAGACTAGTCAGCCTCTTTCCCCAGCCATTCCTGTCATTGGCCAATGGGCTTATGAACAGAGTAGTCAAGATGGTAGGGATGGAGGTTATACACAAGCTTAACAACATGCACTTCCACTCGCCAAGGCAGATCTGGCTACAACTACTGGTGAGTGCCCAGTTTTTCAGATGAAAAGACCAACACTGAGTCCTCAGTATGGCACCATTACCCAGAGTACTCAGCAAGGTACCTGGTGGCAGGTTGATTACATTGAACCCATTTCATCATGTAAGGTGAGGCATTTTGTGTTATTGGGATAAATAGTTACTCTGCATATGGATTTGCATTCCCTGCACACAATGCTTCTGACAAAACTATCATCCATGGACTTGCAGAATGACTTATCCACTGTCATGATACTCCACAGAACATTGTTGCTGATCAAGGAACTCACTTCACATCGTATGAAGTACAGCAATGAGCCTGTGATTATGAAAATAATCATCTATCTATGTTTACCATCATCCTGTAGAGCATGAATTAATAGATCAGTGGAACAACGTTTCAAAGACTCATTTATAGTGCCAGCTAGGTGGCAATACCTTGCAGCACTGATGCAGTGTTCTCTAAGAGGCTGCATATGCGCTAATAACAACATCCAATATATGGTGCTGTTTCACTCATAGTTAGAATTCATGAGTCAGAGAATCAAGACAAGGAAATAGGAGTGAGTCCACTCAGTGTTACAGGCAACAGTGGATCAGTGGTAGAATTCTTGCCTTTCATGAGAAGGGCCCAGGCTCGATTCGCAGCAAATGCACCTCATGCACAGCCAACACCCTTCTGTCAGTGAAGGTTTTCTTGTTGCTATGGCAAGTGGCTACAGTGATGGGCTCAAGCATAACAACGATTGTGAGGATGGTGCAGGACCGGGCAGTGTTTTATTCTGTTGTACATAGGGTCACTATGAGCTGGAACCAACCTGACGGCATGTAACAATAACAACGTAATGCTAAACTGTATGGATCACAACAGTTCAATTCACAAATGCTCATAGGGATAGTGCAGGATTGGGCAGCTTTTTATTCTGTTTTGCATGGGGCTGCCATTGAGTTTGGGGCCAACTCAATGGCAGCTAACAAGAACTACAACGTATTGCATTGGGCAAATCTGCTGCAAAAGATCTCTTTAAAGTGTTAAAAGGCAAACATGTCACTTTGAGGAATACGGTGCACCTGATCCAAGCCATGGTATTTTCAATCGCCTCATGTGCAGTCTGAAATTTGTCAAAAGGGCAATCAAGATGCACTGATAGTTACTAGTGATTGGAATATGAAAGTTGGAAACAAAGACTAAGGATTCGAAGTTGGAAAATATGGCCTTGGTAATAGAAAAGATGCCAGAGAGCACACGGTAAAATTTTGCAGGACTAACAAAATTTTCATTGCAAATATCCTTTTTCAACAGCATAAACAGTGACTATATGCTTAGACCTCACCAGATGGAATACATAGGAATCAAATCAACTACATCTGTGGAAAGAGACGATGGAAAAGCTCAATATCATCAGTCAGAACAAGACCAGGGGCCCACTGTGCAACAGACCATCAATTGCTCTTAAGCAAGTTCAAGTTGAAGTTGGACAAAATTAAAACAAGTCCAAGAGAGCCAAAGTATGAACTTAAGTATATCTCACCTGAATTTCGAGAATGTCTCAAGGATAAATTTGATTCACTGAACACTAATGACTGAAGACCAGATGAGCTGTGGAATGACATCAGGACATCATACATGAAGAAAGCACGAGGTCATTAAAAAGACAGGAAAGAAAGAAAAGACCAAAATGGATGCCAGAAGAGACTCTGAAACTTGCTCTTAAACATTCAGTAGCTAAAGCAAAAGGAAGAAATGATGAAGTGAAAGAGCTGAACAGAAGACAAAGTAAAGTATTATAATGACGTGTGCAAAGACTTAAGAGGTAGAAAACCAAAAGGGAAGAACATGTTCAGCATTTCTCAAGCCGAAAGAACTGAAGAAAAAATTCAAGCCTTGAGTTGCAATATTGAAGGGTTCTATGGGGAAAAGATTGAACAATGTAGGAAGCATCAAAAGAAGATGGAAGGAATACAGAGTCACTGCACCAAAAAGAATTGGTCGACATTCAACCATTTCAGCAGGTAGCATATGATCAGGAACCAGTGGTAATGAAGGAAGAGGTCCAAGTTGCATTGAAGGCACTGGCAAAAAACAAGCCTCCAGGAATTGACGGAATACCACTGGAGATGTTGCAACAAATGGATGCAGTGCTGGAAGTGCCCACTTGTCTATGCCAAGAAATGTGGAAGAAAGCTATCTGGCCTACCGACTGGAAGAGATCCATATTTATGCCTATTCCAAAGAAAGGTTATCCAATCAAATGCAGAAATTATCAAACACTATCATTAATATCATATGCAAGTAAAATTTTACTGAAGATCATTCAAAAGCGGCTGCAGTAGTATACTGACAGGGAATTGCCAGAAATTCAGGCCGGATTCAGAAGAGGATGTGGAACCAGGGATATCATTGCTGATGTCAGATGGATCCCAGCTGAAAGCAGAGCATACCAGAGAGATGTTTACCTGTGTTGTATTGACTATGCAAAGGCATTTGGACTGTGTGGATCATAACAAATTATGGATAACACTGCAAGGAATGGGAATTACAGAACACTTAATTGTGCTCATAAGAAACCTACGCTTAGACCAAGAGGCAGTCGTTCGAACTAAGCAAGGAGATACTGCATGGTTTAGAATCAGGAAAGGTGTGTGTCAGGGTTGTACTCTTTCACAATGCTTATTCAATCTGTATTATGAGCAAATAATTCGATGCAGAGGACTATATGAAGAAGAATGCAGCATAAGGATTGGAAGAAGACTCTTTAACAACCTACGTTATACAGATGACACAACCTTGCTTGCAGAAAGTGAAGAGGACTTGAAGCACTTACTGATGAAGATCAAAGAGCACAGCCTTCAGTATGGATTACACCTCAACATAAATAAAGCAAAAACCCTCACAACTGGACCAAGAAGCAGCATCTTGATAAAAGGAGAAAAGATTGAAGTTGTCAAGGATTTCATTTTGCTTGGATTCATAATCAATGCCCGTGGTATCAGCAGTCAAGAAATCAAAGGACTTATTGCATTGGGCCTATCTGCTGCAAAAGATTTAAAATGTTAAAAAGCAAAGATGTCACTCTGCGGAATAAGTTGCACCTGACCCAAGCCATGGTATTTTCAATCTCCTTATATGCATGTGAAAGCTGGACAATGAATAACATAACAACATAATAACAAAACAACATCAGCTGCTGATTTCCGGGCTGTCAAGTGTGGACCAGAACATATGTGTACCTGATATGCATAGATGTTGAGTCATTATTTCCCCTCTTTTAAATACATTGTATTCTGAAAACCTCTTTTTTCAGATTAAGTACGTTTGGGAGGATGTGTTCCTGAAATACCCAAGAAGAAATCTAATCCTCAGCAGAAAATATCCAGCAAGAGTTGTTTTATGTGAAGTTACCCTACTCTTATGTTTCCGGGTGGCCCTTGGAGTCCCTGGGTGAGGCAAATGTTTAACTCACTCAACTGCTAAGAAAGATTGGAGGCTAGAGTCCACCCAGATACACCTTGGAAGAAAAGCCCGGCAATCTGTATCTGAAAAAATCAGCCTTTCCAACCTTGCGGAGCACAGTTCTACTTTGACACACATGCGTAGCCACGATTGAGAACTGACTCAATGACAACTGGTTAAGGTGGCCATTGTGCCAATCTCCGTGTTCTGGACAAAATGGGTGAGGACAATCAGACTCAAGGCACCTGCTCTACTCTGCCGTGCCCTTGGGTGCGTAACCTAGCATCTCTGGACCTCAAACACCCATTCTCATCCATAGGTATATCTCTAAGGTGCCATATTCTTTTCATACTCTATGGTCAAATTGTTTCTAAGTGATGCAGACAATTTATGATGGTTCTATTCCCAATGGAAAAAACGTTTCCTTTTAGGTCCCATGGTACTCTAGTCCTAACTCAGTTAAGGATGTGCTTACGGGGTCCACTGTTTGTTCTCATATGGCCTGTGCCTCTTCCTACCGGGATGATTGCTGGTAGGTCGCTTGCCGTCTGTGGGCCTCAGGTTTCTCACTGGAAACTGGGGCAATACCAGTGTCTGCTTCCTACCGTGGCTAGAGACAACGAAACTTATCTGCTGTGGTTATTATGATGAATGCGCTGCCTCCTCCCCTCACTGCATGAGAAATGGGCTCAGATCTGAAACATTCACATCGTTTTCAACTGATTGTTGTTCGACTTGGGCTTCTAACTGTGTATTTAGTGAGAGAAGTCTCTCTGTGTTTTGGCACCACTTCACTCTGTTATCTTGGGAACAATTCAGCACTAAATCACCGGTATTCATGCGGGTTTTCCCTTTCATCAGGTTCACTTTCAATTGGAGTACTTTCTTGACAGTTTGAAAGCTGACTACCAAACCAGGAGGTAGTTTTTGAAATTTCTGGGAAGCAAGAAGTTATATCAGTTTGAGAAAATGTGATGGTTTCTGAATGTAGAACTATTCAAAGGGCAGGCGCCGTACGTTCCTCTTAAAATATGCTTCTTATAACACGCACAATCACCCAGGTACAGTGGTCTCTTTTTAATCACTAGCAATTTTCATGTCATTGGACTTTGATTTGTACTCACTGAAGGCTGAATGTGGCCCCGCAGGAGACTCAGAGATTAGGAAGATGCGCCATCATGATTTTGAGTTTCTGTGTGTTCTCTGGGGTTTGTTCTGTGCCCTGTTAGACATAAAGGGAGACTGCCTCCCTTGTAATAAAGCTCCACAATTAACTCATTGGCAGCCAGTCTGTCTTGGGTAACAAATTGCCCCAGGCATCCCTCAGAGTTCCTGGGCCTTGTTGTTCCCTTTGTTTGGGTGGAGGCAAACGGAGACAGGTGAGAACTGGCACATGGCAGGAACCTGGGCATTGGGGCTGTGCCCTTCAGACTCTGTGGGTGGTCCTGAGTGTGAGAGTGTGCCATATGCCTGCATCTGTGTGTGTGGGCATGTGAATTCCACAAGGCCCAATCGCCACTGCCACCTGCTGTGCCCACACCCATCCCTGCCTCCCAAGGGCACCTGTGCACTGTGGTAAGGCCAGGTATGCACCACCAACCTCCTCCTTCTGATAATCCTACATGATGACTTGACTTAATTTTTCCCCTGATCTACCTCTAACATTCCCTTTCCTACCAAACACCACCCAGAACCCAGTTGCTGTCTTTAATCTTTCATCTCCCTTTAATCTCAGTCCTTTCTCTTCAAACAAATTTATTTCACTAAGAGAAAAAAATGATTCCCAATTGTTTCCTTCCTTATGCGCACCTTCCTGAGTTTGTCAGGTAAGCAGAGTCAGCTTTAAAATCCTCTTGGATTTGTTACTCATTGTTAGAGGTGGTTCTTCCCTTTCCTATTCCCACTTTCTCTACTCTCTGAGCTCTCAAATGCCTAGCCTGGTGGTAACTCTTTGCCAACATCCTCAAGTCACCACTTTCTCCTTGAGAAGAGACAAACCTCAGCTTGACTCCACAATTCCCGGTTGGGTCAAGTGTTGTGAGAGATTCATAGAAACAGAACTGTGCATGTGGAACAAAATGAGTCAGAGCACATATTTCTCCCCCAAAAAAATCACACCTGGATTTGCGCAATGTTGGAGGCTCTGCCAGAATCCTCATCAGCCCCAGAAATTGCATGTATTCCTCATCAATTAGTGTTTCATGGGGAAGCTAGTTGTTTCTTGGCTAGTTTCTTTAACTGACCTAAATGTCCAAGTAGAAAAAGGATGAGAATAAGGCAAAGGGATCAACAGGCCAGGGTCGGAGTGAGAGACGCTTCGCTTGGAATCCTCAAAGTTGATTTCAAAGGGTCAGCAGTTGATTAGAGGAGAGGATGTGATCCTGGCACAATTCAAAGGGGTGGGTGGATGGACTGGAGCCATCTGATCCTGTTGTACTACAAATATTCTCTTCTAATTACTGCAACTCATGTATATCTACAAGGTTCTGGCCTCTCCCATCCCACCAGAAATGGTCATCACTGACATGAATGAAGATAGTACAGAACCCTGTTGTTGTTAGTTGCCATCAAACCGGCACCAACTCATGGTGACCCCATGTATAACAGAACAAAATGCATCTTCATGATCCTTGGTATGTTTGAGTCTATTGTTGGGGCCATTGTGTCACACCATCTCATTGAGCATGTTCTTACCTTTGCTGGCCCTCCACTTTACCAAATATGATGTCCTTTTTCAGTGATTGGTACCATCTCCTGATGTATTCAAAGTAAGTGAGTCAAAGTCTCGGACACTGGCTAGTTTTTGGAAGTAAGTTTCCAGATCTTTCTTCCTAGTCTCTTATTCATGAAGCTCCACTGAAAACTGTCCAACATGGATGACCCTGCTGGTATTTTAAACAGAGGTGCCATAGCTTTCAGCATCATAGCAACACACAAGCCACCACACTACAAAAAACTGACAGACAGTGGTGGTGTGCAGTACCCTAGGCTGGCAGTATTAAACTTCACTGTAGAGATAAAGGGATGAACAAGACGTTGTGTTCACGGCACACATTGCTCCTGTCCTTCTAGAAGGATGCAGAAATCATCACTCTACAAAATCGCCTTTGGCAAAGTATTGTATCTTACAAGGCTGGGAATAAGTGGGTATCCAGAATATCTTGGTAGAGAGGAGAGTCTCATTGGGGTTGCTTCTGTTGTCAGATCAGATCAGTGTGTGATGGCTAACACTGGGGCCTGCCGTCTCTTCCCTCCTTCCTGTGTAGTGGCCTGGTTTCACTAAGAGAAAAAAATGATTCCCAGTTGTGGTCCTCTGTGTGTCTGGGCTGCTGGGGTAGCAAAAATCCAACTTTCCAATCCACTTTGTAAACACTTCTGGCTTTACCTGTGTGAGAGTTACTTATTTGAGTCAACTTGGCTAGGCTATGGTGCCCAGTTGTTTTGTCAAACATTAGAATAGATATTTCTGTGAAGGTATTTAGAATTAGTTGACATTAAGTAAAGGAGATAACCCTTGATACAGTGTGGTGAGCTCATCCAATCAGTTGAAAGTCTTCAGAGCACTAAGCTTCTCTGGACAGAAGGATTCTGCCTCAAGATTATAACATAGACATTCTGCTGGAGTTTCTGTTCTTATTGCCTGCCGTGTAGATTTTGGGTCCCCCCAGTCGTATAATCCAATTCCTTAAAATTTCTCTCTCTCTCTCTCCTTCTGTCTCTCATTTGACACTCCCTGAAACCCAAACGTGCAGGAATAAATAGTCAAAAAGTGACGTTGTGTTTTTGCGGTCTTATGCTTTGTTTATTAACATGGTGTTATGGATTGAATTGTGTCTCCCCAAGAGATATACTGAAGTCCTAACCTCTATACCTGTGAATGTGACCTTTTTTGAGGAAATAGGGTTTTTCTTTGCTGATGCTACCAGTGAAATTAACAAGGTCATGCTGGAGTAGGGTGGGTCCTAATCCTAATCCATTTTGAATAGTGTTTTATACAAAGAAAAAAACAGACAGGGACACACACACACAAACATACACACACACAAACACACACACACAGACAGTAGAAGATAGCGTATGAAGATACATCTACAAGCCAAGGAATACAATGAAATGCCTGAGGCTACAGAAGTTAAAAAAACCAACAAACAAGAAAATATCTTCCCCTGGAAAGAGTATAGCCCTGTTGACAACCTGAATTTGAATTTCTAGCCTTCAGAACTGTAAGTAAGTGTCTGTTTTTTAAAGCCACTCACTTTGTGGCATTTTTGTTATGGCAACCCTAAGAAGCTAAAACACGTTAATATAGAAACATGAAAAATGAACTAGGATATTCCTCCCATACGCTAATGTATTACTATCTAATAAGCTTAATGGTGAGGCCAAACACACCGTTTGGTATACTTGAACATTCATAGTCTCAGATAACTGGGGTTAACCACTTGATCAGGACAGTGCGTCTAGTGAAGGGCATAACCTAGGGTTCTCCCCAGCTCTGTAAGCCCTGGTCTCAGTGTGGTAGGCACTAGTTTCTCAGAGCTATGCTTTGTGAATCCCTGAGTTGGGTATAAATGGTCTTGAGATAGCCCTTCTTGTTATCTTTGGTGAAATACTGGTCATAAATTATTGTCATAGTGTGGACTCCAACAACCCCCCTATTCCATACATTCTTGATTAAAGAATGGGTAGCACATAGAACAAACGTCCTCGATAACTGCAGCTTTAAATTCATGTGACCTCTTTGCTCATTCTATTTAGAACAATCAGGGAAAAGCAAGAAGATAGATGAGCGGTCAGACCATAAAGCATGGCGATTTCTAGGAGAATATGAGTAAATAAAAAGACAGAATCGGCTTAGTCCTAAAGAACCAGGAAGACCTGGGCACATTCCTAAAGGAGCATATGATTTTGAGACTGCAGAATCCAAATAAGTTTGAATTTTTCATGCTTTTATTACTGCTGTGTTTGGGACTGTGTTAGAAAGTCTGTATTTGGCTATCAAAGAACAGGGATTTCACCTAGACTCAAGCAGCTGTAGTAAACAAAGAATATGCATACTTTGTGATAGGGTACCACACACTGGTAGCCTCCTTTATGCTAAACTCCTTTACATACTCTTTTACAAGCAGGTTGACTTATTCATGAAAAACTGTTGAAGCCATGAGTTCTAAAATTTTGCCTACTTTTATACTAATTCCAGGAGCCTTGGTGGTGCAGTGATTAAGTATTGGCTGCTAACCAAAAGGTCTACAGTTTGAACCAACCAGCCACTCCACAGAAGAAAAGACCTAGTGATCTTCTCCCATAAGGATTACAGCCTAGGAAGACCTATGAGGCAGTTCTACTCTGTCCTATGGGGTTGCTATGAACTCAATGGCACATAACAACAACTACAAGGCTAGTTTCAGTTAAAAGTTCATCTTTTTCTTTCCAAGTGCCTTGTTTCTGGACGACTGTGCCACACTTCCCTCATACTTTCCAAGTGGTCGCTCTCTTACTTGGTGTTGCATAAGATCCAGACCCTAGACAGTGAGAGTTAGAAAACATCTTCACAAGTAGCTAGTCTGTTGATTGTGAGTAATGCTTGTCTTGCCCAGACCACAGCAAGTCTCCTAAATCTTATCATACAAGACTCCTTCTATTCCACCACTCTGTGTGGAATTTAACTCCTATTAAGTGTCAAGAGTTATCTGTTTCTGTGGGAGGTGAGGTGGAATATGGAAATCTCTAACCAAATTAGGTACGGTAACTCTATTTCTGCCCTTGAGATTAACTTGTAGAGGTAAAGACACAGGCTCATTGTGGGAATCGACATTAGCCTTTAGTGACCAGAAGAGCAACTAGAGCTGCATCTTAGTAATGGCCAGCATCATAAATGTTATAAAATTATCATTATCATCCAAAGCCCAGATACTCCCAGACACAAGCATTGTCATTTAAAGAATAGTGATTGTGTTGGAAAAATGTGATTCTGAGCTTATAGTTCGACATTTTAATGACGTTTTCAAAAAGAAGAGCATTGGAAGGTAATATTCAGCTAACTCTTAAGCCCCAAGTCTAACCTGGGGTGGCGTAAGAGCAAACTGAAGGACTGGCCATGACAATCTAGAGTAGAGGCTGGGAGTAGGGAAGAGAATGTCTGAGCCATTAGTAGTGTCTCTCCTGGAGCAGGCATGAGGATCAGGTGAACACCTGTTGGCCCTGTTGGTGGGCAACTTCTAACATGCCCCAGTGACCCTGCCTCTTGGTGTTTTCACCTTTGTCTAATCTCCATCTCCCACTTGAGTGTGGGCTGGACCTAATGACCTGCTTCTAACGAATGTTGTAGTTGTTATTAGCTACCATAGAGTTGGTCTCTCTCGGACACATAGCAACCCCATATGCAATAGAATGAAACGTTGCCCAGTCCTGTGCCATTTGTATGATCAGTTGCAGATAGGACCCCTATAAGCCTTAGAGTTTTCATTGGCTGATTATCAGAAGTAGATCACCAGACCTTTTTTCCTAGTCCATCTTGGTCTGGAAGCTCCACTGAAAGCTGTTCAGACACCTGGGGTGGCTTTGCTTGAGGTGCAGTGGCCTGGAATTGAACCTGTGTCTCCCACATGGAAGGTGAGAATTCTACCACTGAACTACCCCTGACTCTGAAGAATAAAACACTGCAAAACTGATGGGATGTCAAATCCATGATTAGGTTACAAAAGAGTGGTCACTCTGTCTGTCTTGCTGACACTCTATTCCCTCTCCTTTGCTTGTTCTGAAGAAGCCAGGTACTGTGTGGTTAGCTGTTCTATGGAGAGGTCCAAATGGCAAGGAACCAAGCGAAATCTCTGGTCATTCATTGATCAGAACTGAAGCCCTCAGACCATCAGCCCAAGAGGAACTAAATCCTGTCAACAACCACTCGAGTGAGCTTGAGAATTGGATATCCCAAGTCAAGGTGACCGCATCTCAGCCTTATGGGAGACCAGAGCCAGAGTTGCAGGATACGCCTCTCCAGGATTCCTGATCTGCTGACACTGTGAGA
>NW_004444008.1:7237863-7239888 GCF_000243295.1 Trichechus manatus latirostris
GTCACTCTCTGGATTTATTGTATCTTTTGTGTTTATTTCTAAACTGAACTTGTAATAAGGTTGATTCCAGTCTTTCTCCATCCATCACGGTAGTCACAAGAACAGGTGGGACATTATCAAAAGAAAATTTGTGTATGTGTATTTTCAAACTCTTCTTCAGAAACATTATCCTAGAGAAAACGTAGTTGTGGTTTGAACTGAATAAATAAAAGAATGAAGAGTATTCCTCACCCCTTGTTAAATACCTATTAGCTGTTAGAGAAGATTTTCAGTATTCACTCACTACTTACACGTGATGATATCACCGTGTCTACTAAATAAAAACAAACGAACAAAAATCGTGATACCCTGCAAGCTGATTATCTGTCCCCACCTGTGTCTACTGTATCTGACTCAAATAGTGGCACATTTCCTATTCTAATGGGAAAGTCACCTGGAATCACTTCGCCTTTTATGTGTTACTGTGTTTCTTTTGTGGCTTTAGTCACCCGTACTATTTGGTGCTAATGTGTATGGTTTGACTGACATCTGGAACGAGCTGCGAAGGCGAGTTTATTTGAACAAAGACGAGGTTGAGAAGAGGTTAGTCGCTTGCTTCACTTCCTAGTGTCAAAAAAATTTGCTCTGTTTTGATACTCGCCTTTGTTCCCTGCATTGGGGAATTAAACTCTATGATAAACAGACATTACAACTTGTTTCAGGAAGTGAGTGGCTGTGGCTTTGATGGATGCCCCTGGCTTGCTCTAGGCTGCCATTCAGTAATTGCTGCCACCAGGCACAGCACAAACCCACCAGCATTCAGCCCTTGTTTTGGACAACGTGCCCTCTTCAGAATCCTCCTGCTAACCCCTGAGCTGATTTTAATAACTCCTTCGCCATGTCCCCAGGCTAGCTCTCTTGGCACTAAATCCTCCATCTTGTAAAACCCAGTTGCTGAGGTAACACTTTGCTCCTTCCAATGTGATCTTCTGTGATACACGAACTCATTCTTGTTCCAGATGGCTTGAAGAGGTAATCACATAATTCATTTGGAGCCACATTCAGGTTAGGCTTCTTTACTCTAGGAATAGACGGGGAGGATAAAAATCTGTAATGTCAAACCTATTTATAATAAAATAATGTGAACAGCTTACAAACAGATAAATATTCATTACCAAAATATGAGTCAAATTTGTCAAAATTCCATTTATTTGGAATTAGATTGCCCAGTCCTCTCTTAGCAGATTGGGACAAGGCAATCTGTAGGCAAGAAGGGATTTTTTTTTCCCCCCCGGTCAGGCCTCTTGGGAAAATGCATTCTCCAATTGCTGAGTGAATGTACAGAAGCTAGTTTGCAGAAGTTAGGACTCTGCTGTGTAGGACAGACAAATTGAGGGTCTCTGAATAAAGCGTGCATTAAGGGCCACTAAGCTCTGGTGGCACAGTGGTTAAGAGCTACGGCTGCTAACCAAAAGGTGGGCAGCTTGAATCCACCAGCCGCTCCTTGGAAACCCTATGGTTCAGTTCTACTCTGTGCTCTAGAGTTGCTATGAGTCAGAATGGACTCAAAGACAAAGATTTTTTTTTTTTAATTTCCTGTAACAACAAACAGACTTGTGATGAAGCATGGGAGGAAGAGACTTAAAATTCCCCATAGCATGTCTGCCTCATTTGTTGTTATAGAATAGTTAAAAGATTCGTATTTTCTACTCTTTATGAACTCTGTTACAGGAACTGTGGAAGTCTCAACCTATCGCATGTGAGCTGTGAATTAGTATTACAGGGGTAAGCATAAAATGCAAAATGATTTCACACTAAGCCACTGATTTCATCACATGATCACACATGGTATTCATTTGTTGAAGAACACAGAAGTTATGTTTGAATTATTTAAACTCAGTAGAAAAATATAAACTATGATTTGGCCGCAAACTTACAGCAGTTGTGTCTAAGTTTAAGTAAATGTGCTGATTCAGTTCATCAGTTTAACAACATATACATCTAAAATAGGTTATTTGTAGCACTGGGCAGGCATGTTTGAAAATT
>NW_004444008.1:7240242-7241410 GCF_000243295.1 Trichechus manatus latirostris
AAGAACTGCCCGGTCCTGTGCCATCCTCCCAATCATTGTTATGCTTGAGCCCATTGTTGCAGCCACTGTATAGTCCATCTCATTGAGGGTCTTGCTCTTTTTTGATGACCCTCTACTTTACCAAGCATGATGTCCTTCTCCAGGGACTGGCCCCTCCAGATAACATGTCCAAAGCATGTGAGACGAAGTCTCACTATCCTTCCTTCTAATGAGCATTCTGTTTAACTGACATCTTACCAATTTATTCTTGCAGTTATTTCTGGCTTAATGATTTAAATAGCTTGAATTATTTCTTTTTCCAGTTAAAACCAAGGAGGTTCTCAAAAGAGTAAAGACCTCTCACATGAGATCAACAAGTGGTGATTAATCAAATTACACATCTTTCATCTTCTGTTGGATATTCCTTAAGATAGGAACCTCAGAAGAAAGCAAGAGGAAATCATTCATTTACCCAAACCTTCAGGAATGCCCAATGCTCATGCACTCCTCATTTTTCTTCCAGTTTTGCTATGCATGTCTTCTCTAAGAATTCATCAACCCATCTTCTCATTTAAATTGAAACTTTGTTTCTGCCCATCTCCACACTTTATTTTGTATGTATGAGCATATGCTTTGTGTCTTCGTATCTATAAATGCTATTGAGATAACCGCCATAGACCAGATTACCTCTTTCTAAGACGTATACCTTCTTGATTGTGTTATACTTCCTAGTTGGAGTTGCATTGTGAAATTGTTGTTGTTGTTAGGTGCCATCCAGTTGATTTCAACTCATAATTAACTCCATGTGACAGAGTAGAACTACCCCATAGGGTTTTCTAGGCTGCAATATTTATGGAAACAGATCAACACGTCTTTCTCCCAAAGAGTCTCTGGGTACATTCCAACAGACAACTTTTTGGTTAGCAGCCAATTCCTTAACCATTTATGGCACCAGGACTCTCTATTGTAAGATTAGTCAACACTAAGAAAATTTAGCTTAAACATCACTTTCCCGTAATTTTAGAGACTTTGATGTTGTTATTGCTCAAACTGTGGTGGCTTGCTTGTTACTGTGACGCTGAAAGCTATACAAGTAGGGTCATCCATGGTGGACAACTTTCAGTGGAGCTTCCAGACTAAGACAAAAAAGAAGGACTTGGCAATCTACTTCTAAAAAACAAAAAATTGG
>NW_004444008.1:7242560-7244463 GCF_000243295.1 Trichechus manatus latirostris
TAAAGGGTAATTTGAGAAGACAAAAGATATTATAGTGAAATGTATAAGGACCTGGAGTTAGAAAACAAAAGGGAAGAACATGCTCAGCATTTCTCAACCTGGAAGAACTCAAGAAAAGAACTCAAGTATCTAGTTGCAGTAGTGAAGGATTCTATGGGCAAAATATTGAAGGAAGAAGGACACATCAAAACAAAATGAAAGGAATATACTGTGTCACTGTACCAAAAAGACTCGACCAGTGTTCAACCATTACAGGAGATAGAACATAATCAAGAACTGATGGTACCGGAGGAAGAAGTCTAAGTTGCACTGAAGGCATTGGCAAAAAACAAGGCTTCAGGAATTGAGGGAATACCAATTGAGATGTTTCAAGAAATGGATGCAATGCTAGAAGGGCTCACAAGTTCATGCCAAGAAATTTAGAAGGACACTTACCTGGCCAACCAACTGGAAGAGATCCATATACGTGCCCATTCTAAGAAAAGTGATCCAACAGAATGTGGATATTATAGAACAATATCATTAATATCACACACAAGGAAAATTTTGCTGAAGATCATTAAAAAATTATTGCAGCAGTACATCAACAGGGAACTGCCAGAAATTCAAGCTGGATTCAGAAGAGGACGTGGAAATAGGGATATCATTGCTGATGTCAGATGGATTCTGACTGAAAGAAGAGAATACCAGAAATACGTTTACCTGTGTTTTATTAACTATGCAAAGGCATTCGACTGTTTGAATCATAACAAATTATAAACAACGTTGTGAAGAATGGGAATTTCAAACACTTAATTGTGCTCATGAGGAACCTGTACATAGACCAAGAGGTAGAGGTTTGAACAGAACAAGGGTATACTGAGTAGTTTAAAATCAGAAAAGGTATGTATCAGGGTTTTATCTTTCACCATACTTATTCAATCCGTATGCTGAGCAACTTATCTGAGAAGCTGGACTGTACGAAGAAGAGGGCATCAGGATTGGAGGAAGACTCATTAACAACCTGCCATATGCAGATGACACAACCTTGCTTGCTGAAAGCAAAGAGGACTTGAAGCACTTACTGATATAGATCAAAGAACAGATTACACCTCAAAATAAATAAAACAAAAAAATCATGACAAATGGTACAATAAGCAACATCATGATAAACGAAGAAAAGTTTGAAGTTGTCAAGGATTTCATTTTACGTGTATCCATAATCAGGCTCATAGAAGCAGCAGTTAGAAATCAAACTGTGCATTGCATTGAACAAATTTGCTGTAAAGACCTCTTTATAGTTGTTATGGATTGATTTATTTCCCCCAAAAATGTGTGTCAACTTGGCTAGTCCGTGATTCCCACTGTTGTGTGAGTGTCCACCATTTTGTCATCTGATGTCATTTTCCTATGTGTTGTAAATCCATTGTTGTTAGTTTCCATCAATTCAGCTCTGAATCATGGAGACTGTGTATAAGAAAACAAATGGTTGCGGATCGTGTGCTATCTTCATGTTCTTTGGTATAATTGAGTCCATTGTTACAGTTATTGGGTCAATCCACCTCATGGAGGGTTTCCCTTGTTTTCATTTGTCCTCTCCTTTATGAAAATAATGTCATTTTCTAATGATTGATTTTTCTGATGATGTGTCCAAAGTGAGTGAGTCAATATCTCAGCATCCTCTCTTTAAGGAACATTTTGGTTGTATTTCTTCTATGACTGATTTGTTCATTCTTTTGACAATGGTAACCAAAAAAACCAAAAAGCCAAACACATTCCTGTCAAGTTGATTTAGACTAATAGTGACCCTATAGAACAGAATGGAAACCCTGGTGGTATACTGATTAAGAGCTACAGCTGCTAACCAACAGGTCGGCTGTTGGAATCCAGCAGGCATTCCTAGTGAACTCTCTGGGGCAGTTCA
>NW_004444008.1:7246382-7247326 GCF_000243295.1 Trichechus manatus latirostris
CATTCATATCTGTAATTAAGCTAAATATGAGTTCATACTGATATTTTCAACTCCAAGGAAGTAACTTTGGAGTTGAAAATATCAGTAACCTAGAATAACTTTTCTTTAATTGAAGTTTAGTTTTACTTTGACCTCTATCATCTCCTGTAGTTTTTAAACTAAACTAAGATATGCACGTACCTAGTTTATGAGTTCAGAACAAGCAGGTTAAACAAAATTTTCATTTATCCAAGAGTGTGTTAGAACTCTGGCTAATGTAGTTTGAATGCTGGTCCATCAAGTCCAGAACAATTGGAAGTTCTTTGGATTCCTTAAGTAAACTGATCAATGTTGTCTTTCATTTGGTTTGGAATCAATAGCATCCTGGTAGCATCTACAAAGGCACTGGTGGTTCAGTGGTGAAATTTTCACATTTCTTCTGGGAGATCCAGATTCTATTCCCAGCCAATGCACCTCATGTGCATCCACCACCCCTCCGTCAGTAGAAGCTTGCATGTTGCTGTGATCCTGTACAGGTCTTAATGAAGCTTCCAAACTAAGACAGACTAGGACGAAAAGGCTGGCAATCTACTCTTGAAAATCAGTCAATGAAAACCCTATGGATTCCAGCAGTCCTACTGGCAATCTATCTTGGGGATGCCACAGGACTGAGCAGCATTTTATTCTGTTTTGCATGGGGCCACCATGCGGGGCAACTCCGCAGCAGCTAACAGCAACAACAACAACAATGGGTAGCATCTACAATAACCCATTTGTTGCTCATATTTCCTCACACCTGATAGGGCACCTTGAAGACTAGGGTGTGCCTACCCAAGCCATTGTGTTTTCAATCATCTCATATGCATATGAAAGCTGGACAGTGAATAAAGAAGACCTAAGAATTGACCACTCTGAATGATGGTGTTGGCAAAGAATATTGAATATACCATGGGCTGCCAAAAAAA
>NW_004444008.1:7249826-7264732 GCF_000243295.1 Trichechus manatus latirostris
CACGAACAGGCCCACATACCTGAAGATAAAAAGAGTGAATCTTGGGGGTAGTTGAACCTATAATTTTCCAGACTTTAATGCAATGTGCTAATGAATCGTTAACTACTAGAACTAAAATGATTTTCATATGGCTTATTCCCAGAAATTTTTGTTACCATATAAACAAAATTATAATCAGGTCTTCAAATATGATGATTTCTGTTATTTTATTTAACATGGAAAATATAATGAATAACTTTTAATAAAATTGTATTCCATATTTGAATTATTTTAACTTTTCAGGGAAGCCCCCCAAAAGATCTTGTGTAGTACAAAACCTTTTAAAACTGAATTTAATAAGACCTAAAATTAAATTCTGAATTGAAGATAGTCTTTGTAGTTTTTTCTAAATTCTGATTGTAAAATATTTCAAAAACTCAGCAGTCAGAAGAATAATGCAAAAATCACCTAGATTCAAAGATTAACACTTTTCTAAATATTTATATTTACCTTTTTATTTCTCTATCTCTAACTTTATTTCTTCTATATCTATGTCATCTGATTAAAAAGCTCTATACTACTACCACTTCTATTTTTAAACTTGATCATGTCCTTCTACTTTTTATTACATTCTCAATCCAGTTAAAGTTTTATCTATTTACTAAAACTAACTAAAATATTTTTACTTTTCTTGTTGAATTACTTGTAGTCATTCATTCATCTTACCAAATTAATTGATTTCTAATTGGGTGTGTGACACCCTGGTGACTCAATAGTGGAAACAGACACAATCACGGATCTGGGACTCATGGCGTGTATGGTCTAGTAGGATGACAGACATAAAGTAATTTCTCACATGAAAACAATGAAAAATTTATCATAAAAATGCCGCAAAGCAAGGTATCATGGGAGTATGAGTGGCAACAAAAGGAAGATCGTCCGCAAGTCAATCAGGAAGCAACTTTTACACTGAATCTATTCAATTCATTCAGCAAAGATTTACTAAACACATTGCCATCGAGTAGATTCCAACTCAGAGAGAGCCTATAGGACAGAGTAGAACTGCACCACTGGGTTTCAAAGGCTGTAAATCTTGAAGCAAGCAGATTGCCACATCTTTCCCCCACAGAGTAGCTGGTGGGTTCAAACCACCAACCTTTCTGTTAGTAGCTGAGCACTTTAACCACTGTACCACCAGAGCTCCTAAAGATTTGCTAAGTGCCTACAAGTGCTATTTTAGGCACCAGTAGTTCTGTGTGACTAACTCAGCAGGGTTCCTATCTTTACATGGGTGACATCTCCTTATAAACAGTCAGGTAATAAAAAGGTAAACATTGAAAAAGCACAAACGATTTAAGGGACAAGTGCTGTGAAGGAAAAGGGGGGTTAAGATCAGGACGAATGTGTGTATAGGTGGGAGCATTAATTTAGGGAAGTCCAGGGACAAAAATGAGAAAGAATGACATGAGAAACCAGGGAGTACTAGAAAACGAGATCTGAGAGGTAGGCAGGGGCTGGAGGATGCAGGACGTCATAGGACAGGTGTATGGATTACGCTTACCTATGAATGACAGACACTTGATTACAGTGAATTAAATATACAGGGGTTAGTTTTCTCAGGTCATGGAAAATCTGAAGGTAAAGGTAGAGGTTATTGGTGTTAGTTTAAAGATACAAGGATTTCTGGGACTCTCTCAGCCTTTACTTCAAGGTCTCATTTTGGCTGCTGTAGCTGCAACCATCACAATTGTACTCCAGACAGGATAACACTACAAAAGGGCAACCAGGATGAGGTGAAACCTATATCCGAAGAGTACAACTGTCCTACAACTTTCTAGCAGAATTTAATGTCATTGGCCAGAACCGTGTCATAAGCTGACTACTCCTAGCTACAAGGGAGGCTAGAAATTAGGGATTTTTCTTTTTCTTTTTTCTGCGTGTTTGTTTTGTTGTTGTTGTTCTGGAATCAGTGCTTGCTGATGGAGTAAAATTGTGGGGGGAGGGAAAGTGAAGCCCTAAGGATGAATGAACCCTGGGATTTTGACCTGAAGTTTGTGAATGATAGTGTCATAACCAGGATGAGAGTACTGGGGGCAGGGTGGGAAGTAAAAAGAGGAAATCAAGAGTGCTGTTAAAACTTGCTACATACGATATGTTACTGGACATTTAGGTGGAGGTACCAATCGTAACAGTGGATAAGCGCTCAGAGGCTAACCAAAAGGTCTACAGTTTGAACTCACCAGCCACTACGTGGGAGAAACAAGTGCAGTCTGTTTCCATAAAGATTTACAGTCTTAGAAACCCTGTGGGGCAGTTCTACTGTGTCCTACAGTGTTGCTATGAGTTGAAATCAACTCTATGGCTACGAGTGGGGTTTTTTTGGTTACCATGCAGTAACCTGTCACCCCTTTGCGTCTGGGGGTCTCAGAGTAGGGCAGGTGAGAACATGGCAGGTACTCTGCAAGAATCTGAAGACACGGGAGTTACCCATTTGACACAGGTGGGACTAGCAATCCCTATTCAACATACCCAGTTTCATAACAAGGCTCTCCCGTAATTATGCTGTGAAATCATGGATTCTCCAATCTGTCATTATCTTCTGCTATTTGGACAGTAACATCTTTTGCTACCTCTGAGGCATCATAATCACTTTTTATCGTTTGGGAGGGGAGATCTTCTAAAAACCTATGAGATTTGTTTCACCATCGATAATAATAAGAACACTAACAACAATAATTCTTTGGACACTTAAATGCCATACATTAAAAAGTAATAATAATATAACACTAGTTTGCAGGTGAGGTGGCAATGCAAAAGGACCATGGCGTGGACCAACCTTACTCAAGAGCTATATTTACACTTTGGTATGTTGTTTCCCAGTGATAAAATCCTGTATGCCCTGAATGATCCAGGATTCTACCTTTTCGATATTCAGGTGGAATCTCTACCTTTTCTTCTTTGCCTTCTTCTTCTCCTTTCCTGCCCTTTCCAAGAAATCTATTCCTGGAGCCATCATGGAGTGGGGCGGGACAGGCAGGAGGCTGCGACTGGGGGCGGGGGGAGTGTAGCAATGGCCTGTCATGAGGTGCCAGAGCTTGACCTCAGTGAGGGGGCGTCCATGTAGTATGGAGTGAGGGAGGCTGGGGGGCACCAGAGTGTGAGCAAAAGGCAGGCTGGCTTAAGTTGGCATATCCTATGTGAGTGTGGATGGTGTCCATAAAGGGAGGAAGCCTGGAATGGGGAGAGAAGCGCATCTTCATGGGGGAATGGGTGGTGGCAGAGATCAGAAATGGATTTCATACATAGAGACTGATCAAATGCATAAACATATAAACAATAATGGAAGCCAGGTTTCTCACTTTCAGATAAAACCAAAAAACCAAATCCATTGCATCAACTTGATTCTGACTCATAGCGACCCTCTAGGACAGAGTAGGACTGCCCCATAGGGTTTGCAAGAAGCAGCTGGTGGATTCAAATTGCTGACCTTTTGGCTAGTAGCCGAGTTCTTAACCACTGAGCCACCAGGGGTCCCACTTTCAAATAAGGGAGTTAAAATAAGATAAGGGAGAAAACTATAGTGATCTTCATGCCGTGGGATTGAAATCGGCTATAGCGTGTATTTCAATAATATAGATAGATATAGAAATAAACATAAACAAACGTGTGTGTGTGTACATGTGGGTGCGTGTACGTGTGTGTGTGCGCATATATGTGTGTGTCCATACATATATCCCCTAACTCTGTCCACCGAGAGGGCCTGGAAGTAGCAAAATCCCAGGTGCAATGAGAGTACCTGGTATCTAGACTTCGACTTCTAAATGCCATTTTCATTGAAAGGATCCAGGTTTCCTTGAAGAAATGGCTGCTTCCAGGACGGAGCATGGAAAGATGAACTTGGAGGATCTGGTTGGGGCAAAAACACAAAGAAAGAAAAAGGCATGATAAAAAGGACACAGGGGCCACTCCCTAATTTTAGCACCAAAATGAAAAGTGACAATTGTGTAAAAAGGAACCGATGAGTACATACAGATGTAAATAAGCACATACGTGAAAGAAAGTTGAATAAAGAAAGGGATATTGACATGCTTTCAAAGTATTTGTGGCAAACTCAAACAGAGAGACAAAAGGAATGTCTTGAATCTTCACAAGTGTCAAGTTCACCGAAATCCAGAATAGACTAAAGATACATGGCAACTAAATGCAACCTATTATTTTGGAATGAATTTTTTTGTTAAGAAAGAAATATTAGTGACTAATGCTGAAACATAACCAGGAAATGAGGATTAGAAGGTAGCCATGTATCAGTGGAGACTTCCTGATTTTGATGGTTGTGTTTTGACATGGAGGAGAATGTCAGAGTCCCTGGACAGGGAGAAGGGTTAGCGTGCTCAGCTGCTGACTGAAAGGTTGGAGGTTTGAGTCTACCAGAAGCACCTCAGAAGAAAGGCCTAGTGATATACTTCGGAAAAATCAGTCATTGAAAACCTATGGAGCACAGTTTGTACTCTGACATACATGGGGTCACCATAAGTTGGAATTGACTTGAGGGCAACTGGTAGGAGAATGTCTTTTTTGGTAGGAAATGTACACTAAATATTTTTTATAGGACATGTACAGTAAATATTAAATATGATGGAGTATCAGCTCAGTAAGTCACTCTCAAGTTTATAGTAGCTTTATTATGAGCAAAAGTAATAAAATATTTGAAGCATCTCTTCCCTAGGAATTTAAAGATGCTTTCTTATATTAGCTGTCCCATCAGAATTTTCTAGAATGTTAGAGGTGACGAGATGCTATTTTTATTGACTCATATTAAATACATTAAGTAGTCACACAACTTCAGTTATCAGTATAACTTCTTTCTCACTTATATTTTTGCAATTTCCCCAGTTCTCAGTAAAATACTGACTAGGATGAGATGCCAACCTCCTGTAAAAACAAAAGTGAATTTCCTCAACTCTATACATAGTCAAGAAACACATGCTTACAGAGAACTAGCTTTGTACCATTACAGTATGTCTAGCCTGCAGCAGATTCTACACGATTTTTAGAAGGTGAATAGAGTTCATAGTTCTCTTGAGAATGTTAAAGGATGAGTTAGCACACTATTTGCTAATTGTTCCATAGGAGAAAACACTGAAAATATCAAGATGTAATTATTGCTTACAGCTTACCTACTGTGAAAGCATCATTGGAGCAACTCTGTTTGTTGTTGGTACCTGAGAAAACAACCTCCAGAGAATGCAAAGCACATAATTACCAGCCTTTAGTGCAAACCTTTTTGGAGAAATTCTCCGTTAAATCCACTCTTTAGAGGCAAATAACAAAGGGGCTTGTAATTAGATGAGCGGCTCTTTAGACATGAACCAACATAGAAAATGCTAGGTAATTAGTAGATAATTTTCTAGGTATTCCTGGCACTGAGCACTAAAAGCAAAATTAAGTCAGGCAAACCATTCTGAGAATTGCCTGTGGCCAGCACGCTGTTAGTGTTAATTGGGAAGAGAGGGGAGAAGAGCTTCTTGCTGGAATCCGAATTACTCTTTTTCCATTGCCCAGTTAATAGCATGCTCTGATAATGACCAATAGCATGGATAATTTGGTCACTGAAAGGCAGTTGGTTATGCAAGTTATTTATTGGAAACAGTTCTTTACTTTAATCATCGGTGTGAATAATATTTGCATTGTGGGAGGGAGGGCATTTAGTAAGCCTTTAACAACCATGTGTGTTTGATCATTTTCAACAGCACACTTCATTTGGTGAACTGCTAATTGGTGTATTTATGTTCCCCGTTCTGGGAAATAATTTGATTGTGGCAGTGCTCAATTTCTTAGGGTTTGGAGATTATTTTGCGCATCTCTTTTCGGAACCTCAACATTTCCCCAAATATGTGACCCATGAGATCACTTGATTACACACCTGCAATTTAAAAAATATGTTAAGACAGAAGTCAGTCAAGTGCAGGAAAAATGAAAACACTCCTGCAGAGGAAATCAGAGGGAAACAAGTCAATATTTTCATTTGTTGAAATTTCCTTGAAACAGCTTTGTTCTTTTTGTTAACAATAAACCGCTAATGACCGAATTCTCTGCCTAGAATCTCTGGATACGATCTCCCCTCTCCTGGCCCATTTGTTTGTGTGCTGTGAAAACTGCATTTGATTGGAAGTTTGAGACTTTGGTTCTATGTCCAATATTACCATGTATTCCCTGCATGATCATTTTCTTTCCTGACTCCAGTTTCCTCATACATGAAAATGGAATATAAATATTATTCCTATCTACCTAAGACATTATTTGAAGAATTAAATAAAACAGTTGCCTAAATTTTAAAATTCTAGGATGTTGTTCTGCAGATGTTAGGTGATACTTTCATTACATCTCTCCTACTTTGGGCATGTCATGGAGAGGGACCCGTTCCTGGAGAAGGACACTATGCTTGCTAAAGCAGAGGATCAGCGAAAAAGAGAAAAAACCTTAATGAGATGGATTAACAGTCACGTAGCCTCCACAATGGACTCGCACATACCAAGAATCGTGAAGATGACGCATGACGGGGTACCATTTCCGTCTGCTGTACGTGGGGTTGCCAAGGAGCACGGCCAACTCATTGACAGCTGACGACAGTAACTACAAACAACTATACAGGAAGCCTTGAAATTAAAGAGACTAGAAATCCTCTCAGTCAAACGAAACTGAAATGCATGAAGTATTGTGAAATGCATTGTCAGTTAACACTTAGGGGGAATTTTTCTCACTTTTAAATACTCCAATGGAGTCAGCATCCCAACTTTTAATAATTTCCTGCTCCCCTCAGTCCTTTATCTTCCATATCCTTTGAGTTGATAAGTCCTCCCACTCTTTCTGGGCAGACGTTTCCTGGAGGGCCTTTCTCCTCTATCCTCCTTGGTCTCTGTTCTCATCCTCTCCCTTTGAAGGTTACAAGAATTTCCTGTTTAATTGGCCTGTTTTCGTTGCTCCCTTTCAAGTGGCTCTCAGACTAGTTTAGTTGCAACATTCTACATAATCTCCTCAGTAAACTTGAAATAATTAGTTGTCTAATGTTGTGCTAAATGTGATATGAATGGACACGTAATTCTAAAATAGACAAGCTAGACATGAAACGAAGATTTTTTTAAATTACGAAATACTTCAAATTGAGAACAAGCTACCCTTTGTTTTGTTTTATGTTCCTTTTCATCAGACGCAGGCTGTCAGTACTGGATTTGGACATCTGAGCCACGCGGCCCTTCTAGGGGAGCAGCGGTCCTCTACACAAGCCAACCTGAGAACGAACACTTTACATAGTGGGGAGAAAAATCTCTCCTCCTGTGTCATCACATCATTCCTGAAGGAGAAGGGTGACCATCAGCTTATGTCCATCTCCCAACTTCGCCCATAAATTGTGATGTTCTTGTTAAGTCGGCGCCACACTCAAGATGACCCTATGCACAACGGAACAAAACACTGCTCAGTCCCGCACCATTCCCATGATTGGCTGTGGACTGTACTGTTTTGATTCATGGGGTCTTAATTGGCTGATTTTTGGAAGTAAATCACCACACCTTTCTTCCTAGTCCATCTAACATAGTCTGGGAGCTTCAGTGAAACCACTTCAGCATCATAGCAACACACAAGCCTCCACTGACAGATGGGTGGTGGCTAAACATGAGGTGCATTGGCCAGGAGTTGAACCCAGGTCTTCTGCATAGAAGGCGAGAATTCTCCCACTGAACCACCACTGTCTCCTGCCATAGGTTACAGAGATAGTTTAAGCCCTGCCCTTTGTGGGCTGGAAGCAAGGATAAAGAAGGCAGAGAACAAAGGAAGCATCCAAGGCAATAGCTGGTGACACATCGGAACATAAAGAGCCCTGGTGGCACGGTGGTTAAACGCTCAGCTACTAACCTAAAGGTTGGCGGTTTGAACCCACCCAGCAGCTCTGCAGGAGGAAGACCTGGTGACCTTCTTCCGTAAAGATTACTGTCAAGAAAACGCTGTGGGGCTGTTCTGCTCCATCACATGCATTCGCTATGAGTCAGAATCAACTCTATGGCACTGAGGAACAGCATAGAAACATAAAACGAAATGCTGTTTAGAAAACAAAAAACCTATGTATTCGACTATCAATATTTTTGTATTAATATGTGTCAGAGATGTAATACACAGAAGTTAAAAGCAAATGATAAAAACACACAACTAATACCCTTGATATATAAAATGCACATTTGAACTAATACACACAAGATCGGCTCTTCACTAGTGGGGAGGAGTGGCAAAGGAAATTCATAAGTAGTTGTATAATAAGATTTGTAAATGGCCAGTAAAATATAAATCCTTTCACAAATCTTCAAAATCATCAAAAAGGCAAATTGAAATAATTGTATAATTAGATTTTTCTATCATATTGGCTGCAAATCCACTGCCATTGAGTGGATTCCAACTCATAGCGACCCTACAGGACAGAGTAGAATTGCCCCAGAGGTTTCCAAGGCTGCAAATCTTTACAAAAGCAGACTACCACATCTTCCTCCTGCAGAATCTCTGGTTGGTTCGAATGACTGAAGTTTTGGTTAGCAGTTGAGTGCTTTAACTACTCCACCATCAGGGCTCCATATTGGTAGCAGTGAATATATATATACATATTTACAGGTATGTGCCTATGCATATATATATATATATATACATATACAGATGTATGCTCATATATTCCCAGCAGCAACGTATGAGAATACATATAACATAAATGCACAAATATATGTACAAGTATACGACTGTGTGCATGTATATGAGAATATAAACATATGTATATTTCCAGCGTCAACATATGAACATGTGTTATACATACACATACATATACACACATGTATTGTAGCTATGGAGCCCTCGTGGTGCAGTGGTTAAGAGTTTGGTTGCTAATCAAAAGGTTCACAGTTCAAATGTACCACCCGCTCCTCAGAAACCCTATGCGGCAGCTCTACTCTGTCCTATAGGGTCACTATGAGTAGGAAGTGACTCGACAGCACCTAACAATGACACTGTAGATATATACATATATATGTATACACCAAAAAAAAACAAAAGCCAAACCTGTTGCCATAGAGTCAATTCTGACTCCTTAGAAACCCTATGGGGCAGTTCAACTCTGTCCTATAGGGTCACTATGAGTCGGAATGGACTTGACGGCAGTGGGTTGGGTTTGGTTTGAAATCTGCTCACAGTTGCTAGTTAATTATATGCTTAATAGTCTGGTATTGATATATCCCTATATCCATTGTTCCTTACTTCCCAGTAAGCTGTTCACCACAGAGAAACATCAAAGCGTATTTACACTGATTTTACAAAATAAATCAGAGCAAACCAGTATCTTGTTTAAAAACAGCTTCCTTTCACTCCTGGGGGAAAAAAAAACAGCAACAACAACAGAATTCTCCCATGCCTTTAAGGTTCTGTATGACCTGGGTCCTGCACACGTCCTGATCTCCCTGGTATACCAGCTCTGGCCCCACTGGTCCGCCTGACTCAGAAAGCTTATTTCAGTCCAGGGTTCTTATACCTGATGTTGAGCCCCTAGACACTCTTACCCAGATGGCCACATTTCTGGCTTCTTCTTTTCATGCAGTCTCTGTTCAAATGCTACCTCCTCAAAGAGGCTGTCCTACAACCATACTGATCTGTTTAATGTCATGCTCTGCTGTAAGCACTGGAGAAAAATTCAGACCTAAATCCCGGCTCTTGTGGATCTTATACTCTGGTAGGTAGAGCTGTCCCTCAGCCCCATCCTCAGTCTCTGTCTACACCTTAGCTCGAATCTGTTTTATTATTACATTCTGAATTGTTTAATTTGTTTTCTTCATTATCTTTCTTATAAGCAGCAGGCAGTCACATCCACCATGTTTATCATTCTGTCCCACCTTCTGGAATACTTCCTGGCATATAAGAGGCCTTCAATAAATGTGTTGAATGAACAGTTAAGTATTTAATATTGGGTAGCTTTTTCAGATGTGCTGGTGGCAAGAGGAAAGAATTCCTTGAAGGATAATTGAGAATGTGTAAGAAGGCCCTCAGAACCCTGGTGGCGTAGTGGTTAAGAGCTACAGCTGCTAATCAAAAGGTTGGCAGTTTGAATCCACCAGGCGCTCCTTGGAAACTCTATGGGGCAGTTCTAGTCTGTCCTGTAGGGTCACTATGAGTTGGAATCAACTGGACGGCAACGGGTTTGGTTTTTCATTTTTGGTAAGAAGTCCCTGGGTGGTGCAAATGGTTAAGCACTGGACTACTAATGAAATGTTGGTGGTTCAAACCCGTCCAGAAGGCACCTGGTACATAAGACCTGACAATCTGCATCTGAAAGGTCATGTACTTGAAAACTCTACTCTGCACATTTGGGGTCACCATTCGTTGGAACTGACTAGAGTGCAGCTAACAGAACAACAACAGAGAGATACTAAAGTAAAAACAAGCCTCGACAGAAAAATGGCCTACGTTGGTGGCTTCAGGAGATAGAGCCCTGACCATGGGCAGAAAGGAAAATCGATTTGGCAGAAGGTGGGTGCCTGGAAGATATTTGTTCAGGGTGTAACCTCTACGCAACAGACACAAGGAACTGTGTGTTCTCTACTGACATCTGGAAGAGAAATCTCCATTTCTACCCTCCTTAGAGAGATCCCATGAGCCGAGAAGTTAGTGGCAGTCTCCTATTACTCAGTAATAACATGGTGCAGTAGAGTTGTGCATGGAAATCAGAAAGACAGTGAACATTCAGCACTTCAGTGAAAGAAACGTAGGCCCAGCTACAAGCTAAGATGGTGTATCTGAGACGGGTCTAGCATCTACACTGGAAAGGGTGGATACGCACTCAAAAAGAAGTCTTTTTAAGGTTCCATTTTTCACTCTGAAGTTTCAGATAGAGAAGTCCTGAGATCGACTTAAAAATTCAGTTTCCTGGGCACTCATGGCATTCAGCCCTAGCACCATGAAATATAATGCCAAAGCAAAAGTGCCATCTGGCCTGTCTGAAGGAGCAAACAGGAAGCTGTTTATGGAGGTGAGCAGCCGAGGACGTCAGCAGCCGGGCTGGTCCTTGCAGGGAAGCTCTTGATTTGAAAAACTCTCCAGGGCTCAGTCCAGAACCACATTGTCCCTGCACACCATTCGCTGATATCCACACCCAGAAACAACTTAGGAGTGCTTCTTTGCAGTACCTGAGAGGCATCCCTGTCCCGTTTCTAAGTTTTATGAAGTCATTTTCTGTGGGATGTGTTTTTTTAAGGCTGAAAGACTAGCATAAATGTAGCACGAGGGGATGGGGTTGGAAAGGCGATATTTAAAATCTGTTTAAATAATAAAGAACTTTTACCAATGAAACTATCACTACCACCCTACAGGGAAATTGATAGTTGGGGTCACTCCTTTGCGCCAAGTATTGTGAAGATAATCCGAACACTAGTCCTACTTTAACAGCCTGATGGTCTTTGCTATAATGCCGTCAAGATTAATTGTCATACATGGGTAAGGAACTTAAAGTAGGTATGCAAAGATGCATGCCCAGGGGAAAAATCATCACTCTTTCATCTTCTCTTTTCCTCTCCGTGCTTCCTTCCTTCCTTACTTCCTTCCTTCCTTGCTTTCTTTCTCCAACATATATAAAGTTGTTAAACTGTCTTAAAATATCTTGTCCTTTTTGAGCAAAATTGTTTCTAGAGAGTCACTGTTAGTTTGGGATTAAGCATTTACTTGCTGTTCTAGTAGTGTTCCTGCATTTTTTTTTTTTTTTAATAATCAAGTTTTTTTTTTTTTTATTGTACTTCAGGTGAAGGCTTACAGAAATAGTTGCTCATGAAACAGTAGTACACATATTGTTTTATGACATTGGTTAACAACCCCACAACATGTCAACCCTCTCCCTTCTCGACCTTTTTTTGGTGAAAATATACATAGCCAAAGATACACCATTTCAAAAATTTTCACATGCACAGTTCTGTGACATCAGCTACGCTCTTCCAATTGTGCTGCTATTCTCACTTTAGATGAAGGCTTACAGAACAAAATAGTTTCCCATTTAACAGTTAGTACACATGTTGCCCTATGACAATGGTTAACAACCTCACAACACATCAACACTATCCTTACTCAACCTTGGGTTCCCTAACACCAGCTTTCCTGTCCCCTTCTGCCTTCTGGCCCTTGTCCCTGGACTGCTGTGTCTCATTAGTCCCATTTGGTTTTATGGGGCTGTGCACTCCCCGGCCAAATGGTGAACCTCGGAAATGACTTCACCACTGAGCTAAAAGGGTGTCTGGGGGGCCATGCTGTTCCTGCATTTTTTAAATATTGATTAAGTGCCTGCTACAATGAAGCAACTCAATGGCAACCAACAACATTGACCATAACAATGAAGACAGTCAAGTTTATCCTCTCACTGCGTTTGTATTCTACAAGTAGAGATCGGACCTACAAGAAGAAGAAAAAAAACAAACAAACAAGAAACCGAAAATAAATGCTAGGAGTTAGCTTTTATGCAAAGTCCTCTGGAATGTCTGCGAAAGGTGTGGCTTGGTCCAATCTAGATTTTAAGACGGTCTCTTGGATTTGGAGAACAGGGAGTGATTAATGCATTTACTCAATAATTGGATAGCTTGTATTAAGCACAATCTAATTATTTTCCAAATATTAGCTCATTGATCCTTATGACAACCTTATCAGGCAGGTTCCATTACTGTCCTCAAGCTGCAGAAGACAAAACTGAGGCACAGGGAGTTGCAATTCACTAATACAAGGTTTCCTGTTTAGTACAGGATGGAGGAAGGAATGAGGGCAGGCAGGCTGGCTCAGAGGGCTGCTCCTCAACATGACCTTCTGTAGGCATCCATCCGGGAGGAGATTTTGCTGACCAGGATTCAGTGGTGGTAAGGAAGCTGGAGAGGAAAAAACAAACCTGAGACCCGTTATGGAAGCAGAATTCACCATACTGCCTGAATCTATCATACTGAAGTGTGCACATAATACTCTTACTCCCACTCTTCCTAACATCTCCATCCCTTTGCTCAGTTGCACGCCCAAAAGAACTGATAGCAATACAGCATGCACTCCAATACCCCAACCCACGTGCACTGAGTACAACCAGGCTCCTGGTCGGTGCAAACGGTTAATTTGCTTGGCTGCTAACTGACTAGTTGGTGGTTCGAGTCCGCTCAGAGACACCTTGGAAGAAAGGCCAAAAAACGCCATTGAAAACCCTGTGAAGCACAGTTTTGCTGTGACGATATGGGGGCACCGTGAGCTGGAGTTGACTCAACGTCAACAGCTTGATTCGACTCCGTAAGTCCACGTGACTGTGCTATGCACCAGAGTCAGATACATCGGGACCCAAGGGTCAACTAGCTCTTCCTAGACGTCCCTAAGAAAAGCTCGAGAGGTGGAGCTGAGAAAATGGAAAACTGCTGGTTGTTTCAATGACTACAAACCCACAATACAGTTTCAAATCTCGCATTGCTATCATGGTTCATGTTGTTCTTATAACTTAATCAGCTATTCCTGGTAGACATTGTGTGTTGAAAGAATCCCCTGGTTAGCACAAACTACTAAGCGCTCAACTACTAGCTGAAAGGTTGGCAGTTTGAACTCACCTAGGAAAACCTTGATAGAAAGGACTGGTGATCTGCTTCCTAAAGGTCACAATCATTGAAAACCCTGCGGAGAAATTGTACTCTGCACACACAGGGTCCCCATGAGTTGGAGTGGACTGGACGGCAACTAACTACAGTAACATTGTGCATGGAAGGGAGAAGGGTGACCGAATAATATATGAAGATTTTAAGGATTGTTTTGTATGATTACAACTTACTGAAATCATCTTTTTTTTTTTTCTTTTTTCAGGAAATGGGCCTAGATCTGAAAATCACATGAATTCATCACGATAACTAAAATACCTGTATAAATCAATTGCCAGAGGTTACTTATCACACTATATTAAAAACAGGTTGCATATAAAATATGTAAATAAACCTTTGCTAACTTTCTGATTTCTGTTGGGATATTACTGGAAAGCTACAGGTCCGCTACACCCAGATTAGGGAGATGATTCTTTCTCTTTGTCAGAGTCGTCTATCAACCTCTTCTTGTTTTGTGTGTAATCAAGAGCTAATCAGGAGGATGCTTATCCACCTACACTTGCTGCTAGCCATTCCCTCCCAGTTCAGATTCAGAGCTGCAGATATTTGTGAACGATTTCTTGGTGGGGCTGGGCAAAATTCTTCCAGCATGCTGATAGAAGTAGCCTCTGGATTCAAACCCTCTTAGACTGGGTTTAGGTATATATACCAGCTCATGTTTCATCATGCGTGGCTGCCTGTTGTCCACTTCAGTTGTATGTCATGATTCGCTCAATAAAAATGTGCTGTGCACCCCTCTGTACCCAACAGTCTCCCATGATGAAGATGATAACCTTTAACACACAGCAGTGAGCTGAGAAAGAACTGCAAGATTCTAGAGATCAGGGTAGGGCAATGTTCCCAAAATAACAGGAAATAATGCCATTTTTTCTGTTGGGTTACCATCAACAAACGATTTCACCTACCTCGTAAGCTCAAAAAATTAAATTGGAAAGACATAATTGGAGATACTAAAAATGAAACTGTGATGAAGACAGACAGTATACCAAGCATGGCCGAAGAAAATTTCAGGCTAGTGATTAACTTCTCTAAATACATTAATAACTACAATTCTATTATAAAGAAGAATCCAAATCAATTTAAATATTCTAGTGTCTAGTATAAACTGGCAAAATCCACCTGTTGAATTTGAATATATAACAGTAAAATTCACAATTTTTTAAAATTTTTTCCCATTCAAAAATTTATACATACATTGTTATGTGACTCTAATTGCTCTCCCCATACTGTGACAGCACACTCCTCCTTTCC
>NW_004444008.1:7279255-7282857 GCF_000243295.1 Trichechus manatus latirostris
TGATCAATTTCAGACTGCAAAAGCTGGTAAAAATCTTCAATTTCTTCATTATTGGCCTTAGTGGTTGGTGCGTAAATTTGAATAATAGTCGTATTATTAATAATAGACTTATTAATAGTCGTATTAACTGGTCTTCATTTTGGGCATAAGGATATTATCCTATCACTGACAGAGTTGTACTTCAGGATAGATCTTGAAATGTTCTTTTTCACTGTGAATACAACATCACTCCTCTTCTAGTTGTCATTCCTGGCATAGTAGATTATATGATCGTCTGATTCAAAATGACCAATAACAGTCCATTTTAGCTCATTAATGCCAAGGATATCGATCTTTATGTGTTACATTTCATTTTTGATGATTTCCAATTTTCCTAGATTCATACTTCGTATGTTCCACATTCCAATTATTAATGGGTGTTTGCAGCTGTTTCTTCTCATTTGAGTCATACCACAACAGCAAATGAAGGTCCCAAAAGCTTAAGTCCATCAGTGTCATAAAGGTTGACTCTACTTTGAGGAGGCAGATTTTCCCCAGTTGTATTTTGAGTACCTTCCAACCTGAGGGGCTCATTTTCCACCACTATATCAGACAATATTCCGCTGCTATTCATAAGGGTTTCATTGGCTAACTTTTTGCAGTAGACCACCAGATCCTTCTTCCTAGTCTGTCTTAGTCTGGAAGCTCACCTGAAACCTGTCCACCATGGGTGGCCCTACTGGTATTTGAATACCGGTGACATAGCTTCCAGAATCATAGCAACACACAAGCTCCCACAGTATGACAAACTGACAGATTCATGGGGAACCTTATATAAGCAATCTCAAGTCATGCCCCTCCCAGCAGGATGGAAAGTTGACAAATCCCCTAGGTGGACTGCAAGCCACTGAAACTTACTGAGTGGATTAGAAGCCTCTTATATGGCTAGTAAATAGACCAAACACTTGCAAGACTTTGGTCAGACCAATCGTTTTGAAAGAAGTACAAACCCAGGGCCAGAAAGACCATATAAGAGAAACCCCATGCACTGCAAACCGTAAGTATAATTTTTAGTTCTTGAAATAGAAGTTTGGTAATTTTAGCACACTAAACTATGTCTTAGTTTTCTAGGGCTACTATGACAAAATACCACAAACTGGGTAGGTTTAAAGAACAGAAATGTATTGTCTCAAAGTTATGGAGGTTTGGTATCTCAATTTCAGTATCGACTGTTTTGGTTTCTTCTGAGAATTCTGAGTGAGGAACTGTTCCATGCCGCTCTCTTAGCTTCTAGTGGTTGCTGGCAATTCTTGGCATTCCTTTGCCACTTACGGATGCTTCTGCCTCTATAGCTACATGACATTTGTCTTCCCCTTGTATAACTCTGTCTTCATGTCTGTTCTCCCCTTTTATAAGGCTCCATTTAGAAGAGATCAGCACTGTTTTAGTTTCTTAGTGCTTCTATAACAGAAATAACACAAATGAATGGCCTTAACAAACAGAAATTTATTTTCTCACAGTTTAGGAGGCTAGAAGTCTGAATTCAGGGTGTTGGCTCTAGGGGAAGGCTTCCTCTGTCTGCTCTGGGGAGAACCCTTGTCTCAGCTTCTCTGGCATTCTTCTTGGCATTCCTTGGAGATCTTCACAAGGAATCTATCTTCCCTGTTTGTCCTGGGGGATCTGCTCTTCTTTATCTCAAAAAGTGATTGTTTTAAATCACTCTCTTCACTGTCATGGCCTCAGTAACATAACAAAGAAATCCATACTCCCAACTGTGATTAAATCCACAGGTATAAGGGTGAGGATTCACAACACATAATTTTGGAGGGACACAATTCAATCCATAACAAAGATCCACCCTATTCTGGTATGACCTCATTACCTGATGACATCTGCACAGAAAAACTTATTTGTCCAAACAGGGTCACTTTCATAGGAACAGGGGTTAGGACTTCAACATATCTTTTTGGGGAACACATTTCAATACATAATAAACAGATAATGACCTTCCACTTTTAAAAATGTCATCTGAAGCCCTACTTTTAAAGAAAGGTGTCTCTCATTCATGAAGTATAGGACTTGAAGTCTACCAAGAAGGCTACCAAGAGAGAGATTCTCAGAGTGACCTCCCTTACAACCATGTGCTCTGGGAAGTAACATTTAGTAAACCACCAACCCTTTAGTGAGAATTAATTATTTGGTTCTCTTATGGCATGGTAAATCAAGAGAGTGAAGGCAAAAAGTACCTTGGTTTAGGTGAGTTTTATTGTTAGGTGCTGCTGAGTCGTTTCTGACTCATAGCGACCCTATGTACAACACAACAAAACTCTGCCCAGTCCTGGGCCATCTTATGTCTGAGCCCATTGTTGTAGCCACTGTGTCAATCCATCTGGTTGAGGGTCTTCCTCTTTTTCCCTGACCCCGTACTGTACCAAGCATGATGTCCTTCTCCAGGGACTTTTCCCACCTGATAACATGTCCAAAGTAAGCAAGATGAAGTCTCACCATCCTTGCTTCTTAACTTCCTGAAAAATAAGGATGGAGAGAGTATTGGCATTGGATGGACACTGTCAGCTGTTTATCTGGCATCATCTTTTACTCTCTCTCTTTCTAAACCAGTTGCATTCCATTAATTCCAACCTATGGTGACCACATGTGTGTCAGAGTAGAACTGTCCTTTGTAGGTTTTTCAAAGGCTGATTTTTTCAGAAGTAGATTGTCAGGCCTTTCTTCCGAGGCACCTCTGTGTGGATTTGGATTACCAACCTTTGGTTAGTACCGCTTAACTGTTTGTGCCACCCTCTCCTTCTGTAAAGAATTCTAATTTTTTAGGTGATTACTCACCCACAATTCCAGAGGGTTCTTGAGTTTTCAGGATGATGCTGCCCTGTTTCTCAGTGCCTAACTCAGTGCCTAGCTTCTGCTTATGAAACAGGACAGAGGTACTTGGGTTGGGTTGGGCAGAAGCCCTAAATTTATTCAATCAGTTCGATTCTACCTCTTTGACCCTTATTTATCTCATTAAAAAAACAAACAACAACAACAAAAAACCCCCAAGATCATTCAACTCAGGCTAATTCTTTTATTTGATATAAGAACAACATAATATAAAAAATATAAAAATACTTTACAAGTCTACATGCCATCATCATTTTTATTCTATGGGGCATAATGTTTTATCTATGTACTATATTTTGAATAGGTTGATAGGAATTGTTACTAAATTTCACATTAGGTAACCAACATACTAGCAGATGTTTATAATTTGGATGCTAGAATTTTCAAAATCACCAATATTTATCTCTGAAGGCTACTGAAGTGGGATATGAAGTAGGAGATGGGATAAATGGTTAACAAAAGAACATAAGATTCTTAATTTGTAGCTCTGTCAAATGCTTCAAGATATTTTTCCAGAAAACTATTGGAATGTGATTGAAAGAAATGTTGAGAATATTACATTCATAAATGAACAATAAAATGAGACAGAGATTAAAAGTTGTAGATACAGAGAGAGTGAGAATTGTTGTTAGGTGCAATCAAGTTGGTTCTGACCCATAGCAGCCCTATGTACAACAAATCAAAACACTGCCTGGTCATGCATCATCCACACAAATGCTTGAGCC
>NW_004444008.1:7284504-7285700 GCF_000243295.1 Trichechus manatus latirostris
GACTTCCTCTCCCTCCCTCTCCCCCTCCTGACCTCCTCATTTCCCCTAAAAACAATGGTGCCTTTCAATGGGTTTTCAGCAAGAGCAAGACTCTAGCCTGGTGCCCTGGGCTCACAGGTAAGGGTTCTGCCTCTAGCTCTGACGCTCCCAGGTGTCCAGCTTACCTCGCTAACCTTGGAATTCTCATAACTGTTGAGGCCACATGGGAAGGTTCACCTGAGCCCCATTCTGAGAGAGAAAAGCTGTGACAGAACACAGTGGAATAAAAATAGATTTTAATTAAAGACGGCTTTTTAATTAAAAAAAAAAATCCTCAGACGGTTAATAATGAATTTGGTTGAAGGCTAATTTTCCACTTGCATTGTTTCATTGTGTAGAATGAGTCAAAAGTGCATGGTCACAGAGTTGTGCATAGATAATTTATTAAACTATAGATAATATGCTATAATATTTTTAAAAATTATAGTATTCAGACATGTACAATAGGCTATACATAAGATTGATACACACAACTTCTTTTAATCCCCGCAAACCCTTGTGAGATTAGCATTATTGTCACCAATTTCCAGATGAACAGAAATTTACATAATTTGTCCAAAACCACCCTAATAGTCCGTTAAGCCCTGGGATGTGAACTGCAAGTGTGGACTCCACTGTGACACGTCGTCAGAAAATGCTCTCGCCACATCTCAGAGTGTGGGAATGTATGGAGACGAGAGGGAGCTCCTGAGAGCTGCTCTTTGTGATGATGGTAAATCCTGTAACCCATCTTAAATATGTTATTGAGCTTAGCTGAATAGGTTATGGGGTTTGATGAGATTACATTTATCTGCTCTAACAAATATGCTATGTCTGATACAATGAATGGCATTGGGTGAAGTACTTGGATGAGCTTGTGGGAGTCTACAATCATCCCCCAAACCAAACAAACAACAACAAAAAACATTTCTGTGTAGTTGATTCTGACTCATAGTGACCCTATAGGATGCAGTAGAACAGCCCGTAGGGTTTCCAAGGCTGTAAATCTTTATGGAAGCAGACAGCCACACCTCTCTCCCACAGAATGGCTGGTGGGAATCATCCCTCAGGTTGCATCAATTTTCTACAGAGATCAGACTGGTGAATTAAATAGAGCTATAAAGGGAACCACCACTTCTGTATCTTTTTCATTCTTAATCTTTGCATTCATGTCCATC
>NW_004444008.1:7287795-7293476 GCF_000243295.1 Trichechus manatus latirostris
TGGGCAGAGTTGGATCATTCTGGAGATTCTGAGAGAGAATCTGTTTCATGCCTATCTCCTACCTTCTGGTGGCCTCCAACAACCCATGGAGTTCTTAACTTGTGGCTGCATCACTCCTATCTCTGTTTTGATCTTTACATGACCTTCTTCTCTCTGTGTCTGTATCTCTGTAAGTCCTCTTCTTTTCATGAAAGGACATCCATCACTGGATCTAAGGCCCACCCTGATCCAGTATGAGGACTTCTTAACTACATCTGCAAAGATCCTATTTCCAAATAAGGTCACATTCTGAGGTTCTGGGTGGACATAAATTAGTGAGAGACTCTACTCAAACCATAGAGTGGACACCTTCACACATAACATTCAATAATCTGGTACTCTGCCTCAGCTGATCTTTACCTTTCATTAGACCATCATGGACAGTGAGCGATAACACCCCAACCTCATCATGCTTATGTCTGCTATTTCCACCACACATCTCCAATGGCTGGTATTATGCACAGGCATCCCATTTCCTTGTATGAGCTGGTAGGTACATCCTTCCAACTCACCATGATTGGAATTGTAATGACTAGACTCCACTTTGAGTGAGGGCCTATAACGTTGGCACAGGAATTAGACTATATGGGACCAAAGCTTTAGTAATAACTCCTGTCTTATACATTGGTACATATTTAGCCAGTTTTACATGAAATCAAGTACTCTGTACCATTATACCATACATATCCATCAAGAGTAAATTACAGCATTAGCAATTTAAGTGGATACTTTAATTTTTTAAACATTAGTCAAAATATCTCTTTAGGTATTAAACATACTCTAGTAAAATTAATAACAAATACCCGAGAAGTAAGCTTCATTTCCCAGTCTCTCAAACTGAAACTATAGATGATCCCTTCATTCAACTAATGAAGAAGCACTCGTCTCGCCAGCTCTGGAATTCTATGAGTGAAAGAATTGTGTTTTAGACTCCTAATTGGGAAATGAATTACTCATCAGTGGATGTCTGCATGCCATGTACTAAACCATGCCAATCTCTAGATCTTGGAAAGCTTTTTCAGTGATTTTAAAGAAGAGGATGGTTCCTTGTCTTTTGAAAGGGATAATTACCTTCAAAGGGGAAATAAATTCCCCCCTAACGATAAATAGCGTTGACTCTTCTATTTCAGGGAGAGATTTGCTTGGAAATTGGAAGTGCCAAAACTAGTTCCAGACAAAGCAATCGGGGAATTCCCAGAATAAGCTGGGAAGTAGCTAAAGTCTGCACTCTTATTTATTTCATCAGCTGCATCCTCATGCAAGCTTGTACTTTATTTCATCTATGTGTGCTTCCGAAATATGTAGGTTCTCCTTAGATGAATCTCAGCAAATGTTCTCCTTTCAGTTCAAATCTAAGGTCCCTCAATCAGGCACCAGTAAACCAGTTGTCATTGAGTTGACTTTGACTCATGGTGACTGGCAGAGAGGACCGAGTCTGTTGTTGTTGTTGATATTGTGTACCATTCAGTTGATTCTGACTCACAGCAACCACGTGACACACAATTGTCCTATAGGGTTTTCTTGGCTGTAGTCTTTACAGAAGCAAATCCCCAGGTCTTTCTTTCATATTGCTGCTGTGTGGGTTGGAACCATCAACCTTTCAGTTGGCAGCCAAATGCTTAACCATTGCAATACCAGGGCTCTTTGGGCCAAGCCTAGGACTCAGTAAAGACATCATTCCGTGCATCTTGTACTCATGAGGGATACTGTCTGAAGATGGGAGGTCTAGGAGCACATCAGCATTGTAGGGCATCCAGGTGGATATGTCCTCAGACACAGATGTCCCTGAGAGTCTATGAGCCAGCCTGTGGGTAGCAAAAGTTCCCTCCTTTTCCCAGACCTGTTTTTGTAAAGACAACAGGCTATCACGTGCCTATGAGCCCTGTCATGGACATGGCAGGCGAAGGATGGCTGTGGAGCAAGGAGGTGCCAGGCAGGATTCAGGAAACCCCAGGAACAAGCACAACCTTGTGGGGAGAAGGGCCCACTCCCTCCTCAGCTTTTGTACACGAGGTGGAAAGTTTCCAATAGCCATAAGGCTTTTTGTTCAGTATCATGATCACTCACCAGCAGCTGTCAGGAGCATGTTTTCCATCCTTCTGAGCATCGGATATGATAGTACTGAACACTGAATCTGGAGGGTAGTTTACCATGGTTGCCGAGTGACTATTAGCTGTGACAGGTCGACGGAATTCTTTCAGGGGTTCTCCTAAGGGGGTCTTCAGTGGAGGAAAGGGATGATTTTTGAAGTTGCCTTATTATTTTTTTTTTGTTTTAATTTTTTTTCTACCTGCTAACTGACAAGAGCTTCCAAACACAGCCTGTTGTTTCTCTTATTTGAGTGGAGGCACAAGCTCTGGGTTTGGAGACTGTTCGCTGCGTGCAGTGTGAGTGCAGAGCCTGCCCTCTGATCTTCCACTGGAGCTGAAGTGCATTGCTGGAGCCTGCCAGAGACACTGCCCTTTTCCGGGTGAAAATCATCACCTGGGCTCCTAATTTCTGCTTGCATGATCTCCACCTGGGCTTAAAACCACAGCTCTCACCTATTTTTTTCTCAGTAACCCACCATCAAAGACTGACATTCTATTCCTATAACAACAGAAACATTCGCGACTATGGACAGAACAGATTGAAAGCAAGGCATTGTATTATTTTTTACGTTACATGTTTGAGACAGACCCAAGCTATATGGGGCCAAGGAGTCCATAACTGCGCTGGTGAGTTGAGTCTGTTTTCCCTTTTTTCTATCTAATAGATTTTATCAAGAAAAAGCCCCCCCACCCCCACCCCTTGCTTAGTTAACATAGCTGCAAATACAAGAACAAAATACAGATGGTCTTATATGTAGATAAATATTTCAGTCAGGATATATTTCAATTTCTAAAGCAGAAGTCTCGTTTCGTTTTTAAACAAATTCTCTCGCGTTTTATTGATTTTAGTTTCTTTCTTTCCTTTTTTTTAAAACTCCTAAAGTAGCCAATTTAGCCTCACAAAAGAAATCAAATGCATCTCTGAACATCTAAATTTACTTTAAAACTGACTGCACAGAGAAGGCCTCCATAACCCTTATAAAAGCTGTATCCCTGCTTTTTCTTTCTCTCTCTCTCTCTTTTTTTAAGTACTTATCAAGATGATTGAGAACAGTGGTGTGTAATTTCAAAGATGAAATTGCTTTTTTTCTCCAGCTTTCTCTCTGCATCTTCAAGGTCACCATGAGAAGGAGGTACGTCCCTCACTCAGACTTTCTCCTGGGTTCTATGTTGGACACGTGTCTCCCACAGGGAAGAAGGGTGGCTTGGAGAAGTGTTGAGTTCTATTCTTTCTATCAAAAGAGAGTGTGAAACTCCTACTCACTCTCGCATTGCAGGGTAAAGCCAAAATGTTGAGAAGACTAAACACAACGCACTGCCGTATGTCCCCAACACATTTTTTATGGCCAAGGCTACTTACTTTTGTTAAGAAATGGAGCTTGAAAGGGAAGCCTATGGAAGCATTCCAGTGGCAAGACTCCATTAAAGCAGCTTTATCTCATGGAAGTATGACTCTAGACAGGGTCTGACAGCACGCCAAAAGTGTACGTTGTTTGATTTAATATTTCACAAAATAGTAAAATAATATATTCCGCCTTTTTCTATCCAATACCCAGAAACATAAAATGACTTAAAGCTTTAATCTGCAGAGTCACGTCTGACAATCGACCAACTGCCCAAACATTATCAAGTATTAGTGATGGGTGTGTTGTTATTGGTGGTGGCTGTGGAGCCTCCATAGAGTTTTCTAGGCTGTAATCTTTGAAGGAGACAATTGATAGGTCTCTCTCCCACAAAACCACTGGGTGGGTTCGAACCATCAACCTTTCAGTTAGCAGCCAAGTGCTTAACCATTGTGCCACCCCCATTTCCTAAGCTTTCAATAAGTTTTGGGATACAGGTGAACACCCTGATAAGGTATAACTTTAACAGATAGTTGGGGGAGAGAGAAGAATGGAAAGCATGTTAAAACCAAATGCATAAGTAAAGCAAACATGTGACTTGCTAACAATTTATAACTATAGTCTTTCATCTTTGGCAGTGATTTTTTTTCCCCCTCATATTACACCTACAATCCGAGTAAGTTGCTATCAGGAAGGCAGTTATGATTTGACCAGAATCTGGGCTATAGTTAGATCTTCCAAAAAAAAAAGTGATAGTCAATGAATAAGACCCGTTTTTCAATAATTATCTCCCTTAAAACTTTTGTTGTTGTTATTGTGTGCCATTGTGTAGATAATGCCACACAGCGACCCTATATGACAGAATAGAACTACCCTATAGGTTTTCTGGAAACCCTGGTAGTGTAGTGGTTAAGAGCTACTGCTGCTAATCAAAAGGTCGGCAGTTTGAATCCAGCAGGCGCCCCTTGGAAACTCTGTGGGGCAGTTCTACTCTGTCCTATAGGGTCACTATGAGTGGGAATTGACCCCATGGCAACAGGTTTTTTGTTTTTGTTTTTTTTTATAGGTTTTCTAGGCTGTAATCTTTATAGGAGGAGACCGCCAGATCTTTCTCATTCAGAGCTGCTGGGTGGCTTTTCCTATTTAGAAAACTCATGGATAGTTATAGTAAAAATTGTGGCTCAGAAGTATAAACAGAGTAAATAAAAATAAAAACTAGACATAGACATACCTCTCAGACATGTCTAATACTAATGTTTCATGCATGTCACATGTGTTAGCTTATACACACAAAGAGGATTTTAACATTTATGCTCTTTTTAAAATGCGCATTTCTTTATTTAATAATGAATTACAGATATCTTTCAATAGTTATATTTAAATAGTTATATAGTTAATAGTTATATCACTGTAGGGTGTGTCCTAAATCTGATCACTTCTGAGTTATACACGGAGCAGATTAGACACAGAAGTGAACACGTGGGAAGACAGACAATATGTGATTTGGAGGGAGGCAAATGACTGCACAAGCCCAGGAACCCCAAGGCTTGCCAGCTACTAGAAATGGAAATAGATAGGGACCTGTCGCAAGAGCCACACCCTGAATCTGGGCTTCTAGTCTCCTGACCTGTGAAAAAGTAAATTTCCATTCTTAAAGCCACCCACTTGTGGTATTTCTGTTGTAGCAGCATTAGAAAACTAAGGCAGTCTTCAATACATACTGTTGAAAGAATGAGTTTATCCTCACATTCCAAAAGAACCAAACCCACTGCTGTCCAGTCAATATTTACTCATAGTGACTTCGTAGTTTCTGAGGCTGTAAATCTCTACAGAAGCAGACTGCCACATCTTTCCCCTGTGGAGCCGCTAATGGTTTTTAACAGTGGAACTTTTGATTAGCAGTCTAAGTTTTAATCACTGCACCACCAGGGCTTCTTACGCTTAACATTACATTGTGTATATTACCAGTTTTAACCTTTGCTAATAGGAGCAGCAAAATATACCTGCTTCTTTTAATTTGCATTTGTCTGATTACCCCTGAGGCTGAACATCTTCCCACAAGTGTCTTGTTCTTTTGCATGTTTGTTCTCTTGTGAATTGCCTACTAGTGTTTCTCCTCATTTTCTATTGATGTTATTGACATATAGGTTGTTCCCTGTTGATTTGTAAGAATAATTTGGAAACTGTAGTCAGTAAATGTTTGTTGTTT
>NW_004444008.1:7293923-7295262 GCF_000243295.1 Trichechus manatus latirostris
CCCATACCATACTATTTTAATTATTTAGCTTTAAAATGGACTTTATTGTCTAGTAAGTCATGTGATCCTCTTAACTCTTCTTTTCATAATTCTTATTTCTATTTTTGCATCTGTATTTTGCTGGATAGTCTTTAGAATTATTTCTGTTGTGTTCTAAAAAATGCCTTTGGGATTTTACTAAGATTTCATTAAGTTTATGATTATTTTGGGAAGACGTGCTACGTTATGCGTTTCAATATATACATCATCTATTTCTATATAATAACTTTTACATTCTATTTCAGCAAAAATATAGCACAATAAAAATTGAATGTAAATACACCAACTCCTCACTTATTGACATGGTTATGTCCCAAAGACCAAGTTGTTATGCACAAACTGGCGTTATGGGAAAACGGATGACCGCATCAGAACACACAATGAAAGATGACTATATCCTTACATAGCTGCCAAATTACATCATTATGTAACTGCCAAACCACTGAGAATCATGGCCCAGCCAAGCTGACACAAAACCTTAACCGTCACAGCTAGGATTATTTTCACCTTGCACCTCGATGTTTGTTACTGCCAGACGTATGTAGTTAATGCACAAAATAGTCAATAGTAGATTTTTTTGCTATTGTCATAAATGTGAAGTGTTGGATAATGAGACAGTCAATAATTGAGGAGTAGGTGAATTCTATTTGCAACTGACAGAAAAATAAGATTGTGCAGGATTTGCGGCATTTTTCCCAATGACAGAATCCCATGAAGTTGAGCTGTGAAGTTGAGAAAAGGACTCTGAGCTTTCCTTCATTTCTCTTAAGACTATTCCATTTTAATTCACCTTTTATGAATTAATAGTATGTATTGCTACATTTTCTCATCTTCAGGGTTTGAAACTCTGACAATCTCTTGGGAAGAATGGCGTTTAATCTACCTATTGCCTGCTGGTCATAGTGGTGTTTCTTTTCATTGGGTGAAAATAGAATTTCCATCTTCAAGGGCTGCCATTTCCCTTTAACATTCCTTTGTTCTTTTTGTCTCTAGGATTCATCTGTGTATAAGCTTTGATTTATATCACTGCTCAGTCTTTAAATTTAAGATGAGAGATTTCTAATATATTTAGCCTGACTCATATTAAACCTCATAATTTTTTTTTGTTATTGTACTTCAGATGAAGGTTTACAGAACAAACTAGCTGCTCATTAAACAGTTAGTACATATATTGTTTTATGACATAGGTTAACAACACCACGACATGTCAACACTCTCCCTCCTCCACCTTGGTTCCCTATTACGAGCTTTCCTGTGCCCTCCTGCCTTCTAGTCCTTGTCCCTGGGCTGGTATGCCCCT
>NW_004444008.1:7303883-7308704 GCF_000243295.1 Trichechus manatus latirostris
GTAGTCAATGTCACTGAACTGTGCATGTAGAGATTTTTGAAACGGTGTATCTTTGGCTATGTGTATTTTCACCAAAAAAAAAAAAAAAGGTTGAGAAGTTAGAGGGTTGATATGTTGTGGGGTTGTTAACCAATGTCATAAAACCCCATGTGCACTACTGTTTCATGAGAAACTATTTGTTCTGTAAACCTTCACCTGAAGTACAATAAAAAAAAAAGACTAGTTGTAATTATTGTTGTTAGGTGATGTCAAGTCAGCTGCAACTCATAGTGACCTTATGCACAACAGAATGAAACATTGCCTTGTCCTGCCATCCTCGTAATCATCGCCATGTTTGAGCCCATTGTTGCAGTCACTATGTCAGTCCATCTCATTGAGGGTCCTCCTCTTTTTCACTGACCTTCCACATTACCAAGCATGAGGATTTTCTCCAGCCATTGTTCCCTCCTGATAACATGTCCAATTTTAACTAGAAGAAGTTCTTTGTTTCTAAGGAACATTCTGGCTGTACTTTCTCTAAGACAGATATGTTCATTCTTCTGGTAGTCCATGGTATAGTCAATATTCTTTGCCAACACCACAATTCAAACGTGTCTCTGGATGGCACAAAAGATTAAGTTCTCAGCTACTAACCGAAATGTTAGAGGTTCAAATTCATCCAGAGGCATCTAGTAAGAAAGGTCAGGCAAGCTACGTCCAAAAGATCACAGCCAGTGACAACTCTATGGAGGTCAGTTCTGCTTTGAAACCCATGGTGTCACCATGAGTTGGAATCAATTTGATGGCAACTGGTTTGGTTTTAAATGACAAAGGTCACTCCCTTTTAGTAATGGGGCCTAGAAGCAAATCCATTTGGTAGGATCCACGAGCCTCCATATTTAACTGCTTGCCCTGAATATTATTTACCACACTGATGAAGCTGGGGGAAGTATTATACCAATCCCTGAGACCTTTGCACCATCGTTCTGTTTAGAGATAACAGAGTACTAGAGTTAGATCAGAGAAGGAAAACATGGGCTTTGGCCAAATTCTTTGGTGGAAAAAAAAAAAAAGTTACAGCAAGAGCTCCTTATTCAGTTCTTCTTTCTCTACTCTTACTCCAGTGCAGTAACTTCTTCAAGTTCCTTGAGTAAATCACATCCTTTGGCCTCTGTGCCTTTACATGCCTCCTCCTCCTCCTCCTTCTCCTGAGTCACTATGATAGCTCATATCTATTGCATGTATGTGTCAATCACTCTTTCAAGTGCGCTCCAGGTAGTATCCCTTTTCATCATCAAAATAACTCCACGAGTCCGGTGGTATTGTCACCCTAGGTTACAAGTGAGGAACTTACAAGTGTTAAGTATCTTTCCCTTCAGGGGACAAGTAATCACAAGTTGGAAGTTACAACTCACCCAGAGAAGCCTCAGAAGAAAGGCCTGGTAATCTTCTTTCAAAACATCAGCCATTGAAAACCCTATGGAGCACAATTCTATTCTGACACACATGAGGTCCCCAAGAGTCAGAGTTGACTCCATGCAACTGTTTCTTTTTTTTTTTTTAATTTTATCTAAGAATTAAGATGAATTTAGGAGCACGGTGAACACATGCACAGGGCGGGAATCGGAACCCTTGAAGGAGCACATTTTGACATTATTTAAAATGAATGGAGCAAGCAAACTAATTCTGTTTTGAAAATGCATGATTTCTGAGTCACTATAATGCCTACTTATCCTGGGATTCAAGGAACCGAGGAGCAGAGTGGCAGGGGGGCTCACCCTGCCATGTATCACTGGTGTGCCATCCACCTTTGTGCCACTGGTTCAAGAGAAAACTGAGACACAGTGGGTCTTCACAAGAAAAATTAATCCATTTGATCTAAAATCTCTTGAGGAAATTAGCAACACTAAGGGGGAAAAGAGACAAATGTGCTTCCTCACATTTTACCCTCATACTCCTCTTTCCCAAGTTATCTGGCCCAATGAATTTTGAGTTGTTCTTTGTCTTCAAAATGGTGCAATTCCTCGTTATCTCTGTGATAACATTAACAGAGGAGGGATCCCTCCAGATTTAACACTAGGAAAACCCACCCTACATCTGTTCTCTTATATTTCCCTTTTTTAAGGGAATGAGAGGGAACTGAATGATGTAACTAACACGTCTTGGTTTTGCTTCGCTTGGGGCTTTTCTTCAACATGACAGGGCTTTGTTCCTGGGCAGCGAGAGCTCTAATTACACCCTGTCCAAGTCTGGGCTCCAAGAAGGAGGGAGTGACGCAAATGCTAGGTGCCTTTTTTTTTTTCTATTTAGTGTTTTTCCCTCCCCATCCCTCTGCTCCCTCCTGACCTCAAAGATTGTTTCTTTCTGCATGTAAACCTTATCGTGAGTTTTATAATAGTGGTTTCATACAACATTTGTCCTTTTGTGATTCCTTTATTTCACTCAGCATAATGCCCTCCAGATTCATCCACGTTATGAGATATTTCACAGATTCATCATTGTTCTGTATTGTTGTGCAATATTCCATTGTGTATGTGTACCACAGTTTGTTTATTCATTCATCTGTTGATGGGCACTTAGGTTGTTTCCATCCTTTTGCTATTGTGAATAATGCTTCAAGGAACCTGCAAAGAATATTTTTATTCGTGTGAAGGCTCTTATTTCTCTAATTCCTAAGAATGGGATTGCTGGATTGTATGGTATTTCTATTTCTAGCTTTTTAAGGGAGTGCCATATAGTTTTCCAAAATGGTTGTACCATTTTGCATTCCCACCAGCAGTACATAGAGTTCCAAGCTCCCTGCAACATATGTTATTTTCTGTTTTTTGTTTTTTTTTTTTTTTTTGTGCCAGTAATGTCAGGGTGAGATGGTATCTCATTGTAGTTTTGATTTGCATTTCTCTAATGGCTAGTGATCGCAAGCATTTCCTCATGTGTCTATTAGCTACCTGAGTGTCTTCTTTGGTGAAGCGTTTGTTCATATCCTTTGCCCATTTTTTAATTGGATTGTTTGTCTTTTTGTTGTAGAGGTGTTGGATTTTCCTGTAGATTTTAGAGATTAGATCTTTGTTGGATTTGTCATAGTCAAATTTTTTTCCCCCTCTGTGGGTTTTCTCTTGGTGAAGTCCTTTGACAGGAATAAGCATTTAATTTTTAGAAGATCCCAGTTATCTAGCTTATCTTCTGGTGTTTGTGTATCCTATTTATACCTTGTATTAGGGCCTCTAGAATTGACCCTATTTTTACTTCTATGATCTTTACAGTTTTTGTTTTACATTTAGGTCTTTGATCCTATCTGTGTTTTCCGGTTTCTCCCCGTTTGGAACTTCGATCACATGCAGATTTTTGCTTTTGATTGTATCCCACATTGTTCTCAGGGTTTCTTCATTTTTCTTTGTTCTTTTCTCTGATTTTTTCCTCAAGGAAAGGGGTATCCAAGGATTTTTTGTCAATTTTGCTGATCTTGTCTTCCATTGTTTCATATTTGCTCCTAAAATCTTCTAATACCCTGTCCTTTTCTGAAATCTTCTTTCTTATATTTTGGATTTCTAATTGCTGTTTTTGTATGATTCCTAGTTGTATGTTTATTTTGACATTTTGTTCCTGTATTATTTTCCTGAATTCCTCCATTGCTTTGTCTTTCCCTGATTTTATCTGTATTTTCCATGTTCTTGTCTATTTTTTTCTTTGTGTTTTCCTTCAACTCTTGGAGAGCTTTGAATATTAGAGTTCTGAATTCCCTATCAGGTAGTTTCAGTGCCTTTTCTTCTACCGGAAGGTCATCTGGTATTTTATTTTGGTTGCTTTCTGGAGCCATTGTGTCTCTTTTTTTTTTTTTTAATTTAATGTTTTGATATTGTCTGCTTTCTTCAGGGCATTCAGGAAGTATTTTCTTCATTTATTGATTGTAGATTTGTTTGTTTTTGCTTTTTTGTTTTATTTGGTTATGTCTGGGCAGGCAGGTTGGGTGTGCTTTGTTGCTTGCTCATCTGTGGGCACCATACTTCTCACCATCTTGTCCAGGTGGAGAGGGCCAGTTGCTCAGCTATGGTGCAGCAGGGCATGTCCAGTGGGGTGGAGAGGCAGGGATGGGTCTTTTGTGGCACGTACTGAGGCTGATAGGGCAGGGGGGAGGGGCAGTGCAGGGTGGGGTCTAGTTACTCACGATTGTGTAGCTTAGGGGTGTGGCACTTGGTATGAGGTGCACATAGGCAGGAGGGAAGGGAGAGCATCTGATGTGTGAAGCACGTGCTTTGTCTCCTGTTCAGAGCTCTGTGAAGTTGCCTTCCCCTACTCCCTATCTGCAGTCCTTGGTGGCTGAGGTCCAAGATGACAAATTCTGGCAGTGGTGAGCTGGTGTCTGTCCGGTGAGTGACCACAGGGTAGAGGGTAGAAGCGAGTATACCTGGAAAGCATGTATCCCTGCTTACCGGATGCCCTGTCTTCTGTTGGGAGCTTCATGAAGTTGCTTTCCCATACTCCCTGTCTGTGTTCCTTGATGGCTATAGTCCAAGATGGTGAATCAGTGCCACGTTAGCTGGTAGAGACCTCCACTCCACAGTTCTCCTTGTTCTCTGTTCTCTGTCAGTTTCTCATTCTATTCCTTGCTTGATCGAGTTCTTTATCCCTTCATTTGATGCTTAGGGTTCCAGGACTGATGTTTGTATCTGTTTTACTTAGTTATTCAAGGTCTTTGCTGTAGAGGGACAGCATGGAGTTTCTATCTATAATGCCATGTTGGCCTGTCAACAATATTTATTTGTGAAAATCAGGTACCTCAATGTATTTTAAATATACATATAGGCAATCAAGAAATTAAGTTATGACCAAATAATATTGTCT
>NW_004444008.1:7310758-7312048 GCF_000243295.1 Trichechus manatus latirostris
GCCGTGTAGTAGAACTGCAGTAACTACAGGGAGAGTGAATGGATGGATGGACGACATAAGAAAAACAAGTGAATCAAAAAAGTGTTTTTGTCTCTGTCCTTCTCCTACCCTCTTCCCCCATCAGAATGTGAAATTATTTAGGTCAGAGGCAGTCATTAACCGATTTTTATTTCTCTATAGTCCAGTGCATCACACATAGTGGGTATGAAACAAGTCTTGACCAAACACAATTAGGTTGACTTTTATTGCCTGGCATTATCATTCTTTGTCCGTTTGGAAGTGTTTACTTGAAGGGAAGACTTGTTTTGCAGGCTTAGTGTTAAGTGATAATTCTGGCCTAGCCACAGTGACTAGTTGAACGGACATTGGAAACTGTATTTTATCCCAGTGTTGCATACTTAGGGGGAGGAGCCAGCCAAACCACAAGGGACATCCCACCCCAGTGCTCAGCTTGCTGCAGACAGAGGGGCTGGACAATCTGCATTGCTGAGATGCGACATTGCTACAGCAATGATAGAGCCCTGAGGCTCACACCTCCTGTGGGCTGTTCTATGGTGCACAGAGTCCTCCCGCCCTGGGCACGTGGGCAGAAGTAATGGATAATCCGACCATGCTGGGATTATTTCATGCATGATGACTGGTTCAAAACTGTGGACCAAGACTGAGCCTGCAGAGGGCTAGGCTGTGAGATTTGAAAGCACACCTGCCTGCAGGTTGTACTTTGATAAAAGCAATGGATAAACACTAGATTAGCAGCTTGAAATGTTTCTTTTCATTTAGGTATTGAGGTATCGCCTAGACTGAGACTACAGCAGACCAAAACGTGACGTAAAGGAGCAAACTTATAAAAACATTCACATTTAACTCTTTAAACAAACTAAATTTATCATCACATAAATCCAGGAAGCCTTTACAGAAGACATAGAAAATGCTGCTCTGGGATATGTTTGAAATAATAAAAATCTGATGTCTAGGACACATTTTATGATTATCTGTTGTTGTTTTTGTTGCAGTCGAGTGGATTCCAACTTATGGCCACCCAACTTGTTACAAAGGAGAACCACTCCATAGGGATTTCTTGGCTGTAATCTTTATGGAAGTAGAATATCAGGCCTTTCTCCCAAGGTACTGCTGGGTGGATTTGAACCACCACCAACCTTTATGTTAAAAATGAAGCACACCCCAATCATAGGATTTTCTTTGCATGTATCCACCCCAAATTAAGAATAAATATGACGACATTTGAAATTAAAGCACCTTAATTGAAATAAATTGCCATCTCTCAAAATG
>NW_004444008.1:7312535-7356862 GCF_000243295.1 Trichechus manatus latirostris
AAAGGAGGTGCAAAATCCCTTGCTTTCACTTTGCATTTTTATTAGATAGAGGAGTGGACAGATGAAAATCTTTAATGCTCATTTGCACCGTGGCCTTTCTTAAGCACATAAACACACGGAAATAGTGTCTTGTCCTGTGATATCCAAGGCTGCTATTAACGAGATAAAGCCAGTTTCAGACCTTATTAGTCCAGTCTTGTCTCTTGGCAAGCCTCATCGCTCAGCACAAGGAAACTGAACTTGTCTCACCTCTGTTTGATTTCCAAGTCAAGCAGGGTTTATGTGTAAACCCTCTGGCATCAGGCTGAAGTATAGGGGCCTCTATCTGTAAAGAGAGTTGAAACAAGACACGTCTTTAAATTGATTGGGCTGCTGGAATGGATGTATGTTGTGTGTGCGTGTGTATGTGTGTGTACGTGTGTGTGTGTGTGTGTGTGTGCTCAGAAGAGATGGATACCTGTGTTCCTGAGTTCTGAGGCCCAGGCGTCTATCACCTGAATAGACCTGCATTGAGCTAGGACACCTCATTATCAATATGATGTCGAGAAGCTCAAAAGTACAAAGAAGAGAGGGAAAAATGATAAAGAAGTTGAAAGGATTGATTTATGAGAAAGCACAAAAAGAACCATAGATAATAGCTGGATCACGTTTTGTCTTTCTTATGTAGCTCTTTTGAAGGGTTGTCAACAGGGATGTTGAAAGCAGAACTCTGAAAAAAATAATCTGAAAGACAATAAGAGTTGAATAAGATTTAGTGTGAAAACTTAGGAAAAACTGTAGAGAAATAAAGAACACAGAACATTAGCTGTTTAGATGAAATAAGGAAGTATTTATCTTGGTAGCATGATTCATAGGCTAATACTTTGCTAAAAGAACTGGTAGAGGATCTATTACAAAAAAATTACCTTAAATTCAAATGGATGAACACTGTATATTTACATTGCAAAAACACAATTAAAAATAAGTAAGGGGTTTATGTAAACTCTAACACCTGAAACAATGTGAATTAGCTAAGGATTCAGAGCCTTGGCACATTAAATCTGACAGGGGACCTCTCCGCACACAGCACACGAGGACTGAGGTAAATCGCCGTGACCTACAAGAGGCAAACTGCAACGTTTTCCCTTTCTGCACACTTGGCCCCACACTTTATTACAGAGGATAACTATTTGACAATCTGACCCCTGGGAGCAAAGCAAATACCAATTGGGCTTGATATTTGCTGACATTGGGAAACAAAGCAAAACCCTATTTACCCATTGATGCGCAATGCCATGTGAGCGTAGGCACTTCCGGTAAACGAAAAGTTTATGATGTTTTGTAATAACGCATCACAATTTTCCTCCAAAGAGCTTTGTCTTGCTCGCCTTTCAGACCCCTTCCTGGGAGCTGAGCTAGGTGCAAACTTACTGTCTTGGCAGGGTGCATGCCTACTGCTTCCAGTAGAGATGTGGCCAGTGATCCCTCTACTAACAACATAGAGCAAAGCACAGCCTCCCGTGTTCTATGACTATAGCAATGCGGAGAAATTGACTTTCAATGAAAAGCCTAGAAAGAAATGATAATTACATTAGATTTTATATGTTTATAGTAAAAATAGTTGGATTATGAGTGTATGTGTGTTTGTGTACATGTATCTCTTCTCCTGATTGCAGACGGGGTTGAAGAGGCTGTTCTGCAGAGCGGTATAATCTTCTAGAATTCATGCTGTTTTGACATACCTGTTAAAGTCAGAACCTATAAGAGCATGTCGAGTTTGGGAGCGTGATAAAACAAGAGTTTGATAAAGATGGCTAGCATCACAGTTATCGCTGAACTTCCCTCCTATCAGTTCTTTTATTTATTTATTTTTTCAGAGAATGATTAAACTTTAGATTTAGGAGAAACATAATGAACTTTAGATTTTCCCCAATTTGTATCAAACCTCCTAAATGCATATATCTTTTATCTTTTTAAATAACTCCTTCAGAGAACTCATTTTTATCGGAAAGGCAAAATAAAATTTCATACTTTGAAATATTTTGTAGAAGAAATTTCACAGGAATTTTTATTTTCCCTGGAAATGTGGCTGAGCTGACTTGGGGGCCAGGTCTTGAAACTGTAAGCGCTCTCCTTCCCACCTTCCTTGGAAATGGGATTCTGGGTTACATGGCAGCTGTTGGCCAGCAATTGCTTTACTTGAGTATGGGGGTTTTCTACTGTTATTTTTCCTAGTTTATGTTATAAATGGGATTACAAATATCTGGTCTGAATTTGCCGTCACTTTACCATGAGTTCAATGTGATTTCTGCTGAGGTTAGAGACACCAGCATCTCTCTCTCTTTGTCCACACCGATATTTTCAGAGTGATGTCCTCTTCTTTCTGTTCACTGGGTCCTGTTTAAGCCCTGTCCCAGCAATCAGGAAGGTGGTGCAGGACGAGTCATTGTTTCCTTCTGTTGTGTCTAAGATCACCATGAGTCAGAGTCGACTCGTGGCAACTAACAATGACAACAGCCTACCATCACCCACCCACTCACCCTGCTTTCCTCACTGGTCTGTAACCCTGGCATTAGACAGAGAAATTTCCCTTAGTGACCCTGGGTCATTTCTCAAACAGTAGGTTGGAAGATCACCCATTACTCTCATTGTCCTGGAGTCAATTCCAACTCATAGCGTCCCTGCAGGACAGAATAGAACTGCCCTATAGGGTTTCCAAGACTATAATCTTTACAGCAGCAGACTGCCACATCTTTCTCCCACAGAGCGGCTGGTGGGCTCAAACTACTGACCTTTCGGCTAGCAGCCAAGCACTTAACCATTGTGCCACCAGGGCTCCTTGGTGGAAGATTATCCAAGGGTTTTTCTTCTTTTCACAGTGTAGAAGGGCTATCAATTTTGTTTTTCCTTTACCAGCATGAGACACAGTGATGGCCCCAAATGCAGTGGTGAAAAGAAAATACTTGAGAACCACTTTTCCAAAGTTCTTAAAATCCCAAAACAGTTGAAGGTTATCAATTACCAGGAGAACCTGACCTCATTGCTAGTGAACCTCCACATGTTAAAGAAAGTAGACAATTAAAGAAAACTAATGATTTCCTGTGTGAGTGACCTAATGGCTCACTCGGGGAAGGTATGTTTGCTCAGAAGGAAAGGTGAGTGAGCCAGCACATTGCACGCCAGTTAGACAACAGGGACGCAGTCTTAAATCCCACCCGTGTTCATGGACTCATCTGTCAGGCACATTGACACACTGAACAATCACACAGCATCTCGTAATTTATGGCCTCACTTCTTCATCACAAGACAGCAAGTGCGAGACTCCCTCAAGTTTTTCTCCCACCTTGTTGAGAAAGGCATTGCCAGGCAGCCTCAGCGTTTCGTTTTTATCACTTGATTTAATTGCCCAGAGGCAGGCAAGGATCATAAATGCCACTGCCCAGAATCTCCATCATCACTGCAGTCATGCCTGCGAGGCAAGAGGCATCCACCTTAAACGTGCCTTTGACGACGATGCCACGTGTCTACGGAGTGTGCTCCAGGTGGGCTCCTGATGTCTGCCTGGTTTTCCCCTACACGAATACAACCACGATAAACAGAGGTCATCTCACACAGCTCCTGCTTGCAGAGCCACCTCCAGCAGCCCTCCTGGCTCTGATGCAGGCCCGGATAAGGGCTGTGGTCATTGAAAACCCTCCAACAAAGGCTTCTGAGGGAAGGCGCAGAGGAGCTGGCTCCAGGCGTGCGAGCAGCAGGGGGCAGCATTGTCCCAGCCTGGCAGCCCAGCCTGCCTGGGAGTGAAGTTGCTCACGTGGAGGATCCTTCGACCTTTCCTGAACAGAGTGTCACCTCCTTGCCCGCTCACAGTTTGTGTGGGACCTACATCTGGAAATGAGAGGCGTCCACCACTTGGAGTTGACATGTCTGAATTACTTGTTGCACGCAGTTTTTACTACATGACACACCTGGATTCGTCCACCTCAAATTTACCAGACAGTGTTCTGGAGCTGCAGAAAACACACCAGCCTCTCTTACAGCTGAACTTAAAATAGACATAGAGATATAGGTATAGGTATAGCTATAGTTTATATACAGATACAGCAACAGTGATAGAGTTATAGATGTTGATATAGATATTGTCAGAAGGGAAGGGTGGGGAAGGGAAAAAGAATAAAGGTAGGTAATAAAGTGTATCATCCTTGTTTTGATTACAGTAATGTTGGGAATGAGATAACCTCAGGTATGTTGGGAACAATCTTTTTTTCTTTTCCTTTTTCTTTTTGGTACTTATTGAGATAAAAGGTATTCAGTTTCTATTTCTTATCTGAGTCTGAGTATGGTTCAACCCACAGAAGCTAGCCTTTGGGATGGGCAGCTGAGTTTGAGGTCACATAATTAAGGGAAAGGACAACCGTGAACTAGCACTTTGAAAACAAATAAGTCCCACTGCTTCCAGGGAGGAAATGGAGAGAACGCAGACATTTCCCAACCTCCAGCCCCGACGCCATGTGTGTGAGACAGGAGAAGGGACGGGAGCTGCAGTCGGAGGGAGAGCAGGGCCTGCTAAGCTCCAGCTTGTCTGCACCAAATTGGGCCACTAATAACAGCAGGCGGCGCACGGGGCTCTGTCCTTGCCGTGACCCAATTAGGCTTTGATTTTTCATAGCACTTCTGACATAGAATGCTAGTTTTCCTCTCTCATTGTTTTTGTTCCCTGTGCTAATACTCGCCCAGGACATTTCCAGTTATGATTATACATTTCAGTATGGCTTGAAATCTCGGTCATGCACACATCCGTTCTCTCTGTCTCTCTCTCCCTCCCTTTTTCCACATCGTCTCTTTTTTTTCTCTCTTTCTCTGTCTTTCTCTCTGGTTTTCTGTCTCTCTCTCTGTCTCTGTCTCTCTGTGTGTCTTTGTCTCTCTCCCTGTCTCTCTCCTGTGCATCCTTTCTGTCAAACACACGCACATGTGAACACACACACACACACACACACACAAACACACACACACGTCCCAGCCCTCGCCATCAGAGTAAATTAGTAGGGATTGCTTACATATGCTTAATAGTTCATAGAGAGAACGCCTTCCATTAGAGGTGCATCGAGCTGCCATAACAGAGGCCAGAAATTGACACCGCCCAGTAGTCTACGCAAGTTCTGTTTAAAATGATGCCGGAGTGAAGCACCAGGATTCATTAAATCAGGCAGGGTTCCTCATTAAACGTCTAGGTTGACAGTGGGGACTGTCAGGCGTGGTTTTCTTACAGCACCCTACCCAATATATATACGTGTGTGTGCGTGTGTGTGTATATATATATATATAAAATTTTTTTTTTTTTTTGCACAGGTGATTTATATTTAGAATAAAATGGTGAAATTGTGACTGTTCTGTGGTTGGTAGACACCTGCTTTGTATAACAGAACAGAATCGTATTTCCTTCCTGGCCGTCTTTTTGAAAGAGGAACGGGAACTGTTGTTAAACCTGATCAGGGTACTAGTCACTAACAGTTCTAGCTTAAGTCAAAATATTAGGTAAAATGGACCCCTGCTACCTGGAATATATTTCAATATTAACCATAAACTAAAGAAACCCACAGAGAGGGTTTTCCATTTTCATAGTATTTCACTCATGGATGTATTTTACTCTAACTACATCCAATAAATTCTTTATGGAAAATCCCTCTTAATATGGCTATGGAAGAAGGGTCAAAAAATTAACATCCATTCGTGCTTGGAAACGGAACTTGATGAAGGAAAGGGACACACTTATTACAAAAATATCATTTTACCTCAAAGATCTGAGGCCCCTGGGTGACACTGTTTTGCATTATATAAAATATGAAAGGCAGAACCTTCTGGTATTAACAGATAGTACCAGAGTACCCTGCCTTGGGCAGTTTGCAAAGACGCAAGATAGCCATGCCTTGAGGGACACAAAGAAAATATTTCTTCCATAAATATGGGATTCCAATTATCAGTGAACAGATATTCTGGAAGACAGTATCATAGGAAATGTCACATAGAGACAAAGAAGCTTTCCTTATTAAATATATATAATGTCTGTGTACATGTACCTACATATTCAAGAAAATGTATGTGAATGATGAAAAAAAAAAAGCTATAAGAAACACTCTTCAGAATAAATAAATGTAATTTTTCAGAGAATGACCTGAAGGACCTATTCATTACTTGGAGATCTTTTACTAAGAAATAGCTTCCATGAATCTATGCCTTGTTTTTTGTTCACTTCCTACTTATTCACTTCCTTAAATGCATCCTCTGTTTAAAAAAAGAAAAAAGTTGTGAGAGGAACACTCTTCTTTCCACCAACCTTTCCTCCTTTTAGACACTCACTTTTTGGAAGGAGCATTTCGATTTACAGTAAACTGATTTTTAGCCCACAGTCTCTTTTCTTCTGTCTGTCAGGAGCTTGGATTTCTCTCTTAAGACAGAGTCTCTCAAGCCCCCTGAGCTACTATGAATTTGAAAGCACTTTCTCTGCAAAGCATCCCTCTTCTCTTTTTCTCACTCTTTCAGCGTCAGAATTTTATTTCAGAAGGTTGCTTTGTCCCCTTTGTGTGTAAATAGAGTTAGATAGAGATAGAGATAGGGCAGATACAGATGCAGATACAGATATGCAGTTGCTTCAATTCTCCTGGGTCACCTTCCTCTGATCCCAGTGCTTGCTTCTTCGTCTTCTCTTCCCCGAGGGCAGGCAGTGGCATTCCTGTGCTTTTTGTGCATCACTGACTACCCTTGTCAAGTGCTTTAGAAATAAATGATTAGAAAATTTTGAAAAACATCTTCACCTTTGTCCTTGGATCTTAACGTGTTCCTTGCGCATTCCTTCTGAGTACAGTACAAGTCATGGTAACGTGTACAATCTTAAATCAACAGTACCTTTGTGGTTTTGACATTCATAGTTCTGGAAGCCCAGCCAAGAAGGAAAACAATATCCTTCTTTAATTATGGAAAAAAAAAAAAAGTTTTGAATTCATATTGCATAAAAGAACCCAGAATAGCCAAAACTGCCTTAGAAAAGTGAATTTAGCAGGGGGGAAAAAGAAAAAAACTATTTTGAAGGATGTGACTAAATCCCTGAAAAATTCTACAGCTTGATTCAAAAGGATATTGGAAAATAAATTTGTCCACAGAATTTCTTATGGTTTTGTGCCCTTCATGAATTTACTTTGGAACATAATCCGCATGTAAAAAAGCTAAGATGCTAATTAAATGCTTTTCTTCCCCCACAGATGTCTATTACATATAGTATTTTTTTATCTATGTAGTTCAAAAATTGTGACATTTTAAATCAGATTGTTTGTCAAATAGTGTTGAGAAAACCAGGTAGCTATCTAAAAATACAATTAGTTTAACCTCGAAAGATTTAAAATAATTAAATTTGTGTGCAGTGTATTCTCTGACTATAATGAATTAAACTAGAAACCAATATGAGGTATCTAAAAAATCCCCCCAAATTTGGAAAATAATAATAAAAAAAAAACTTCTAAATAACCTATGATCAAAGAGGAAATCACGTGCGGGGTTAAAATACATTTTTAAATGAATTACACTTAAAATACATTATACTAAAATTTCCAGGGTTAGATAAAGCAGTGTTTAGGGGGATACTTATAGTACTAAATGCTTAAATTTAAAAAAAAAAAAAAGCAATAAAGTTCTCAAATTAATTATTAAAACTTTCACATTAAGAAATTAAAGAAAAAGAGAAAATCAAATCTAAATTAATTATAAGGAAAAAAATAACAATATAGCAGCAGAAAAACCCAAACCTGTTGCCATCAAGTCGATTCTGACACATAGAGACCCTATAGGATGAGTCAGAATCAATTCAACGGCAATGGGTTATAACAGCAGAATGCAATGGACTTAAAAACAGGAAAAAAAAATAATGATTTCAAATCTGATTATTTAAAAAAGATCAAGTAAATTGATAAACCAGTAGCCAGACTGATCAAAATAAAATAGAGAAGACAAAAATTACTAATATCAGAAATAAGATAAGTGATATTGCTACAAATTCTACAAATATTAAAAAGATCGTTGTTGTTAGGTGTCTTAGAGTCAGTTCCGACTCACAGAGCCCCATGTACAACAGAAGAAAACACTGAGCAGTTGTATGCCATCCCCACAATCATTTTCTATGTTTGAGCCCATCTTTGCAGCCACTTTGTCAATCCAGCTCACTGAGGGTTTTCCTCTTTTTTGCTGACCCTCTACTTTACCAAGAATGATGTCCTTTTCCAGGGGACTGGTCCATCTTGATAACATGTCCAAAGTATGTGAGATGAAGTCTCACCATCCTCACTTTTACGGAGTATTCTGGCTGCACTTCTTCCAAGACAGATCTGTTTATTCTTCTGGCAGTCCATGGTACATTCAATATTTTTTGCCAACACCATCATTCAAATGTATCAATTCTTCTTGGGTCTGCTTTATTCATTGTCCAGCTTTCACATGCATATGAGGCAAGTGAAAATACCACGCACGGCTTGGGTCAAGCACATCTTAGTCCTCAAAGTGACATGTTTGCTTTTTTAACATTTTTGCAGCAGCAGATTTGCCCAATTCTGCTTGGGTCAAGCACATCTTAGTCCTCAAAGTGACATCTTTGCTTTTTTAACATTTTTGCGGCAGCCGATTTGCCCAATGCAGTAAGTCATTTGATTTCTTGACTCCTGCTTCCATGGGCGTGTGGGCGTATGGGCGTTGATGGTGGATCCAAGCAAAATGAAATCCTTGACAACTTCTATTTTTTCTCCGTTCATCATGATGTTGTTTATTGGTCCAGTTTTGAGGATTTTTGTTTTCTTTATGTTGAAGTGTAATCCATACTGAAGGCTGTAGTCTTTGATCTTCATTAGTAAGTACTTCAAGTCCTCTTAACTTTCAGTAAGCAAGGTTATGTCATCTGCATATTGCAGGTTGTTAATGAGTCTTCCTTCAATCTTGATGCTACATTCTTTCTCACATAGTCCAGCTTCTGGAATTGTTTGCTTAGAAGACGGATGGAATAAGTTTGGTAAAAGGATGCCACTCTTATGTATTTTTAATAATAGTCCCTTAAAAGGATCATAAGGGAGCATTATTAAAAATACACAAAAAATTGAAAGCTTAGGTTAAATAGACTGGTTTTTTAAATAACTCAAGCTATCAAAGTTTATTCAAGAATAAATAAATTAACTGAATAGTGTAATATATATTAAAGAAATTTGATTTTTATTTTAAAATATTCCTGCAAATAAAACTCTAGACCCAGGTGTCTTTACCAGCAAATTCTGTCAAATCTGTAAAGAGAAAATAATCTAAATTCTAAACAATCTCTTCCAGAAAATAGAAGATGGAGCAAACTTCTGAACTTACTCCATAAGTCTAATATTATATTGATATTAAAACCAGACAAAGATATTACAAGAAAGAAAAATATAAACTAATAACTCTCATGAAGTTAGTCACAAAAATATTTAACAAAATAGAAACAAATCAAATCCACCAATATATGAAAAAAAAAAAAAAAAGAATCAAGATTGAGTGGCGTTTACCCAGGGATTCTGGGTTGGTTCAACATTTGTAAATGGACCAATGTAATTTACTATGTCAATATACTAAAAGAGGAAAACATGATCATCTTAATAAATGCAGAAAAAAGCACTGACAAAATGCTAAAGCCATTACTGATTTAAAATCAAAACAAAACAAAAACCAAGAAACTATCAGCAAACTCGGCATAAAAGAGAACTTTTTTAACCTGGTAAGAGGCAGCTACAAAGAACTCACAGCTAATATAATACTTAATAGTGAAAGACTGAATGATTTTCTTTTAAGATTGAAACACAGTAGAGATGGCCTTCCTCATCATTTTTATCAATGTCTGTGTTCGTTCTCTATTGTTTTTATGGAGCCCTGGTGGCACAGTGTTTAAGAGCTTGGCTGCTAACAGAAAGGTTGGCAGTTCGAATCCACCAGCTGCTCCTTGGAAACCCTATAGGGCAGTTCTACTCTGTCCTATAGGGTCGCTATTTAGTGGCTTAGTACCAACAGGAAAAAAACAAACCTACTGCCTTCAAGTCAATCCAACTCATAGTGACACTATAGGACCTAGTAGAATTGCCTCGTAGGGTTTCCAAGGCTTTATGTAATCCTTAAGGAAGCAGATTGCCACATCTTCCTCCTGTGGAGCCGCAGGTGGGTTCCAACTGCTGACCTTTTGGTTGACATCTGAGTGCTTAACCAACGTGCCACCAGGGTTCCTTGCAGCTTAGTACAGTCCATATTTATTATCTTACATTTGTGTGAGTCAGAAATCTGATACAGATCCCATCAGGCTAAAATCAAGGTGTCAATAGGTCTATATTTCTTACCAGGGATCATAGGGGAGAATTCTTTTTTTGCATATTCAAGTTGCTAACAGAATTTAGTTTCTTGCAGTTGTGGGACTGAGGTCCTGTTTCCTTTCTGTCTGCTGAAGGCTGTTTCCATTTCCCTTGGGAACCCAACCACATTCCTTGCCTCATGCTTCCCTTTCTCCAGGTTCAAAGTCACAGACGGTGGGTAGCGTCACTCTCACACATTTGATTTCTTCTGTCTCTTCTCCCTTTTCACCTATGTAACCCTACAAGAAACAAAAAAACAAACAAAAACTCCTCCAGTGATTTTCAGGACTCATATGATTAGATGGAGCCCACCTGGATAATCCAGTGTCATCTCTTCATAGCACAGTCCATAGCTTGTATCAAATGTGCAAAGACCTTTATGACATGGAGGGAACATATTCACAAGGTCTGGGGATTCAACCGTCTTTGTGGGGTCATTGTTCTACGTATCATAATATTAGAACAGAAGAACTATCAAGGAAAATTAGACAAGGAAAAGAAATAATAGACATTCAGAAAATGAAAAGGAAGAACTAAAATTGTCTATTCATAGACTATATGAATGTGTGTGTCAAAAATCTCAAAGCATCTCCAAAAATAATTACTAGATATAATATGTGAGGTTAGCAATGTTGCTGTACAGAAAGTCAATGTAGAAAAAGCAATTGTATTTTTATATACTGGTCATGCCTAATTAGATACTGAATTTTTCTAGGAAAGCACAATTTGCAATATGACCAAAAAATCTGAAATACTTAGGGAGAGGTCTGACAAAATTTGTTCCAGATTTGTACCATAAAAATTATAAACTTTGTAGAGAAGGGCCAAATTAAAAACAGTGGTGTTCATGGATTGGAAGTTTGATTTTGTTAAGATGTCAGTTCTGCCACATTGATCTATAGACTCAAAGCAATCCTAATGAAAATCTTGCAGTTAATTTGTTGAAATCAACAGCTGATTCTAAAACTTATATGGGATACAATGCATCCGTAATTGGAGTCTCCAAAATCATAAAACAAAACAATGAAACAAAAGAAAATTTTCTTTGAAGCAAGAAGGGACCAAGGTAACTTTCCAGGTTTCACAAATCAAAGGCTTTTTTTCCATTCTGCCACAGAGGCAGAAACCTTTCTTCATATATGTCTGGTTTAAGATTTTTTTTTTTTTAATTTCTAAAATGATAAAGAGTTGGAGTCGATATTTTAAAGGACACATTTTTGGGTCAGGAAAAATTAACCTAAAAATTGAAATTTAGTGTGTTGCGGTTACTGTATAATAAAAAGAACTAAGGGGTTATTTTTTCCATAATCTTCACATAAGGAAACTACTAGATGAAGAACTGGAGCCAATCAAGCAATAACTAAGGAAACTACACCCAAAGGATTAGTTGTGAACCGGGGTAGCATGGAACTAAGAAAACAATGGCTATGGTAATTAAGATGACTGAACGGAATGGAAGTGTGACATGCTCTCACAGTGTAGAAATGAGACAACTAACAAAGATTGCATGGAGTAGGAAAAATAGTATAATTTTAGCTCAGCGGATGCCTTTTAAAGGGGAAAGCTGATAAAGCTGTAAACATATCTAACAGAATAATTGTAATTATAAAAAAGAAAACACAATTGACTAAAATTACCTCCAGTAGAGGGTAGGGAAGATGTAGAAACAATGTTAATGTGCTCATTGCTCAGAGGAGACAGCGCAAAGATACTGCCTAAGGGATTAAAGGATGAAGGGTACTGTATATAGTTATAAAAGCAATGAAGAGAACAAAAGATACATCTTAAATATCAGAAAAATTCATCGCAAAAAAGCACAAAGAAAATTGAACACAAATTAAAGACTTTAAAATAATACTAACATAGAATATGCGTACAATATATGACAGCATAGAGACCAAACACAATCCTTATTTCAATAAATGTAAATAAGTACCCTTGTTAATTCAGTGGGACACGCTGAAAGCAATGTGAGACTGACCAAAAACCAAGCTCATTGCCTTCGAGTCGACTCTGACTTATAGCAATCCTATAGGACAGAGTCTAATGTGAGACTAGGAAGATTGGAAACCAAAGAATAGACAAAGGTAGACTAGGAAAATGTAAATAAAAGGAGAGAAATAAGCAGGGGACACTATCTTAATATAAGACAAAACAAGAAGTAATTTCGGCAAAACCATTAAGCAAGACAAAAAAAACCCTGAAACTATAATTGAAATTGTTAACAAACCGGATACAGCAATTATAAGTATCTTTTTTTACAAAACAGCACAGTAATTATATTAATGAAGCGACAACTACAAGAGGTTCAAGAAGAAATAAAAGAACTATGAGTAAAGGGCATTCCAATTCTAAATTTATGATTGACCAAATTTAAACAAGAATATATGAAAATCTTAATAATACAATCAATAAGCAAGAGCTGTATTATACAGAACACATGCTATATCATGAAAATAGAGAAGATAACTTCTTTATATGGGATTGTGAATTGTTGCCTAAAATTGCCCATATAAAATTGAACAAATCAAACGTCAGAATTTTCAATATTCTTTGTGTTTCCCTGTTGTGTATGATCCTGGCTTTTGGACAGCGGTAGACACATTTTATCAATTAAAGAATGGCCATGTGTTCTTGATTTATTAATTTTTCTAAAATTATGAATGGTTGCTGAATGCTTCCAAATGCCTATCAACATCTATGGAGATGAACATATTTTTTTCCTTAGATCTTTTAATGTTATGAATTAGATCAATAGATTTCTTAATATCCAACCATCCCCACTTCATTATGAATGATTATATTTTTAAAGTGCTCTTTGATTATGTTTGCTCATTTTTAATTTAGGATTTTGCATTAATGTCTGTAAGTTAGCTTGCTGATACATTTGTGTGTGAAATCATTCATTTAACTACCACCTTGCTCACTATCATCAATATTATTTAGCAATGTGCTGTAGGCACTAGCCAATTCAATTAGATAAGAGAAAAAGCATCTAGAAATGAAAAATTGAGAAGAATGAGATAACTCTATCACTACATACAGATGATATAATGTTAACTGAAAAGTCTACACGGATTAATTAAAATAGTAGTGCAAACAATACCACAAATTCACAGTATCAGTGAAATGTAGAAAATTGACTGGAAAACACAAATAGCTTTCATGAAAGTCCCCATTTAAAATAACAAACCCCAAATATAAAATAGCTAGGAATACATTTATAAGAAAATAAGCAACATCTACTTGAAGTAAATTTGAAACACTATTGAAGCACACACACACACACACACGCACACACACACACACAACCCTGAACATATGAGGAGGAATACCAAGTTCCTTAATGAGAATACTCAAAATCAAAGATACATTAAACATCTGTAAATTAATTCACAAATTCCAAACAATCACAATACAATTATACCAACCGATATTTTGGCAGGAATAAGGCCAGATGATCCCCAAGCTTACATGGAAAATAAGATTCAGAAATATTCTGAGAGAAAAAGCAACGGCAGTTGAATACTCCTACAAGATTCTAAAACACACGATAAGCTCATAATTATGAAAATACTGTGGTACTGGCATATGAAAAGATAGAGAAAGAGACTAGACTGAAGTTAATGTGGGATTTGGAACATAATCAAGGTGGCAATTGAAATCAGAGGGTGGGGGAGATGGACTTATCACTAAGAGGTGTTGGAACAACTGGATTGACGAATGGAAATCTTCATATTGGACTCATTCCTCACACCACAGCCTGGGATACGTCCCAATGGTTCAAATATTTAATTATGAGAGACAAGCCATTAAAGTCCTGGAAGACAGTGCCACATTTCTTTACAATCTTGGAAAGGAGAAAGCCTGAGTGTGACTAAAATCAAGAAACCATCGGAGAAAATAATGTTAAATTTGACTGCAAAAATAAAAATCTTCTGTATGATTCAAAAAAGAAAAAAAAAATCACAAAGTCAAGAGAAAAATGCCAAACTAGAAAGCCTATTTGCAATGCATATCACATGTCAATGACTCAGCTCTCCAATACACAAAGACTTCCTCAAATCACAACCCAATAGAAATACGAGAAAATACGTGACGAGAGATGTAGTTGGAAAGGAAATGCAAACAAAAAAATAGACACAACCTAACTCATATGAGAAAAACACATATTAAAACAACACTGAAATGCCACTCCCTGCCTCCATATTGCAAAGCTCTGAAAGTTTGATTACATGCTGTTTTGTTGCCATTGTGAGGGAGGAAGCTTTCCTATCCATTGTTAATGGAGGTGTAAATTAATACAACTTTTCAAGTCGGGACATGTTCCTCTTGCAGCCTCTGAGGCATAGGATGCCCCCTGGCAGCCCCGGAAAACAGTACTTACTCTGGATTCCTACTCACGGTGACCTTACATATAACAGAAAAAAAAAAATCGTGGGCTGGTCCTATGTGATAATCATGATCATTAGAATATTTGAATATGGTGTTGTGGCTGTTGTGTCAACCCATCTCATAGAAGGTTTCCCTCATTTTTGCTGACCCTATACTTCACCAACCATAATGTCCTTTACTAGGACTTGTTTTTTTCTGATGACGTTGTCCAAACTAAGCAAGCTGAAATTTTGCCATTCTTGCTTCTGAGAAGCATTATAATCGTATTTCTTCTTAGACTTATTTGTCTGTTCTTCTGGAAGTCCTTGGTATATTCACTATTCCTTGCTACCACCACAATTCGAATATCTCTATTCTTCTTCTGTCTTCCTTTTTCATTGTCCAACATTCACACATACATACGAGATGACTGAAAATACCATGGCTTGGGTCAGGCACACCTTAGTCATCAAAGTGACGTCTTTGCTATTTAAAGCACTAAAGTGGTCTTTTGCAGCAGATTTCCCAATGGAATGTGTCATTTTATTTCTTGAGTGCAACTTCCATGAGCACAGATTGTTGATCCAAGTAGAATGAAATTGTCGACAACTTCGATTTTTATTTTTTAAGTCATGAGGTCCATAGTACAGCTGTCCTAGTTGGGTGAAATTTTTGCTTAGAAAGATAGGGGGTGTAGCACACAAGTGGGATGTCTCTGTTTAAATGTTAAATGTGGTGCAGTTATCCACGATGACATGGTCCTGAATTGTGACCATGGGTGGGAGTGGCTGGAAGAGACCATTGGAAGAGACCTTCAGAATCACTGCAGGCCTGAGACGTTAATCTTGTCTTCTCCATGGCTACTGAAGTTTTCAGAAGTCTCGTTGTGAGAAAGAAAATAAGCTGGGGGCTGAAACCTGCAGTGAGTAAAGGGGAGAGACCAGGAGTTCTGTCTATGACCATAATAAGGACACAGTAGTAGAATCTGAGATTTTCACTTCGACAGGGCTGGGAGTTTTCAGAGAGACTAGAAATGGTTCCAAAGCTGCTGTAAAGAGTGACAGGGCTATCTCTCTGTGTCATATCTTCTTCACGTACAAGGGTGTTGTTGAGAAGATGAACTGAGTTAACCTATGTAGGGTGCTCAAACTGAGTACCAGGCTCATAGTAAGTATTCCATGTGGCATGTGAGAAAGAAAACAACCACCTTTGAGAGGGCCTTCTGGAATTGGCCAAAGGTTAGTTAGAACAACAAGTTGAGCACATAAAGGATTCTTGTCCCATTGGGAGCTCAGGCAGGTGGGAAGATAGAGTAGTAGGTGGAGTGAGGTGGAGATAAGAATCCAGGTGATGCTGGGAGTAGACCTGGGGGCTTAGGTTACTAGTGGTAAGGGGGAAGTAAACATGTGTGTGAGGCATAATGGTGCTGCTCCTGAGGGTCTCTTGGCAATGACAATAATGTCACAATGATCACTATGGTATTTACTGTGTGTCAGTCCTGGTGTTGGGTAGTTGGGACGTCTTGTTCAGAGGGCTCAGGGATAATGAAAGGGCTCAGGGTGAGGAAGGGCTGTGAAGCTTTAGGTTGACTGCCATGGCCTTGGGTAAAGACGATGCCATCTCTGATCTAACAGACAATTGACCTCAACACACTTAATGGAAAGAATGCGACCATTAAAGGGAATTTCTTTTCTTGTCACCGTGGAAGTGATACAATTTCTCAGTTCTTTCTCATTTCCCTCATGGGGATAGGAAGCACGACCTTCTAGGTGAACTCCAAACCATTTCACAGAATAAGTGACAGAGCATCTGTTTTCCACCAGGACTCTTTTTAAGGAAGAAGGGGGGAAAAAAGAAGATTACAATCCCAAACTTTGCATTTATATAATAATATTTCCATTGCCTTTTCCACTACAGGTGACATCTGTGATAAAAGCTGTATATAATTATTTTGTACTATTTCAGAAATTGCAAGATACACAGATTAATTTCTCAACCTGTCTTTATACTACACTACTTCTTAAAAGAAAAACCAGTCTACTCTTTTCTAAGGTGTGGCATAGAGTACCTGAAAAATTGCTATAACCTCCTTTCCAAAAGACATTCGATAAACATAAAAGTGATAAATGTACTTGTTCTCCCTGCACCATTTTTAAACCACAATAAATTATGGATTTTATTGGAGATAATGCATTTAATTTTTTCATTACTACTTGTAATATATAACTGAATTATATCTAGTCCATTTTATTTTTATGGTAGATGAAGAAGTACATGATTCAAGCGTTATTAATGAAATTAAGTAGTATTTGTAAGACAATTATTTCCAAAGCACTAGGAATTCCATCTACAAATAACCTCTTCAGAACAGAGTGGATGGCAGTTTTTGGGGAAACTCAGTGGTGTCCATTAATTTTATAGCATGTGTCTTTGTGGAAACTGAATGGTCTCCTTTATGTATGCATATATATATATATATCCTTTTTTCCTAAGAGAAAGAACTGGTTTTATCTTCAGAAATATGTCCAGTCAGTAACAGGTGATATTTATATAAAGCTTATCTACATACATATTTTTGAAAATACAATATCAGCAGCTCAGTATTATAAGCAATTTCCTCCTAGGCTTCAGTCTTCTTTATAAATACAGTGGATGATTTTTAACAGTCCCATAAGGTTCAATGAGTGCTTGCATAACATTCCATAAATTGAATTATCTTTGTATCAGGGGACAAAGCACAGATTAGCTTGGGGCAAAAGGTTGCAAAAGCATGAATCACACGACTCAACGTCCCAAGCCATGTCCTCAGGCACCAGTGGCTAATACTCCCCTTAAACAGGACTCTCATATTATGCAATTGAATGTTAAGTACTAACCACAATTTTTAAAGAGTTGCGAAGACAGAATCATTGACGCAGAAGTCAAACATCTGATTTCAACCTTCTCTTTGTGCTGTTCAGTATAGAACTTGTATTTCTGCTCTAGTGATTTTGAGCAGTTTGCCAGGCTGGGTGATAAATAACATGAGCCCTGGTGGCACAGTGGATAAAAGCTATGGCGAGCCACGGATGCTAACCAAAGGTAGGCAGTTCGAAAACATCAGCTACTCTTTGGAAACTCTATACAGCAGTTCTGCTCTGTCCTATAGAGTCCCTATGAGTCAAAATTGACTTTATGGCAATGGATTTTTTTTTTAAATACTTTTATGCAAGTTCTAGGGTCCCTGGATGGTACAAACAGTTAAGTGCTTGGCTAGTAAACAAAAAGTGGTTCGAATACACCCTGAGGTGCCTCAGAATAAAGGCCTGGCATTCTACTTCAAAAGATCACAGCCATTGAAAACCCTGTGGAGCACAGTTCTGTTCTAACACACACAGGGTCACCGTGAGTTGGAATTGACTCAATGGCAACTGGTTTGTTTTTCTAGTTGTTTTGTTTTTGGACCCATGTACTAGTGTTGTTAGTGCAGAAAATAAATGTTACCCAATGTGCTCCCTCACCAGCTGGCCAGTGGGCTTGAAGAATGTCCACAGGACTGCCTCTAACCTGTATCCATCACTGGACTGCTCCTTATATGTGACTAAGTGGCAAGTCATTGGGTGCTTAGAGTGGATGCTGAATTGTTGTTCTTTAATTTCCTGTTCCAAGAAAGTTTGATCCTCAAAGTGCCTGTGGAGTGACAAAGGTGTCCCCACTGAGATGATGGCCAAAAAAAAACCCTTGAGCAGCTCGAGGAAATCCAGGAACTGGTCCATCAGGTGAAGGTGCTAAAGCAGTTCAATTAGCAGGTAAGACAGGTTCTAAGTAATCACGGTCGTAAATCGCAGACTGCATCTCACATTCTAAGCTTTTCCTTAAGTGTTTCTGTTCTATTTTTGGCATGAGGATGAACATAGAAACTGGTAATATTATATAGGTTAGAACCACACCATCACCTACAAAGACAAATTCTTGGGGCTGGCATTACATTTCACTGATAATACTCTTTTCATAAATCTCTGCATTCCTGTTAAATTATTCATATGGCATTCTATGAGAACATATGACAGATTTTTTAAAATGTATTCTTCACAGCATCTTGCAATCAGCCGGATTGCCACTCCATGGGTTATTTTTCTGAATCTTGCCATCTGAATGTTCTGAATAAATTTTACTTTATTCAATAAGTTTCACTGTTGTTTCCAAGCATTTCTTTTATGATTTCAACAGCTTCACTTCTATTGTATTATCCTTCTATTTTATGTTTTCCCCTTTGTCTTGATTTCCCTTTATATCTGCCATGCGCTTCACTTTACCATTTTTGCAATCTATCATTTAGCTTTGAAAAAAGAGATTTCCTATTATCTGATCTTCTCTAGATGTACTTAACTTTGTGACACTCGTATTTCTCTGAGTGACCTTTGTGATATAATTCTTTGGTGCTACATCTTGAAAGTGCCTTCTGACAGATTTAGCGGGTGCCCTTTTAATTCCCACATAGGAACCACCTTGCCTGTCTGTAATATACTTTCAGTCAGCCCCTTATTGTCTGTGCTTCTTAAATCAGAGGCAGCAGAACAATAACTCTTGTGTGTGCCATTCCTGAGTTACCTCACACATTTTTCTTTTTAGAATTGTCAGATGACTTTTTCATAGTTATTTGCCTACAGAAATCTAAAGTCAATGTAATGGAAATATATAAACATCCTTACCCAGCCCCTGTGCAGGTTAGGAGAATTGATGTATGCCCTGCATCTACCATGTGATACCCACAGTTTCAGGTATGTGTCAGGGTACCATGTGATACCCACAGTTTCAGGTGTGTGTCAGGGTGTGGAACTCCTTTTCTCCTCCAAGTGGATTTGGTCACTTCCTCTCCTTACTCTCCATGTCCTGCCTTGTGGCTATCCATGGGAAAGGCTCTTCTGTTGACGCTCATCTATGGCGCCATTTTAGCAAGGCCACCTTACATCATGATGCATTTTTCAAGGTGATGGCATCTATGCCCTGCTTCTCTGACTTGATGCTTCCTGCTCGACCTTCTGTCCTCCATGTCAGTGGGTTAAAATGAAAATTTGTATCCAGAGCCAGTTCCCAGGGAATGGCACAAGTACCGGTGACACCAGGTCATGGCGACCCTATGTATAACAAAAAGAAATCTTGCCTAGTCCTGCCCCATCCTCACAATCTTTGCTATGTTTGAGCCGATTCTTGTAGCCACCTTGTCAATCCATCACATGGAGGGTATCCCTAATTTTCACTGACCCTCTGCTTTACAAAAACTTGATATCCTTCTCCAACAATTGGTCTTTCCTGATGACTTGCTCAAAGTAAGCTAGACAAAATCTCACAGTTTTCCTTTCTAAGAAGCATTCTGGCTGGACTTTCTCCAAGAAAGATTTGTTTGTTCTTTTGGCAGTCCATAGTATGTTCAATATTCTTTGCCAACACCACAATTCCAATGTACCAATTCCCCTTCCATCTTCCTTTTATAATTGTCCAGCTTTCACATATACATGAGGTTAATAAAAAGATCATGGCTTGGGTAAGGTGCACTTATTCATCAACAACAACAACGAAAAGTTGTTATGACCTTCATTCTACAATAAACTCTGTTGTTGTTGTTTAATAAATATATAATACTGCCATGATTGGCAGCTTTTAATATGAAGAAGTAACAAAAATGGTTGAGTCAGAACATGCCTTACTGGTGCATATTGATGTTGTTCTGGGAAAGAGGTGGCTTATACAGGAAGATCTTCCTCTACAACTGAAAAAACAAAACAAAAAACCCTTGAGGCAATGAGTCTAATGCTATTGTAGAGGGTAAAAGAGTTAGGTGTTTATGTCAATCCTATTGAGATATATGACTTTTTTTTCCCCAAACTGAATAAAAGTTCTTCTAGTTCTGAAAATGGGTATAAACAAAGTAACAGTTATGTGGTGACCCTGGGGACTCAGCCAGTTCCCCCAGCACCTGGAGTCAAAGTTCGCCAAGATCCAGCATCTCAACTTCTCTGGTTGTGATTTTCCATTAACTTCACTCAGTTACCACCCTGGCCTCAGCTGAAACCCTGACTATTCAGAGTCCTATATATTAGCAGAGTTTCCGAACTTCTTTCACTGACTTAGTTTTCCTCTCTTCTCTACTTGACTCTGTCACTGCCGTGGCCATAGTAGGCATTTTAAATTGTTCTAAATAGTCATAAAGCTGTAGCCTTGATTCAAATTACAGTCTGTGTCTCTCTTATTCCTTCATTCCAATAAACATGTTTTTCTTTCTCTCTTACCTTTTTTTTAATGCTTATCTTCTACCTCGTCCTTCCAATCTCCCCAATGTCAGGTCAGGCATCCATTGACACTTGCCTTTCACCTCCTTACCAAGGCTGAGTTCCCGTGGTCAGTGATTACCACCATGCTTCTCTGGACTTATCTCTCTGATCTTCTGCAAGTGTTGTCTATCCTACCTCCACTGCCCTTACCTGCTTTTGCTGTCACATCTCTACTTGTGTACATTGCCACAAAGTGCTATAAATTAGGTTCAATAGAGAGCCTATTAATTTGGTTCATGCCAATTGAGTTTTCATGGAAGAGGTGATTTCTGAACCATATAACTACAGATATGTAGGAAGTAGCCAGGAGAAGAGTGCAAAGCATAATAGGGGAATATACAAGAAACAGAACAGTCTGGGGAGATGGAATAGCAAAAATAAAGTCAAGGCAACCAATGAGAATATCCCACCAGCAACACAGGCAGGGAGCCTTGCAGGTATTGAGGTGGATGAACATGATGTAGGAGTTAGGGACGGAAGAGTTGGGGATATATCCAATGTCATTTATCTGGTCTGATTGGACATACTGTGACTCAGTGTGCAGGGGGAAACAGAATCTGAAGACAAAGTGTGGAGCAAAAGGTAATGGGCTTAAATTTAAACAGAGTGAAGTTGAGAAAACATAGATCATGCTGGTAGACTCTCCAGGAGGTAGTTTGACATAGGTCTAGAGCTAAAGAGAGAAAGCTGAACCAAGAGGTTAGATGTGAGAGATGCTAAAGCCTTGTGCATTAATTTAGACTAGTTTCAAGTTGCAGAAATCATTTTTCGACCAAATGGATAAAAATAGAGACTTTATTTCAGGAGAGTCAGGGGAAGGGTACAATGAGTCTCATTGAAGGCATAACACTAAGACTAGGGACTTTTCAGGAATCCAAAACATAATCCTCCAATATGTCTTCCTCCTTTCCTTGAAAGTCTGTGCCATTAATTCCACATACTGGTTCTCTGATCATGTGGTGGTGTATGGTCACCTACATCCCATAACTTTATGTGGCACGCTTCTGGTTATATTCACAAACTGACTGGATGCCTCTAGGTCCCAATTTAAAATTCCCAGGAGGAAGAATCTGATAGTTCCAGCTTGGTCAGATGTTCAGTTCCAGACCAATCATCTACAGGCTGAAGAATGAGGTTATATAATATAAATCAGTCTGCCACGGGGCCATCCTTGTGAATAAGAAGGTATTTCTCAGAGGAAGGACACTGGCTTTTGGGCTGAAATGACCTCCCCTAAAGTGATTACGATTCTAGGAAAATGAATGGGTTGCCTATGAAAATGGAGGGAGAAGAAGAAGCCTACACCCAGTTGCAGTGCACCAAGTGTATTAGTCAGTATTCTTCAGAGAAACAAAGCTAAAAGTACATACAGTAAAATCTGGGAAAGCCAGAATCTGTGTAGTAAGGCAGAAACCTGTCAGAGAAGGAAAATTCAAATATTTTCCACTAATAGATAGCAGTAGAAAAGCGGTAAGACTGCACCCTGTCAAAGGAGGAAATCTTGCGAGACCAGGAAAAACAAGGCAGTCCCGTCAAGTTCCAGCTCTCACAGTTTTCACTATAGATAGAAAGATAGATAGATGTACATAAGTATGCACACTCGTATATACACACACATATCTATCTCTATACCCATATATCTGTCTATCTATCTAAATTTATTTTAAGGCATTGGCTCACTTGATTGAGGTGGCTGGCAAGTCTAAAATCTGTAGGGCAGGTGACAGACTGGACACTTCGAGAGTCTTGTGTCTGAAATCAATAAACCAGGTCATGGACTTAAAATTCTTGTAGGATATTAATGTTACAGTCTTGAGGCAGAATCTTTGTTCTCCAGGTTTTTGCTCGTAAGGTTTTTACCTGATTGCAAGAGGTCCATTCACGTTATGGAGAATGATCTGCTTTACTTACAGTAAACTGATATAAATATGAATCATATGCAAATACATTCATAACAACATCTAGACTAGTGTTTGGCCAAACATCTGGGCACTGCAGTCTAGCCAAATTGACAAGGAAAATTAACCATCACATCAAGCATTCTCATGTCTTCTGTCTCTGCAAAAGCTATTCTTTCTGCAAGAAATGGTGTTCTCATTTGTGTCCTCCTAGTAAATTTGTACTCATTACTTAACCCTTAAAATAATGTCCTTCCTTACGAGTAGTCCACATGATTCTTCTTATTTAAGGGAATAATTTATTTTTCTGTATCTTGAGCATAATTCTATCACTTTGTGTATTATATAACTAGCTGCTTGTGTCAGTTTAATTACTCTGAACTGTGTTTCTTATGTGAATGGATTGTATTTTATCTTTATATTTTATGTTTTCTTGCAAGCAGTAGACTAGACCAGAAGCTATTCTATTATACAGTGTAAACTCCTAGAGGAGAGTTCTCTTTTTGCCCATCACTTGGTCCTCACAGTTATAACAGTATGTGGCACAAAGTAGGCATTCAATAAATATTTACTAAAGGAATAACTGAATCATCTGCCCACACAGATCTGGTGTGTTTTGTAGTTCTGCTCAAAAAGTCAATTAAGTAATGGAGATGTATTAGAAAAAGGAAAACATCATTGCTTCTTGAAGATTCTATTTCTAGAAAACTCAGATTCTTATATTTATTAAATATTTTAATATAATTGTTGTTTTGCCTGTTTCTCCTTATAGTTCTACCAGTTTTTGCTTCCTATATTTTTAATCTTTATTAGGTGCATATATTTGAAGATTATTAGATCTTCCTTATAAATTAACTTTGTCATAATTATGGAATAACATTCTTTATCTATGGTAATGTTATTTATCCTAATAGTGTGTGATGTTAATATAATCACTATAGTTTTCTTTTGAATAATGTTAGCATAGTGTGTCTTTTTTCATTTATCTATTTATCCGTCTATGTCTATCCATCTATCTATCCATCCATCCATCCGTCCATCTGTCCATCCATCTTTCTGTCTACATACCTATCTGTCTGTCTATCTATCTATCTATCTATCTGTCTGTCTGTCTATCTGTCTGTCTATCTATCTGTCTATCTACCTATCTATCTACCTATCTATCATCTACTTATTCATTATTTGTGTATATGGACAACTGGACCAATAAGCAACATCATGATAAAAGAGAAAAGATTGAAGTTATCAAGGATTTCATCAACAATCCACATCCACGGAGGCACCAGTCAAGAAATCATAGCATGTATTGCATTGGGCAAATCTGTTACAAAAGACCTCTTAAAAGTGTTGAAAATCAAAGATGTTACTTTGAGGACTAAGGTGAGCCTGACCCAAGCCATGATATTTTCAACCATCTCATACGCATGCAAAAGCTGGACAATGAGTAACGAAGACAAAATAATTGACACCTTTAAATTATGGTGTTGGCACACAATATTAAATATACTATGTACTATCAGAAGAATGAAAAAGTCTGTCTTGGAAGAAGTACCACCAGAATGCTTCTTGGAAGCGAGGATGGTGAGACTTTTTCTCATGTACTTTGGACATGTCATCAAGAGGGACCAGTCCCTGGAGAAGGACATCATGTTTGGTAAGGTAGAAGGTCAGTGAAAAAGAAGACCCTTGACAAGATGAATTGAAACAGTAGCTGTAACAGTGGACTCAAACACAGCAATGATTATGAGGATTGCACAGAACTGGGCAGTGTTTCATTCTGTTGTACATGGGGTCAGTATGAGTCAGAACTGACTCGGAGGTACCTAACAAAGACAACCACAAGTTTGTGTGTGTTTGATTTAAATGTGTTTATTGTAAACAAAATATAGTTAAGTCTTTCTATTTTTTTTCCATTCTGTCAATCCCTGTCTCTTAATTTGGACACTTAGACCATTTACATTTAATGTGATTGTTTTTGATTTTTAATCTATCACCTTGATATTTTATTTCTATTGCCTTTATTTGGAATAATTGAGTATTGTTTTTGATTCCATTTATCTCCTTTGTTCTTATTAACTATACCCTTTGTTTTCTAATGTAATGGTGTTTTAGAGTTAACACCATATATCTGCTGCAAAAGACCTCTTAAAGTGTTAAAAAGCAAAGATGTCACTTTGAGGACTAAGGTGCACCTCACCCAAGCCATGGTGTTTTCAATCACCTCATATGCATGTGAAATGTTGACAATGAATGAGGAAGACTGAAGAACTGATGTCTTTGAGTTGTGGTGTTGGCAAAGACATTGAATATACCATAAACTTCCAAAAGAATGAACAAATCTGTCTTGGAAGAAGTTAAGCCAGAATGCTCCTTAGAAGCGAGGATGATGAGACTTTGTCTCACATACTTTCAACATGTTATCAGGAGGGACCAGTCCCTGGAGAAGGACATCATGCTTGGTAAAGTGGAGGATAACATGAAAAAAAGGGGAATATCCTCAACAAGATGGATTGACACAGTGGCTACAACAATGGGCTCAAGCATAGCAACAATCATAGCAATGGCACAGGAGAGGGCAGCATTTCATTTTATTGTACATAGGGTTGCTATGAATCAGAACTGACTCAACAGCTCCTAATAACAACAACAATCTTTAACTTATTACTTTCTCCCTTTAAATGATATTGTATCTCGTTATAAACAGTAGAAGAGGCTTACAATCATAAACTTTCATTTCTCATTTCCTAACTTTTGTGCTGTTGTTATACATTTAAGGTTTACCTACGTTATAAACATCTTGCTACATTATTATTATATCATATAAACAATCAGTTGCCTTTTAACAAGATTTAAATAATAATAATAAAACTACTCATTTAATTTCCATTTACAGTGCCTTTAGCTGGATTGTGTAGAATAATAGTTTTGCTCTAGTTTTTGTTTTAACTGAAAGACTCCTTTTAGCCCTTTAATATTGATTTTAGCGCAGATCTGCTGGTGATCAATTATTTCATTTTTTGTATGTTTGAAAGAGTCTATTTCACCTGTGTTTTCAAAGATATTCTTTCTGGATATTGATAGTTTTTTTTTCTTTTTTTCAATACTTTAGAGATGTTTCTCCACTGTCTTCTCATCTTCATGATTTTCAATAAGAAATTTTTATCTTTGTTCCTCAGTACATAGCATGTCTTTTATTATTTGATTGCTTTTAAGATTTTCCTGTTGTAGGCAGATTTTAGTAATATGATTATGATATGTCTTGGTATACAGCCCCTCTGCCCCCTCCCCCCCGTTTCTTATACTCTGAGATTTGTTCAGTTTCTTAGATTTTTGGTTTATATGACATTTATCAAATTTGAGAAATATCAGCCATTATTTCTTCAACAACTTTTTTCTGACCCTTAACACTTTCCAGGGAGTTTAATTTCATGTATATTGGTCAAATTCAAGTTGTCCCACAGCTCACTAGTGATCTGTTCATTTTTTTAAGTATATTTCTGTATTTCATTTTACATAATTCATTTTTCTATGCCTTCAAACTTATAAATCTTTCTTCTGCAACATCTAATCTTAAATTTATCCCATCTACCATTTTTTTAATCTCATACATTTTAGCTTTCATCTCTGAAATTTTAATGTGTGTTTTTTATGTCTTACATGTCTCTACTTAACTTTTCAAAGTTAATGCAGTTTACGAACTTGTAAAATCTTGTCTGTTAATTCTGAATCGGTGTAAGTTCTGGTCTCTTTTGATGGCTTTATTTTTCTCTTCATTATGGGTCTTATTTCCATACTTCTTTGTATGTCTTGTAGTGTGTAACTGGATCCTGAACATTGTGCATTTTACAAAATTTTGTTGGATATTTTTGTATTCCAATAAATATTATTGAGGTTTGTTCAGGAGCACAATTATGTTACTTGAAAGCACTTTTATCCTCTCATGTCTGGATTTAAATTTGTTGTTGTTTTGTTTGCACTGGAACAGTGTTCAGTCTATGGCTAATTACTCCCATCTACTGAGATAAGGCCTTCCTGTGTACTCTCCCCATTGCTCATTGATCATGAGTTTGTCCAGTCTGGTTAATGAAACAGGAAGCACTCTGGGACCAGAGTGAGTCTCCAACTCTGTTACCTCTAATAATTTCTGTTGGTTCTTTTCCCAGTCTTGGGTAGTTTCCTCATTCACATGTATTGAGCAGCACTCAGTTGAATACTCTGAGGAAACCTTCTAGAGATCTCCATGGTATCATCTCTGTGAAGCTCTCTCCTCCCTGGTACTCTGTTCTGCAAAAATCTACACATCTTGACCTCCCTGGACGTTCAATTATATCCCCTCAACTCAGGGAGCCCTCTGAGCTCTGCCTGGGATTCATCTCCCTGCATTCCACCCTGAAAAATCTCTCAAGACAGTAGGGTAGGGAAATCATGGGGCTTCTCAGGTTTTTTCCCATATCTCAAAAATCATTGTCCTTCATTGCCTGATGTCCAATGTCTTGAGACACATTATATCCTATAGTTTTTCCATTTTTTGGTTTCAGCTGGGAGGGTAAATCTGGTTCCTGTTTCTCCATACTGGTTTGGAGTGGAATTCACTAGAATAACTACTTTTATAACCATAATATTGGCTTTCTATTTGGCTATTTGAATTAAATTAGATAATACCAAAAGTAGCAAATAAATGAGTGTATTTTCTAATATATAATCTGCTCTATGGTTGGGGCATGCAAAACTCTTAAAAGTAATGAAAAATTTCAAACATGTATTTTCCTCCTTAAATGATCAATATAGTTGAGGAGCTCTTTTCTTGTGTTTCTATTGCATCAAACTTACCGTTATACTTGTGCTAATATTGAGACACCACATCCGTTGATGTTCATTACTATTTCATCAAATATCATTTTCAGTTATAACATTTCATTCAGTACCCACTGATTGATGTTTCTTTCCAATAGTTCACTATGCCAGAGCATGAAAGAATAAAATTTATCTCCCACCAACTCCTACATTCTCCTTTGTTCCAAATATAAACATACACTGTAAATATATGTGAAATATGTGTTTTCATAGCTACTGGTTTTTATATTGAACTATCACTTCATTAAAAACGAAGAACTACTCTAGAGAATCAAATTATATGCAAACCAAGCATTTCCTGCCCATAATATTTAGTGTTTGGATTGTTTGGTTTGTGATCCATTTAATTAACATCTTTAATTTAAAAAATAAATTAAAGGTAAATGGAGGGTCCTAGTAGCTAAATTTCCAGTGAGCGTTTCCTTTCTCCATCTAAGTCATTGGGATTCTGTTCTGCTTCATTGCACTGCCGGCTGTGGTGGAAATTTTAATGGTGCTGTCTTATGCAAAGAGTGTGCTCTACAAGTAAAACAAATACAAATGGGAAAATGTACACTCTGTACCTTTGAAAGGTTGCATGCAATGGCACCAAAGACTTGGGTTACAATAACATCTGAAACGAGCTGGGCAGTGGGAACGTTGCAGGACACGTTTGGGAGGAGAGCCAGTTGACTAAGCACTAGAATGATTTAGGGCGCTATCAATTATTTCCTGCCTGTCATTTAAACAGGCTATCTATATGCATGGTAGGACCAAGAGTGCAAAGAGGAGGTAGACTGTGTGATTTATGGGTGAGAGCAAACACCTGTGGGTTAAGCAGCTCAGAAATTAGCCACAAGTAGCATATTAGTGCAGCTAATCAGGCACGGTTCAGTATTCCTGTTTCTTGATTTGCCCATAAATAAGCCTCTATGTGGCCGCCTTGAGGCCTTCTGGTGATTAACTGCCCTGACCTACAGTAAAATACACAGATCGAGCAGCACAATGGGTTTTGCAGGTGGATGCTGTAATCATATGACTCTCAACTTGTACGTTTGTAGGCAGAAGGGCTGCAAGTTCTGAGAATTGTGTTAAGGAGGCTTATCAGAGTACTTAACAATCAATTTACTTTTCATTCCCCTACTCCTGTTATTATGTTGACAACTTGTAGACTCAACTACCCTGTGACCAGTCACTGACGATAAAATATGTCTCCCTTTGTGTCTATTGCAAAAATTGAAAGCATTTTTATCTGTGTGTGTATGTGTGTTAATATTTTAATGCTGATTTAAATCCTCTGAATTATGTTTCTTGTATTTGTTTATATGTGTGGAGGCCTTTTTCATTGACTGATGTGTGTTAGTGTTTATCTGGTTCCTGCTGGTGCATATCTGGCTGTATGTTGGTATCTAGTTGTGTTGGTGTGTATGTAGTTGTGTGTCCGTGTATACCTGGTTGTGTGCTGGGGTATACCTGGTTGTGTGTTGGTGTATAACTGGTTGTGTATGGGTGTATATCTGTTTGTGTGCTGGTTTGTTACACCTCATAGTGCCTTCCATTGTTAGTGACAAATCTAGATTACTTTATGCTTGAAATGAAAGGCAACAGAGGGCACCTAAGAGACAAGCTGTTGCAGTCAGTCTGTTAAAAACTCCTATGCATTTGATCACTAGATAGTGTCTTCAATGTTAAACCTTTCTTTCATCTTCGGTTACAAAGAAGAGAATTAATAAAAATAAACAACCAGAAGCCTGAGTCAAATCATCTCGGAGTTTTACTGAAGGGTTTGAGCATAATTATGAGGATGGAACAATTTAGCTAGAAGACTTTAGCCAATAAAATTTTGCAAGTACCAATAGACGCATTAAAGCACCTAGAATCCACAAGAAAAGCCTACATTCTCCCATATTACCTAGAAGTGTTTTTTGGATCTCCTAGATTAGCTTATGCTGTCTGTATTAACTCTTAAAATTCCTTCAGACCATGTAAAAATCTTCTGGTTATTTTGGGAGGATCAATACTCTGACTTTTTGCAAGGTCTTCCCCATGTTGACTCCAGATTATTGTAAACTTTGGGAAGAAAAGTAATAAAATCAGCAAGCTGTTGATGTTGCTAATTCTTAGAGGTATGTGGATTATATTAATTTTAGTTAGCAGTAGAGAAAGGCATAAAGTGTAATGAGGACCTGCAATTAAAATGTGGAGATGAAGAGAAAGTAAGGATTCAGGGCACTGTTATGAAATAAATGGATCCATAGGTTTTGGTAAACAGATGGTATTCTGAGTGCCAAAGGGAAAAGAAGTCAGAGGCACCTGGAGATGACAAGCCTGGGGACATGAAGGAGAGAGATGCTACTTATGGAAATGGAGAAGTTAAGGGGTTACTGCTGAAAGATAGTAAACTATTTTAAGTGTATTTCAATTTGTAAGTTAATAAATTCAAGAGAAACCCAGCTGAGATCTAAATGCTAAGCCTACTCAGCATGGAAGTTATATTTTAAACCAAACAGGGCTATGTCGATGATATCCCTTAAGGCAAGTACAGTGTCACATGAATTGCAAATGCTAAACTGCTAATAGCTTTCCCAGGAGTTTGCTTCCTGTTAGGAACCCTTCAATGGCTCCATCTATTTATGGATGGAAAAACATTGCAGTTGCAAGTAGAAGAGCCATACTCGGAATGTTTCCACATTACTGCCAATATACACACCTTTGGCTATTTATCTTATTCTTCATGGGAGTAAACAGTCACCTTTTACCCTCAGCAGCCCTTCTCTGAGCTGAGAGGAAAGAGTCGTCTCATTGGTCCCAGTGCTGTCGAGGTGCTCTTGCAAATGTTGTAGCCAGGGAAAACATGGATCACTCCTCTGGCCCCTTTCACAGGGTGGTATGCGTTTATGCCAGCTGAAGGACCCAAAAACCAATGTTCGCTTGGCAGAGCAAGTGATAGAGGTGGCCAACAAATGTTCATCTCCCTAAAATAATTGCTGGCATTTCATAATTAGCATTATTTTCCAGATTTCATTACTGTGGCAGAGAACAATGGCCCCACCATTTCTGAACCCCTAAGCATTTAAGTGAGGACAGTGATAATTCAGTGGTTGAATTCTCACCTTCCGTGCTGGATACCTAGGTTTGGTCCCTAGCCAATTCATCTCAAGCACAGCCATCTCCCATCTGTCAGTGGTTGCTTGCATGTTGCTATGATAGTAAATAGGTTTTAGCAGAGCCTCCAGGCTAAGACAGACTAGGAAGAAAAGCCTTTGATCTACTTCTGAAAATCAGCCAATGAAAAAACCCTATGGATCACAATAGTCTGATCCTATTGTGCATGAGCTCACCATGAGTCAGAGGCTGACTTGATGACAGCTAACAAAAATAAGCATCCAAATGGAGACATATCACTAATTGTTGACCAAGTACGATGAATGTCAGTGATGGGTCTTCCCCAGGTCATTACAACTAAGAATATGTGTACCTTATCGGTACTCCATTTTTTTTTACCCCCAATGCCCAATCCTTTAGGCTGGAAGCAAACGACTCCAACATATTAGAGTTTCCATTTGGGTGTAGCTGGAATTTCTGAGTCAGTGCTTGGAAGAGAGCTACCTAAAAGCACCATCAGATCCATGTTAGACTAGAGTGTCTCAGGGTTGTTCATTACTGAAGCATAGCCTAGTCTATTCTGACTGATACAACCACTTTCTAACTGTGGAACACTGGACAATATCCATATCTGAAAAGTGGCTGCAATTACACCACTAGAGGTTAAATAAAAGACTACATGGAAAACATTATAAAGGAGCATAGTTGGTACCCAAGGAATGTTAGCTGTTATCTTTATTACCTGCTGACTGTAGTTTTCCCATGGCTTTACAAAGAACAGCTTAGATAAGAAAGCCTTCTTCATTTCTCTAGTGGGTAAAATAAGTGTTCTGCCATCATAACTTCTTAAAGTGGAAAACAGCACAGATCAGCTGCCTTAGGTCCTTCTGTCCCCATCTTACAATTATTATCCTGCGGAGGTCAACTGACATAAACCAAAAACAAAAAAAAACCAAGCCCATTACCTTTCAGTCAATTCCAACTCATAGTGACCCTATAGGACAGAGTAGAACTGCCTCATAGGGTTTCCAAGGAGCACCTGGTGGATTCGAACTGCTGACCTTTTGGTTAGTAGTCATACCTCTTAACACTATGCCACCAGGATTTCCCAAATAACATTGCTGTTATTGTTAGATGCCATTGTGTCAGTTCTGACTCATAGTGACCCTATATACAACAGAATGAAACACTGCCTCGTTCTGCGCCATCCTCACAATCTTTGTTATGCTTAAGCCCATTGTTGCAGCCACTGTGTTAATCCATCTTATTGAGGGTCTTCCTCTTCTTTGCTGACCCTCTACTTTACCAAGCATGATATCCTTCAGGGAGTGATCCCTCCTGACAACATGTCCAAAGTATGTGAGATGTAGGCTCGCCATCCTTGCTTCTAAAGAGCATTCTTGTTGTACTTCTTCCAAGACAGATTTGTTTGTTCTTTTGACAGTCCATGGTATATTCAATATTCTTCGTCAACACCGCAGTTCAAAGGAGTCCGTTCTTCTTCAGTCTTCTTTATTCATCATCCAGCTTATTCATTTTCCATCCATGCATAGGAGGTGATTGAAAACACCATGGCTCAGGTCAGGCACACCTTAGTCTTCCAGGTGACGTCTTTGCTTTTCAAAAGTCTAAAGAGATCTTTTGCAGCAGATTTGCCTGATGCAATGCATCTTTTGATTCTTGACTGCATGGGTGTCGATTGTGGATCCAAGTAAAATGAAATCCTTGACAACTTCAATCTTTTCCCCGTTTATCAAGATGTTGCTTATTGGTCCAGTTGTGAGGATTTTTGTTTTCTTTATGTTGAGGTATAATCCATACTGAAGGCTGTGTTCTTTGATCTTCATTAGTAAGGGCTTCAAGTCCTCTTCACTTTCAGCAAGCGAGGTTATGTCATCTGCATAACGCAGATTGTTAACGAGTCTTCCTCCAATTCTGAAGCCCAACTAAAATAAGCTTATTTAACTCGTCCAATATTTTATTTTCTTTCATTTGAGGGGGATAGTCCTTTCCCATAAAATCATTAAAATATTACTGTGCCTGGGAGATTGACTTCAAAGTATATTTCAGAGGAAAAAAAAAACATCTCAGGTTTGTTGTAAACTTCAGGTATCTTGGGAGATCCACTTCAGCTTACACTGATTTCAATTAATTCCTAATTGCTATTGTGTTGTCTTTATATAACAGGAGACATCTTAGGAGTGAGGAATAATTCATAGCACTGTTTCTTTCACAGAGTTGAAACAAGGTTGTGTTTACGATGAACACCACTGTCGGCAGAGTGATAACTAGCAGCTCTTTACATCTATGTTTATCTACATCTAAGAAGATCTGAGTTAATAAATTACCACATATTTAAATAAAAGGAAGAGTAAAAAGATTCATTTTTTTTCCCACGGACAAAACATATTTAATATATTTGGCAGGATATTATGATTTCACATAACTGAGAAAACTCTCTCTGGTAAATGTTGACTATTTTCTGACTTTGAAGGGAATTATGCACGTTAACCTATAATGATTTCATAAAATGTTAGTAATACCTTCAGATCACAGAACAACTACAATCTCTAAAGACATTGAGGAGTTTGTCAAAGCCAATGCTAATGCCAGGCTTCCCTGTAGACCAAATCACTCCTCAGGGACAAATCCTTAAAAATTAGAGAGTATAGATCCAAAATAACCCTTCTTTTTAGAATGTCCCTACATTAGTGGAATCAACTCAATGGCAAAGGGTTTGTTTTTTTGTTTGTTTGTTGTTTGGTCTGTATTAGAAGAAACTGAAGTCAAATCCCACCTTTGCATTCAGGCAGAAAGAAAGAGGCTATTCTTGGCACTTCTGATGGAAACCACTCGAAGCAAGGTAATCGAGGCTATGGAAATAATTGGTTTCCTTCTAAAGCATAACTGGATGTCCTATCACAAGTCGGTGTGAGCAGATCCGTATGTGCCTTATTGGTTCCTTTGCCATAAGTTGTACCTGTTTAATCGTAGACATTTGAGTGTGTTCTCTTGTAACAATAACAATTATGCTGTTTTCTGTCAGGGGTTATAACAGCTGCCTTGAACATTTAGCTCCAAAGTAATGTTTCTTCTTTTCCTTTACTGGTATTTTTAGATTCATGTCACAGTAGCTATCATACTTCACATGCCTTCTCCATATGGGAGTGCTTGAGTCACTAATAAATATTTTTCACACATCATTTTTCATCCATGTTGTCTCTCAAAGATACAGTCCTTTGTTTTATATTTCTCAGTTATACAATATTTTATTTACATTATTGAAGTAATAAACAGTTTAAATTTTCAAGTCCAAAACACTTTCTGTCTCTACCATCATCATTTTTAGAGTCTTGGATCATTGAGTGATAATTTTTCATAAAAATTTTTAACAGCAAAGATGAAGTTATGAAAGCAAATTAAGGCTTTTTGATAATAACTAAGCACAGAAGCCATTCTCAGAAACAGGATTCTCATATATTTAATCCTTTTTTAGTCCTTTTTTGCTCACACAACTTACCCTTTCAGCCTTTTCTTCTTATAATATTTTTAGTATGTACTAGGGCAATAATTGTTCCCCCAGTTGGTGTAAACTATTAAACGACTACCAGCCAAAGATTGGCAATCAAACTCATCTTCCATTGGCATCTGGGAAGACAGACCTGGCGATCTGCTTCCAAAAGATTGCAGCCTCGAAACCCTATGGAGTGGTTCTGCTCTGCACACATGAGGTCACATAAGTCCGAATCAACTCTACAACAACTAACAATAATAAAACAGGGCAATAGTTGTGTCTTGTTCGCCACTGTATCTCTAGTGCCAAAGGAAAAAAAAAAAAAAAAAACAACAACTATCGACTGCTAACCAAAAGATTAGCCGTTCCCAATCACCAGTGGCTCCGCTGGAGAAAGATGTGGAAGTCTGCTTCTGTAGAGATTTACAGCCTTGGAAGCCCTATGGGGTTGCTATGAGTCAGAATTGACTCTAGGCAGTGGGTTTCATCCCTAGTGCTAAACACAGTACTTTAGGGAAAGTAGGTACAGACATAAAATTTGATGTGAGAATGAGTAAATGAATAAATGGAAGAATGTGTATGCACTGAGGCATCAGAAAGTAGATATGTGCTGCAGGAATTAGAAAAGTGATGAGTCAAAAGACTACATTCACAATCCCTCCTTTGGCCATCAAACAGCTGGGAGACTACAAGCTAGCCACTTGACCTCATTCAAAGTTGTGGATATCATGAAGCAAAGAGATCTTATTCTGGAAATCCACTGTTTTGTGGTTGAAAAAATGAAGGCTTAGCGAGAGACCATCTGCCTTGCTTAAGATCACAAGGTGTCAACTAGAAGAAGTGGGTCCAGAAACCAACTCTTCACCATCCAGGTCTAGAGTAACCAGTGCTATAATGTTAAAGTAGAAATGAAAGCACTGGGTTTCCAGCCACACACGTGTGAATTCAAGTTCCAGCTCACTGACTCTGGGAACACAGAGAAGTTTGTTTCCTAAGTCCCAGTAACTCATCTGGTAACAATATCAACCTTGCAAGGCTGCTTTGATAATTTAGCTCAGGAGATATGTAGCAGAGCATGGGGCAAATGTAGTTGCTCAAAAACGGACATGTAGAAATTGTTGAATAGGTGCATGTTCTCCTGTGTGTATTCTCAACAACAATAACAACAAAAATAAATTATTTTTAAAAACACAAAACTTTAATGATCTAAAAAAAACAGATTTCCTCCAACTTGCCTTTCTCTTCTTCCATGTAATAGATCTATCTGCTAGTCAGGGATGGTAATTTGGGGATGGATTCTTGCTCTTAAGACTATTCCAAATTTTACTGTACAATTTGACAGGAACAAATACAAGACAATTTATAATGCAATTTGTTTCTTGAAAGTGCTATTTTTTGTTGACCTTCTTTGTGGTTGTTTTCCTCTAAGATGGTTTTCAATGATCCCCACCTCCTGTTATTCATGCTTTTGCACAATCCCCTCCCCTTAAAGGTGGGATGATCTTATCGATTCACTTCCAATGAATAGCTATGACAAAAGTCATGAGATGTCACTTCCAAGACTAGTGCATAAAAGATAGTAGCTTCCATCTAGAGAAGTCTTGGGGACTCTGTGTCTTGGCTCACCATTTGCCGTGTCATGAGGACAGTAACATTATGGAGAGGCTCGAAAATAGATTATCTTGCCCAAGTACAGTCTTGTGGTGAATACAACCCTGAACTACAACTTGATTTCATGTTGTAAGACCCTGAGTGGAGAACTCAGCTAAGATGCTCCAAAGTCTCCTAACACACAGAAACCATGGAATAAAAATATTTGTTGTTTTAGGCCTGAAAGTTCTGGGGTCATTTGTTACACAGCAACGGACAACTAATATAATAGTTCTACAGCAAGTTGGACATCATGCCTGGTAAAATAGAGGGTCAGCAAAAAAGAGGAAGACCCTCAACGAGATGGATTGACACAGTGACTGCAACTATCAGCTCAAGCATAACAATGATTGTGAAGATGGTGCAGGACCAGACAGTGTTTCATTCTGTTGTTCATAGGGTGACTTTGAATCACAACTGACTCGACCACACCTAACACAACAAGTTGAAGCCCTGGAGGTGCAGTGGTTAAGAGCTTGGCTGCTAACCAAAGGTCAGTAGTTCAAATCCATCACCCGCTCTTTTGAAACCTTATGGGGCAATTCTTCTAGTCTGAATCGACTCCATGACAATGGGTTTGTTTTTTTTTTTTAGTTTTATATCAAGTTAGAAGCTTGTAGAATGGATGACTTTTGTTTCTCTACCGTTTGTTCTCAGCCATTCATTAGGCTTTAGAATTAAGGTCAAATTTCAATACATACCATGTTGAGATGACCGCTTTAAAAACTAAAATGAAGTGTTAGTAGAATAATAACAAAAACTTAAAAAGAACAGTTTAATACATTAATTTAGCTTGATAAAATTGATATCATATATCTTGGTTTATACCACTTTGATGACTAAGGTGTGCCTGACTCAAGCCATGGTGTTTTCAATTGCCTAAACGCATGTGAAAGGTGGACAATGAAAATAAAATACTGAAGAAGAATTGAAGTATTTGAATTGTCATGTTGGTGAAGAAAAATATACTGTGGACTGCAGAAAGAAAAACCAAATCAGTCCTAGAAGAAATACTACCAGAATGTTCCTTAGAAGTGAGGATAAGACATTGATTGGATTGCTTTAGACATGTCATTAGGAAAGAGCAATCTTTAGAAAAGGACATCGTGTTTGGTAAAGTAAAAGGTCAAGAAAAATTAGGGAAACTAGCAATTAGACGGATTGACCCAATAGACACAACAATGGATTCAAGTATACTAATATTTATGAAGATGGCACAGGACCTAGCAATGTTTCCTTCTGTTATACATAAGGTTGTCATGAGTCAGAGTGGATTTGATGACAACTAACAACAACTTCTTGACTTACATAATGGTAATTAGGTTAATCTATTAGGGCATTTTAAAGTAACATCATTGCATTTGATCGTATCATGTATTAATTTTTTGACAGGCATTTGCCGAACAACTCACTAGGTGTTAGGCACTAGAGACATAAAGATTATTAAGACCCAGAATATATCCTCAAAGAGACCAGAGTCTGCTCTTTTACTTTTCTATTATTAACCTCTTCTAACAGATCATGAAATCTCTCTAATAAACTTGATGGAAAATTTCAGTTATGGAATAGCATCTCTAATTTTGAAACTATCTATTTAGATTAACCAATGGGACTAGCTTAGTGACAAAGATCTTATTAAAAAGATTCCTTGTCTTTTATCAATAGGGATGTTTATATATCAAATACAGGCAACTCAAAATGGCTACATGAAATCGAGGGCTGGTTGAAAAAAAGAAAAAAAAAATTTATTGTGCGAATCCTGCACTGCTATCTGATGATCCTTGGAACAACCCTTGAGATGTCAAAGATGATAATAGAGTAACAACATTTGGGAAGTATTTCTAGTCTTACACTTAGCCTTTTGGCAGGAATTTATTAAGACAGAATAAGCCTGTGACTTTTCAATTCCGAGTACAATTTGTTTCTCTAATACATCTGCAGGAGTAATGTGTGATGGAATTTTTCCTTTCACAGCCCCACCAGTTGTGGATGATGATATGCTATAATAGGTTCTCGCAGGCCATATCTCAGCAATATAAAGCACAACACATGTACATCTGTGGCCCAGTGTCAGTGCCTTAAATGTACATCAGAAATGCATTAAATCTTCTGATTGCTATTCTGTTTGTACAGCTTGTTGGTTCAGATTTTCTCCTGTAATGTACTCTGCTGATTACCTTGAATTATTGGTATATCCTTGCTAGAACAAGCACACCTTGTTCAGAAATACAGTCATACAGTTGTGGCTTGAGCCTTTTGGTGTTAAGAAAAACAACAACAATATTTCTCAGGAGTTAACACAGGTGACCATGTACTTACTTAAAGTCACATCTCAAAAACGTTTGTTCTTCCAAGTAATCTTCCCATGAGAACAATCTTCCAGAATGCTCTCAAGATTCTCCATATTTGATGCACTGTAGATGGATGCACGTATTTGCAAATATCCCTCCTGAAAGGAGAGGAAGAAGGAAAAATAGTTTTGGGGTTGATCCTGTGCAGGAAGAATGCCCCTTTGTCTCTTCTTACATGACTTGAAGGATGTGTGAATACATTTCAACATATACATCTTTGAGAATAAAACACGGAAATGCTTTTAGAAGCTAGCAGGGCCATATTAGCAATGGCTAATGGCTAACATTTATGAACCATAAGGTGAAATAATTATTTTCATATTGATATTTTTAGTGTCATCAGAAAATTTATGTTGAAGCATATATTGCAACTGTTTGCATATGTAATAAAATATTATCATAGCATTTTAGAATTTTCTTACTATTTCAAAATGTTTTTCTACATCCAAGTTTTATTTCATATATTTTAAAAATATATGTAGTTGTTATCTGATAAGTACAGGTGCTTTGTAATAATTTGAAAGTCCATGTTTGGGATATATGGCAAACTGACATGAGTGTTGGTTTACGTATTACTGTGATACTGGAAGCTATGTCACTGGTATTTCAAATAATAGGAGGGTCACTCATAGTGGACAGGTTTCAGTGGAGATTCCAGACTAAGACTGGGAAGAAGGACCTGGCTATCTACTTCCCAAAAAACTGGCCATTGAAAACCTTATGGAGAGCAGCCGGAAATTGTCTGATATAGTGCAGGAAGATGAGCCCCTCAAGTTGGAAGGCACTCAAAATATGACTGGGGAAGACCTGCCTCCTCAAAGTAGAGTTGACTTCAATGATGGGAATGAAGTAAATATTTCAGGACATTCATTTTCTGATGTGATCAAACTCAAAATGAGAAGAAACAGCTGCAAACATCTATTAATAATCAGAACTTGGAATGTACAAAGTATGAATCAAGTAAAATTGAGAGTTGTCAAAAATGAAACGGAACACTTGAAGATCGACATCCTAGGCATTAGTGAGCTGAAATGGACCGGCATTGGCCATTTTGAATTGGACATTTATATGGTCTACTATGCCAGGAATGACAAAATGAAAAGGAATGGTATTACATTCATCATAAAAGAGAACATTGCAAGACATATCCTGAAATACAACACTGTTAACACAGGTAACCCTGTGCTTATTTGAAGTCACATCTCAAAAGTATTTGTACTTCCAGGTAATCTTCCCATCAGCATAATCTTCCAGAATGCTCTCAAGATTCTGGAATCCTGATAGAATAATATCCATATACCTATAAGGAAGACCAGTTAACAGGACTATTATTCAAATTTATGCACCAACCAGTAAGGGCAAAGATGAAGAAACTGGAGAATTTTTACCAAATTCTGCAGTCTGATAGTGATCAAACATGCAATCAAAATGCATTGATAATTACTGGTGATTGGAATGTGAAAGCTGGAAACAAAGAAGAAGGATTGGTAGTTGGAAAATAGGGCCTTGGTGGTAGAAATGGCATTGGAGATCACATGATAGAATTTTGCAAGACCAATGACATGTTCAATGCAAATACCATTTTTCAATGACATAAATGGCAATTATACAACTGGACCTCCCTGGATGGAATACACAGGAATCAAATTGACTGCATCTGTGGAAAGGGACGATGGAGAAGCATAATATCTTCAGTCAGAACAAGTCCTGGGGCTGACTGCAGAACAAACCATCAACTGCTCATATGCAAGTTCAAGCTGAAGCTGAAGAAAATTAGAACAAGTCTAAAGTATGACCTTGAGTATATCCCACCTGAATTTTGAGACCATCTCAAGAATAGATTTGATGCATTGAACACTAATGACAGAAGACCAGACGAGCTGTGAGAAGACATCAAGGACATCTTGCATGAAGAAAGCAAAAGTCATTCATCAGACAAGAAAGAAAGAAAATATCGAAATGGATGATAGAAGAGACTCTGAAACTTACTCTTGAATATCGAGTAGCTAAAGTGAATGAAGTAAATAATGAAGTAAAAAAGCTGAATGGAAGATTTCAAAGGGCTGTTTGAGAAGACTATTATAATGAAATGTGCAAAGACCTGGAGTTAGAAAACCAAAAAAGAGGAACTTGCTCTGCATTTCTCAAGCTGAAAGTACTGAAGAAGAAATTCAAGCTTCAAGTTGCAATATTGAAGGAGTCTATAGGCAAAAGACTGAATGATGCAGGAAGTATCAAAAGAAGATGAAAAGAATATATGGTCACTGTGCCAAAAAGAATTTGTCAATGTTCGACTGTTTCAGGAGGTAGAAAAGGATCAAGAACCGACAGTGCTGAAGAAGAAGCCCAAGTGGTACTGAAGGTACTGGCAAAAAATAAGACTCCAGGAAATGATGCAAATGTAAACTGATGTAACCACAGTGGAAAACAGATATGGGGTTCCTCAAAAAGCAGAATTATCACATAGAATTACTACATGACCTGGCAATTCCACTCTTAGATATAAACCCAAACAAATTGAAATAAGGTATTCAAACAAATACTTGCACATGAATATTCATAGTAACACTATTCAAAATAGCCAAATGGTAGAAACAATCTAAATGTCCATCAACTGATGAATGGATAAACAAAATGTCATGTATACATGCAATGGGATATTATGCATCCATAAAAAGGAATGCAGTAAGATACATGCTACATGTATGAACCTCAAAAGCATTATAAGTTGAAAGAGGCAGACATAAAATGTCACATATTTTATGTTCTACTGGTATGAACTTCCAGAATAGATAAATCCATAGAGACAGAAACAGATTAGTACTCCCCGGGAGCTAAGTGCAGGGAGAATGCAGAGGGATTGATTGAGGGTACAAGATCTCTTTAGTGGTGATGAAAATATTTTGGAATTGGAAACAAATGATGGTTGCACAACATTGTAAATGTACTAAATGTCGCTAAAATGCACACTTAAAATGGTTAATTTTATGTTATCGGAATTTCAGCTCAATAAAAAAATCTAAACTATGGGCAAAATATCTGCATAAACCTGTACCAAAACCAAACCTGTTGCCATTGAGCCAATTCCAACTCAGAGTGACGCTATAGGACAGCGTAGAACTGCCCCATAGAGTTTCCAAGGAGTGCCTGGTGGATTCAAACTGCTGACCTTTTGGTTAGCAGCCGTAGCACTTAATCACTACACCACCAAGGTTTCATCTGCATAAACATCTTTCCAAAAAAGATATACAAATGGCCAATAAGCACATGAGAAGATGCTCAATGTATTTAGTCATCAAGGAAATGTCAATCAAAACCACAATTAGATATCACTTCACCACCCCCTCCCCTCCAACTAGGATGGCTTTAATCAAAAAGTCAGATAATAAGAGTTGTTGGCAAGGATGTGAGAAATCCCACTATACCCTGCTTGGAATGTAAAATGGTGAACCCCTATAGAAAACAGTCTGGGAGCTATTCAAAAGGTTCAAAAAGTCAAATATAGACTTATTGCTGTTGTTGTTAGGTGCCTTTGAGTCAGTCCTGACTCATAGCGACCCTATGTACAAACGGAAAGAAAATTGCCCGGTCCTGTGCCATCCTCACGATCATTGTTATGCTGTAGCCCATTCTTGGAGCAACTGTGTCAGTCCATCTCCTTGAGGATCTTCCTCTTTTTTGCTGACCCTCTACTTTACCAAGCATTATGTCTGTCTCCAGGGAATAGTCCTTCCTGGTAACATGTCCAAAGTACACGAGACGAAGTCTCGCCATCCTTCCTTCTAAGGAGCTTTCTGGTTGTACTTCTTCCAAGACAGATTTGTTTGTTCTTTGGCAGTCCATGGTATATTCAATATTCTTTTCCAGCACCACAATTCAAAGGCGTCAATGCTTCTTCAGTCTTCCTTATTCATCGTCCAGGTTTCACATGCATATGAGGCCATTGAAAACACCATGGCTTGGGTCAGGGGCACCGTAGTCTTCAAGGTGACATCTTTGCTTTTCAGCACTTTAAAAAGATCTTTTGCAGCAGATTTGCGCAGTGCAATGCATCTTTTGATTTCTTGACTGCTGCTTCCATGAGTGTTGATTGTGGATCCAAGTAAAATGAAATTGTTGACAACTTCGATCTTTCTCCATTTATCATAATGTTGCTTACTGGTCCACTTGTGAGGATTTTTGTTTTCTTTATATTGAGGTGTAATCTATACTGAAAGCTGTGGTTTTTGATGTTCATCGGTAAGTGCTTCAAGTACTCTTCACTTTCAGCTAATAAGGTTGTGTCATCTGCATAACGCAGGTTGTTAATGAGTCTTCCTACAACCCTGATGCCTGGTTCTTCTTCATATAGTCCAGCTTCTTGGATTATTTAGTCAGCATAGGGATTGAACACGTATGGTGAAAGCATACAACCCTGACACACACCTTTCCTGTCTTTAAACCATGCAGTATTCCTTGTTAATGTTCAAATGACTTCCTCTTGGTCTAAGTACAGGTTCCTTATGAGCACAATTAAGTGTTCTAGAATTCCCATTCTTTGCAATTTTTTCCACAATTTGTTATGATCCACACAGTCAGATGCGTTTCCATAGTTCCACGTCCTCTTCTAAATCTGGCTTGAATTTCTGGCAGTTCCCTGTCAGTGTACTGCTGCAGCTGCTTTTGAATGATCTTCTGCAAAATTTTACTTGCATGTGATATTAATGATATTGTTCCATAATTTCTGCATTCAGTTGGATCAGTGCCTTTCTTGGGAATAGACATAAATATCTCTTCCAGTCAGTTGCCAGGCAGCTGTCTTCCAAATTTCGGGGCATAGATGAGTGAGCATTTCCAGAGCTCCATCAGTTCGTTGAAGCATCTCAATTGGTACTCCATCAATTCCTGGAGTGTTGTTTTTCACCAATGACTTTAGTGCAGCTTGGACCTCTTCCTTCAGTACCATCGGTTCCTGATCATACGCTACCTCCTGAAATTGTTGGACGTTGACCAATTCTTTTTGATATAGTAACTCTGTGTTCCTTCCTAATTCTTTTGATGCTTCCTGCATCTTTTAATATATCCCTTGTAGAATCCTTCAATACTGCAACTCCAGGCTTGAATTTTTTCTTCAGTTCTTTCAGCTTGAGAAATGCTGAGTGTCTTCTTCCCTTTTGGTTTTCTATCTCCAGGTTCTTGCACAAGTAATTATAATACTTTACTTTGTCTTCTCAAGCTAGTCTTTGAAATCTTCTGTTCAGCTCTTTTACTTCATTTCTTCCTTCTTTTTTAGCTACTTTGCCTTCAAGAGTAAGTTTCAGAGTCTCTTCTGACATCCGTTTTGGTCTTTTCTTTCTTTCCTGTTTTGTAATGACCTCTTGCTTTCTTCATGGACAATGTCCCTGATGCCATTCCAGAACTTGTCTGGACTTTGGTTATTAGTTTCAATAGGACAAATCTATTCTTGAGATGGTGTTATGGTTGAGATTGTGTGTCAACTTGGCTGGGCCATGATCAGTGTTTTAATGTAATCACTCCCATGATTGAATATACTGTGAGTAGCCAATCAGATGAAAGGGAGTCTCCTTGGGGGGTGTGGCCCAAATCTGTATATAAGCAGACGTTCTGTCTTTTTGCTCCCTCTGGATCCTGCGGCTGCTTCCTGTTGTCTCTTCTCCCGTTCTTGGGACTTGAGCTGTCAGCTTATCTGCCGAATCTGGGCTTCGTCGATCTGTGCAGCCTGTGAGTGGGAGCCCTGCTCTCCGACCTGCCAATTTTGGGCTTGCCAGCTTCTGCAGCTGTGTGACTTGGGAGAGGCCTTACCCTGATCCATGGACTTGGGAAGTTCTAGCCTCTGCAATCACATGAGCTGTTTCCTTGATATAATCTCTCTCTATATATATATATATTTATACACTTTACTGGTTTTGCTTCTCTAG
>NW_004444008.1:7357897-7359636 GCF_000243295.1 Trichechus manatus latirostris
CTAGAGAAGTTAGGAAAGGATCTAATAGTTTATTTGGCTGGGTTGCTGAAGCATGGATTATGAGGTGGCCAACACTAAATCAAGTTGAAGTACCAGACCTGCCTTCATATACTGTAGAAGAAGGTATTCAAAGGCTTAGGGTAATTGGCATGCTAGAGTGGATTTATCAGACCCACACATGGAGTGTCCAGAGGATACACCTTTTACCACAATTGTGAGGAACAAACTTGTGAAGGGAGCTCCAGCATCCCTGAAGACTGCTGTGATTGCTATTTTATGTAAGTCAGATTCGACAGTGGGAACTGCCCTAATTGAATTAAGACACCTGACTACAATGGGGATGATTGGACCCCGTGGTAGTAGGGGCCAAGGGGCTGCACTCAATTGACAAAGACAAGGTGGGCGTGGTTACAGTAATGGACTGAAGAGTCAAAGCAGTAATCAGAATAGTCTGACTCATACGGACTTATGGCATTGGCTACTTAGTCATGGTGTCCCTAGGAGTGAAATAGATAGGAAATCTACTAAATATTTACTTGATCTATACAAACGGATGAATTCTAGGTCAGGTGAACAGAAGTCTAACTCGAATCTCCAGAATAGAGAGTCACGGTCCCTCATTCTATTCCCAGATTTGAGCAAGTTTAAAGACCCACAACCCCTTGAATGAAGGGGAGGCCGGGTCTCCTTGAGGAAGGACTCCAATACACCGCCAAAAATTTTTACTGTTAATCTTTCTCCCAGCCTTCCCCAAAGGGACCTACGGCCTTTTACAGGAGTGACTGTTCACTGGGGAAAAGGGAATAATCAGACTTTTTGGGGATTACTGGTTACTGGCTCTGAGCTGACACTAATTCCAGGAGACCCAAAATGTCACTGATGCTCACCAGTCAGAGTGGGGGCATATGGGAGTCAGGTTATTAATGAAGTCTTGGCTCATGTCCATCTCACAGTAGGTCCAGTGGGTCCCCGAACCCATCCTGTAGTGATTTCCCCAGTTCCAGAATACATAATTGGAATAGATATACTTAGCAACTGGCAGAAACCCCACATTGGATCCCTGACAAATAGAGCAAGGGCTATTACGGTAGGAAAAGCCAAGTGGAAACCATTAGAACTGCCCCTACCTAGGAAAATAGTAAACAAAAAACAATACTGCATTCCTAGAGGGATTGCGGAGATTACTCCCACCATCAAGGACTTGAAGGATGCAGGGGTGGTGATTCCCACCACATCCCCATTCAACTCGCCTATTTGGCTTGTGCAAAAAACAGATGGATCTTGGATAATGACAGTAGATTATCAAAAACTTAACCAGGTGGTGACTCCAATTGCAGCTGCTGTTCCAGATGTAATTTCACTGCTTGAGCAAAGTAATACATCTCCTGGTACCTGGTATGCAGCTATTGATCTGGCTAATGCCTTTGTCTCCATACCTGTTTCAAAGGAGCACCAGAAGCAGTTTGCCTTCAGCTGGCAAGGCCAACAATACACCTTCACTTGCCTACCTCAGCGTTACATTAACGCTCCAGCCCTATGTCATAATTTAGTCCGTGGGGACCTTGATCGCCTTTGCCTTCCACAGGACATCACACTGGTCCATTACATTGATGACATTATGCTGATTGGACCTAGTAAGGAAGAAGTGTCAATGACTCTGGACTTATTGGTAAAACATTTGCATGTTAGAGGGCGGGAGATTAATCCCACAAAAATTCAGGCACCTTCCACTTCAGTGA
>NW_004444008.1:7359838-7385255 GCF_000243295.1 Trichechus manatus latirostris
AAAAGCTGCTAGTTTTGAGTGGGGACCAGAACAAGAGAAGGCTCTGCAACAGGTTCAGGCTGCTGTGCAAGCCACTCTGCCACTTGGACCATATGCTCCAGCTGATCCAATGGTACTTGAAGTGTCAGTGGCAGAGCGAGTTGCTATTTGGAGTCTTTGGCAGGCCCCTATTGGTGAATAACAGTGCAGACCCTTAGGATTTTGGAGCAAAGCTCTGCCATCCTCTGCAGATAACTACTCTCTTTTTGACAAACAACTTTTGGCTTGTTACTGAGCCTTAGTAGAGACTGAACACTTAACCATGGGACACCAAGTCACCATGAGGCCTGAGCTGCCCATCATGAACTGGGTGTTGTCTGACCCACAGAAACATAAAGTTGGACATGCACAGCAGCACTCCATCATTAAATGGAAGTGGTATATTTGAGACTGGGCCCGAGCAGGACCCGAAGGCACAAGTAAGTTTCAGGAAGAAGTGACCCAAATGCCCATGGTCTCCACTCCTGTAACAATACCTTCCATCTCCCAGTCTGCACCTATGGCTTCATGGGGAGTTCCTTATGATCAGTTGACTGAGGACGAGTGAACTCCTGCCTGGTTTACAGATGGTTCTGTGAGATATGCAGGCGCCACTTGAAAGTGGACTGCGGCAGCACTACAGCCCCTTTCTGGGACCTCCCTGAAGGACAGTGGTGAAGGGAAATCCTCTCAATGGCCAGAACTTTGAGCAGTGCACCTGGTTGTTCACTTTGCTTGGAAAGAGAAATGGCCAGATGTGTGATTATATACCGATTCATGGGCTGTGGCCAATGGTTTGGCTGGATGGTCAGGGACTTGGAAGGAACATGATTGGAAAATTGGAGACAAGGATTTATGGGGAAGAGGTATGTGGATAGACCTCTCCAAATGGGCTAAAGAAGTGAAGATAATTGTGTCTCATGTGGATGCTCACCAAAGGGTGACGTCAGCAGAGGATGATTTTAACAATCAAGTGGATAGGATGACGTGTTCTGTGGAAACCAGTCATCTTCTTTCCCCAGCTACTCCCATCATTGCTCAATGGGCTCATGAACAAAGTGGACATGGTGGCAGGGATGGAGGTTATGCATGGGCCCAGCAGCATGGACTTCTACTCACCAACGCTGACATGGCCACAGCTTCTGCTGAGTGCCTAATCTGCCAGCAGCAGAGACCAACACTGAGTCCCCGATATGGCACCATCTCTCGAGGTGATCAGCCAGCAACCTGGTGGCAAGTTGATTACATTGGACAACTTCCATAATGGAAAGGGCAGCATTTTGTTCTTACTGGAATAGACACTTACTCTGGATATGGATTTGCCTTCCCTGCACGCAATGCTTCTGCCATAACTACTATCGGTGGACTTACACAATGCCTTATCCACCGTCATGGTATCCCACACAGCATTGCCTCAGATCAAGGGATTCACTTCACAGCAAATGAAGTGCGTCAGTGGGCCCATGCTCATGGAATTCACTGGTCTTAGCAAGTTCCCCATTATACTGAAGCAGCTGACTTTACAGAATGATGGAATGGCCTTCTGAAGACACAATTACAGTGCCAGCTAGGTGGCAGTACCTTGCAGGGTTGGGGCAATGTTATCCAGGAGGCGGTATATACTTTAAACCAGTGTCCAATATATGGTGCTGTTTCTCCCATAGCCAGGATTCATGGGTCCAGGAATCAAGGGGTGGAAATGGGAGTGGCACCACTCGCTATTACCCCTAGTAACCCACTTGCAAGATTTTTGCTTCCTGTCCCCTTGACCTTATGCTATGCAGGCCTAGAGGTCTTAGTTCCAAAGGGAGGAATGCTCCCACCTGGAGACACATCACTGATTCCATTGAACTGGAAGTTAAGAATGCCACCTGGCCACTTTGGGCTCCTTATGCCTCTGGATCAACAGGCAAAGAAGGGAGTTACCATACTGGCTGGTGTGATTGATCCTAATTACCAAGAGGAAATCAAACTGATATTACATAATGGAGGTAAAGAAGAGTATGTCTGGAATGCAGGAGATTCCTTGGGGTGTCTCTTAATACTACCATGCCCTGTGATTAAAGTTAATGGAAAACTACAGCAATCTAATTCTCACATGTGCACTAATGACCCAGACCCTTCAGGGATGAAGGTTTGGGTCACCCCACCAGGCAAAGAACCACAACCAGCCGAGGTACTTGCTGAGGGCAAAGGGAATACAGAATGGGTGGTGGAAGAAGGTAGTTCTAAATACCAGTTACGGCCACGTGACCAGTTGCAGAAACGGGGACTGTAATTGTTATGAGTATTTCTACTTTATACGTGTGCATCAAATATTTTTGCTTCCTTCACTTATAAAATATTAGCTGTAAACAGGGCTAGTGCATTTTCAATCATACACGTGTTAGTTGTATCATGTTAGGCACAAGTATGACTTTCTAATTGTCTTTATTCAGAGATTATGTATGGTTTAAGGAGATGTGTACATGTGCCAAGTTGACAAGGGGTGGACTGTTATGGTTGAGATAGTGTGTCAACTTGGCTGGGCCATGATCAGTGTTTTAATGTAATCACTCCCATGATTGAATGTACTGTGAGTAGCCAATCAGATGAAAGGGAGTCTCCTTGGGGGTGTGGCCCAAATCTGTATATAAGCAGACGTTCTGTCTTTTTGCTCTCTCTGGATCCTGTGGCTGCTTCCTGTTATCTCATCTCCTATTCTTGGGACTTGAGCTGTCAGCTTATCTGCCAAATCTGGGATTCGTCGATCTGCACAGCCTGTGAGTGGGAGTCCTGCTCTCCGACCTTCCGATCTTGGGCTTGCCAGCTTCTGCATCTGTGTGACTTGGGAGAGGCCTTTACCCTGATCCACAGACTTGGGACGTTCTAGCTTCTACAATCACGTGAGCTGTTTCCTTGATATAATATCTCTCTCTATATATATATTTATACGCTTTACTGTTTTTGCTTCTCTAGAGAATCCAGCCTAAGACAGATGGTCTCTAAATTCAGGTGGGATACACTCTAGGTCATTCTTCAGCTCTTGTGGACTTGTTCTAATTTTATTCAGTTTCAACTGGAACTTGCATATAAGCAGCTGATGGTCTAGTCTGAAGTTGACCCCTGGCATTGTTCTGACTAATGATATTGAGCTTTTCCATTGTCTCTTTCCACACATTAGTCGATGTGATTCCTATGCATTCCATACGGCAAGGTCCATGTGTATAGTTGCCATGTATTTTGGTGAAAAAAAGTATTTGCAAAGCAGAAGTCATTCGTCTTGCAAAATTCTGTCATGAGATCTCCAGTATCCTTGTTATCACCAGTGTCATATTTTCCAACAACTGAATTTTCTTCTCTGTTTACATCTTTCACATTCAGATCATCAGTAATTATCAATGAATCCTGATTGCATGTTCAAGCAATTTCAGACTGCAGAAGTTGGTAAACATCTTCAATTTCTTCATCTTTGGCCTTAGTAGTTGGTTTGTAATTTGAATAATAGTCATATTAACTGGTCTTCCTTGCAGGTGTATGGCTATTTTCTTATCACTGACAGCATTGTACTTCAGGATAAATATTCAAATGTTCTTTTTGACGATGGATGCAATATCATTCCTCTTTGTCATTCTCAGCTTAGTAGACCATATAACTGTCCAATTCAAAATGGCCAATACCAGTCCTTCTCAGCTCACTAATGCTAGGATATCAATGTTAATGCATTCCATTTCATTTTTGATGATTTCTAATTTTCCATAGATTCATACTTTGTACATTCCACATTCTGATTATTAATGAATATTTGCATCTGTTTCTTCTCATTTTGAGTTGTGATGCATCAGCAAATGAAGGAAACGAAAGCTCAACTCCATCCATGTTGTTAAGCTTGACTCTATTTTGAGGAGGCAGCTCTTCCCCAATAGTCTTTGTTGGAGTGCCTTCCAACCTGAGGAGTTCATCTTCAGGCACTATTTCAGACAATGTTCCACCACTTTTCATAAGGTTTTCACTAACTAATTCTTTTCAGAAATAGACCACTGGGTCATTCTTCTCAGTCTGTCTTAGTATGCAAGCTCAGCTGAAACCTGTCTGCCATGGGTGACCCTGCTGGTATCTGAACATTGGTGGCATAGCTTCCAGCATCACAGCAACATTCAAGCCCCCACAGTATGACAAACTAACAGATGTGTGTGGAACAGTTATCATATGACCCAGCAGTATGCTCCTAGATATCTAACCAAGAAAAATGAAACATATGTCCACAGAAAAGCTCCCACATGAATCTTTGTAGCAGTATTATTCATAATAGCCAAATGATGGAAACAACCCAAATGTCCATCAAATGATGAATGGATAAACAAAATGTGGTAAAGCCATATAATGGAATATTATTCAGCAATAAAAAGGAATGGAGTATCCATACATGCTACAACATGAACAAACCTTGCAACCTTAATATTAAATGAAAGAAGTCAGTTACAAAAGACCATACTGTTATGATTTAATTTGTAGGAAAGGTCAAAAATAGGCAAATCTATACAGACAGAGATTGATTTCGTGGTTACTTAAGGCTAAGTGGTCATAAATCAGAATCAGCTAGACTGCAGCTAACAACAACAGGGCTGAGAGGATGGGGAGGTAGGAGGGTGATAGCTAAAGGATATGGGGTTTCTTTATGAGGTGAAAAAAAAGTTCTAAAATAAAATTTGGTAATGACTGTACATGTTGTTGTTGTTGTTAGGTGCCATCGAGTCTATTCCAACTCTTAACGACCCTATGTACAGCAGAATGAAACACTGCCTGCTCTTGTGCCATCCTTACAATTGTTGCTATGTTTGAGCCTATCTTTGCAGCCACTGTGTCAATCCATCTCATTGAGGGTCTTCTTTTTCACTGACCCTCTATTTTACGACGCATGATGACTTTCTGCAGGGACTGACCCCTCCTGATAATGTGTCCAAAGTATATGAAACAAAGTTTTGCCATCCTTGATTCTAAGGAGCATTCTGATTGTACTTCTTTCAAGATAGATTTGTTCATTCTTTGACAGTCCATGGTATATTCAATATTCTTCGCCAACACCAAAATTCAAAGGCATAAATTCTTCTTGGATCTTCCTTATTCAATGTCCAACTTTCACATGCATATGAAGTGATTGAAAACACCATGGCTTGGGTCAGGCACCTTAGTCTTTAAAGTGACATCTTTGCACATGTCTGTGAATATATTAAAAATCACTGAACACTTTAAATGGGTGCATTGTATAGTATGTGAAGTATATCTGTTATTAAAGATAAAAATAAGCATTTATCACTTAGACTTACCTACTGACATACTTAAGGACAAGATAATAGGATGTCTGGGATTTGCTTTAAATAGTGCATCAGGCTTGGAAGGAAAAAAATACCACATCCATAAGCTGATAATTGCTGAAGCTGGGTAGTTGGCGATTCATTATACTATTGAATTCACTGTTACGTATGTTTGAAATTTTGCATAAAATAATAATAAAAAAAAGACTACCATGCAAAGTTCATTCCGACTATTTCAGAAGTGAGAGGACTGACACCTCTCTTAATAAGTTATTGTCCAGACGCCCTGCCCCGGGAAATATTGAAGGGAATCTGAGAGGTTTGGAAGCCATGGAGTGAGACCTGCTGAGCACAGGGGCTGGTTGAGGTGAGGGCCTTTCTGCTCTCCTGGCACTCACTGTCTCTGCCATGCTGACTATGGTGGTAGACGTGGAGCTAGTGTGGGGATCACATGAGATGCCCCCTACACTCATATCCAGAGGTATTGCAGCATGAAAGAACATCTTGGGAGAGGAAAGGACTAGGCCAGCTCAGGTTAGGAAACTGAGGCAAAGGCTGAGGACAGGACTCATGAGTCCTGGGAGTCCAGTTTCCCTCACAGAGGTGGCATGAAGTCCACCTTTCTCAGGCCTTGAGGAGACCTGTCCTCCACACTCCTGTTGGATGAGCTCAAAGTCTCTGCCTACTTCAGTCTGGCACCCTGAAGATTTAGGTAGAGATGGATGGGGTGAGGGTAAGGGCAGAGAAAGCTGACATGACACTCTCAGCCTTGCAGACAGGAGTAACTCCTCGCCTTTGACAGAGTTCTGGGCCCCAAAGACACTCAGGCCTGGGGGACCAGACAGACAGATGGAGGAGGATGGGAGCCCTCAGGCTCTGGATCCTGGTGTCTGAACAGCTTTCGAAGACCTTTATGCAAATCACTGGATGTGGCGCTGTGCCAAGGACTTTACTTACAGACAGTACTATTATCTTCATTTTACAATGAGAGAGCCCAGAAAACCAAGTCCCAGGAACTTTCCTAAATCTTACAGTCTCAGTGGTTGATCTCGGATTCCAAGCCAGGCTGTTTGACTATAGGATCAGTATATTTAATACTAATCTATACTCACATCTTGGTCCTCAGGGAATTCACCGTGTCCTGACTTGACCTTGGAGCATGGGTCCATGTATCAAGGCATACCCAACGGACACACAGGGTGCAATGTTGTCTGATGAGGGCTCCTTGTTTGGGTTGGGGAAGATGTGCAGCTGCTTCCAAAATGCTGTTGTTGTTAGGTGCCTTCGAGACTGTTCCTACTCATAGCAACACCATGTGCAATAGAAAGAAACACTGCCTGGTCCTGTGCCATCCATACAATCGTTGTTATGCTTGAGCCTATTGCTGTAGCCACTGTGTCAATCCATCTCATTGAGGGCCTTCCTCTTTTTCGCTGACCCTCTACTTTACCAAGCATGATGTTCTTCTCAAGGGACTGGTCCCTCCTGATAACAAGTCCAAAGTACATCAGACAAAGTTTCACCATCCTTGCTCCCAAAGAGCACTCTTGCTGTACTTCTTTCAGGACAGAATAAAGGGGGAAACTACACCGATTTTTCATGTAGCTCTTTTGACGCAAGTCTAGGGGTACAGAATTGTGAGGGTAGTTATAAAAAGACAGCCCCTTCTCCCACACTCTGAACACTTCCTTTTTTTCTTCGCAAAACAGGTGAGTTACTGTCTTAGTTATCTAGTGCTGCTATAACAGAAATACCACAAAAGGATGGCTTTAATAAACAGGAATTTATTCTCTCACAATTTAGGAGGCTAGAAGTCCAAATTCAGGGTGCCAGCTTCTGGGGAAGGCTCTCTTTCTCTGTCAGCTCTGAAGGAAGGTCCATGTCATCAATCATCCCATGGTCTAGGAGCTTCTCAGCACAGGGACCCCAGGTCCAAAGGACATACTTTCTCTTGGCTCTTCTTTCTTGGTGGTATGAGACCCTTTGTCTCTCGGCTCGTTTCTCTCTTTTATGCCTCAAAAGAGATTGTCTCAAGATACAACCTAATATTGTAGATCAAGTCCTGCCTCATTAACATAACTACCTCAAATCCTGCATCATTAATATCACAGAGGTAGGATTTACAACACATAGGAAAATTACATCAGATGACAAAATGCTGGACAATCACCCAATACTGGGAATTGTAACCTGACCCTAAAAATGTCAGTACATTTCCATTAGTCCTTAAACTAGCCCAAGGCAGATTTGGCTTGCCCAACATGCGCAGAATGGCCAGCTGTGACTGCTGACCAACCTCAACAGAGGACACAGTAACAGGTGGAATGAATCAGAAGAAAAATCATCACCCGGACCCTATTCTGAAGGGAGAGGTCCGACAAGAACTACGTCACATCCTGTTTCCTGGCTGTCTTCCAGAATTTTCCCTCCCCAGTACATCTGTGCTTCCGCCATCTTGCTGCCCATACCACATACAAGCTCTTCTTCCCCATAGCTCAGGAAATTGGATCTGAGGAACTTCCTCATAGCTCCTTGCTCTGAGCATTGTAATAAAGTTTCTTTCTCAAAAACTAATGTCCAGATTATTGGTAACTCTAAGCATGTTGGAAAAGGACTCACCTTCTAGGGTTTGGTAATAGAATTGTGGCCTAGCCAAGTTGACACATATTTTTGGGGGACACAATTCAATCCATAACTGTTACTAATTAATCATCATTCCACATTGTTCAGAGATTTCCTTCCCAGTATGTAGGAATCTGGAGAAGGATGAAGGAGGAGGAAGTGCAACTGGGAAAACAGTGTTAAAATATCTTGCTTCCCAATTTCAGAACTGGACATGGAGACTGTAAGGAATGGAGAAACTTAGTCAAAGTATCTCTGTTGAACACCTGTACTTGAGAAAGTTACTACTTAAGGAACAAGTAGGTAAAAAAAAGTACAGGAGTTGTTCTTCAGACCAACTTTCTTCTCTTGAACCCTATTCTACCCCACTGGAGTCAATAGGGAGCCTTGGTGGCGTAGTGGATAAGAGCTCGGCAGCTAACCAAAAGGTCGGCAGTTTGAATCCACCAGATGCTCCTTGGCAACCCTATGGGGCAGTTCTACTTTGTTCTATAGGGTCACTATGAGTTGGGCAATGGGCTTGGTTTTTTTTTTGGTTTGGAGTCAATAGATCAAGTTTGCTATCTCTTGGAAAAGATAGCCTGTTAAATACCTGAAAATATTTAGGTGATTGGATTTGGGTGGCTGGTGGACCACGGTAACCAAGATTAGGGAAAAGTGGTGGAGAAGAATCCTTCCCCGGCTAAGGGCAGAGGTTAGAGAACCTGGCCTTAGGCACTGGGGATAGGTCCTTCGTCATACTCACAGGAAGAATGAGTCTTCCTGGCACTGGCTGGGTGGAAAGGCCCTGGATGCCCAGCAGGATTCTTCCTGTCATAGCTCCCCTTCCATTGCAAAATCTCCCTGAAGGGAAGTGAGGTGGGTGGTTGGGAGGAATACAGGTGGGAAGGGGACTAAGTTCATCAGAGGGAACAAAGTGAGCCATCAGGAGGATTATGTAACTCTTAGATGCCTCAGAAGAGTTGGGACAGAGACACCCATGGACCTGAAAGCCAGCAGGTGCCCCTGTTTGGGAAAGAAACCCAAGCCCTTCAAAGTGTTCCAAGGGCGCAGAGGCTCTGAGGACCTATCAACCATGGTGAGGGTATGGCTTGGAAGGAACTGACAAATCAAGAACCTCAGAGGCATATTCAGGCCACCCTGACCTCGGCTCTCTCCCCAGGAGCTCTTGCCCTGCCGGTTGCTGCCTCCACTGCTGTGCATCTCTGAGGCCACTCTGGAGCCCTGCAAGCTGGGCGATGAACAGTCCTGCTGCGCCTGTAACTTCTTGGAATGGCAGGCCAACTCATCCAGCAGCTATCAATGTATGGTTGCCGTCGAGGTGGAGAGCCTTTGTGGAGGCAGCAGTCTTGAGAAGTTTCTAGAGAGCGCCTATACCGACCAGCAGCAGTACATTGATGCGGTAAAGGCTCTACCCTGGTGGCAGCTCACAGTGGGTGGTGGGCCACGGAAGGTGCCTGGATGACTGAGCTGCAGCAGTGGCTCAAGCAGAACCTCAAGGTACTGAGCATACTGCAAGCACACTTGCTTTCTTTTTTCCACGAGCAGCTCTGCATCTTCCAGACCCTCACCAACCTAGACTTGTCGGACAACCCTGGACTGGGCGAGCGTGGGCTGGCCGCAGCCCTCTGTCCACTCAAGTTCCTAGTCCTCCAGTATCTGAGGCTGTGTGACGCAGGGGTGGAGACGCCTACCAGAGTGTGCGCGGGGCTTGTGGAGCCACTCTGCAGCTTCACCGCCTAGACCTCAGCCAAAATGCACTGTGCACCACTGCAAACCCCATTGCCCCTGGGTGCTTCTGGCCCAGCACGTTGAGCTCCCTCCACCTGTCATTTGCTGGGCTGGAGCAAGTGCCTAAGGGACTACCGGCCAAGCTCAGTGTACTGGATCTCAGCTGCAACCAGCTGAACAGGGCGCCGTCGCAAGATGCTGCCCAAGGTGGAAAACCTGCCACTGGACAGGAATCACTTCATGGACCCTGGAATCACCAAGCCCCACGAGGACCCAAAGAACTCAGGAGTACCTGGAGTTTGTGCATACTCAGCCCTGGCACTGCTCCCAGGGGCCAGAGGCTTCTCCTAAGGCACAGAGGAGAAAGGTGGATGTTGAATGCGCTCATGTTGCCCTGGCTCCTCCGAGGAAGCCACTTCAGGAAGTCTCCACAAAACAAGCGTCTGCCCTATTTTTATTCAGATCTTAAACAGACAATTGGTATTGTCCATTCAATAGATCTTTACAGGGTGTGTGGTATGGGCTAGTCCTGAAATCCTAGATTTCCTTCATTCTAATGGCCTAGTTACTCAACAGTCAGGAAATCAAACGACGCATTGCGCTGGGCAGATCTGCTGTAAAAGACCTCTTTAAAGTGTTAAAAACCAAAGGTGTCACTTTGAGGACTTTAAGGTGAATCTGACCCAAGCTCTGATATTCTCAGTCGCTGCACATGCATGCGAATGATGGGCAATGAATAAGGAAAACTGAAGAATTAATGCCTTTGAATTACGGTGTTGGCAAAGAATATTGAATACACCGTGGACTGCCAGAGAATGAACAAATCTGTCTTGAAAATACAACCAGAACGCTCCTTATAGCAAGGATGGTGAGACTTTGTCGCATTACTTTGGACATGTTATCAGGAGGGACCAATCCCTGGAGAAGGACATGATGTTTGGTAAGGTAGAGATCCAGTGAAAAAGAGGAAGACCCTCAATGTGATGCATTGACAGTGGCTGCAACACTGGACTCTACTTGTGAGGATGACTCAGGACCAGTGTTTCGTTCTGTTGTACATAGGGTCGCTGTGAGTTGAAACCGACTGGATGGCACCTAGCAACAACAGTTACCCTAACCCCCTTCCCCAAGGAAAGGACTGCAGGGCGGACGGGGCAGGGTAAGTTCCCCTGGAGAGAGTTGTGTGGGGGAAAAATGCTTATGAGTTTCTGCACAGTCAGGGCTTTCTGAGCAGAATACTGGCACCTGGACTCATAGATGTTGGAATGGTAAATGCTCCTGGAAGATACAGAATGTTGCCTCTCTGGTGCGCAACCAGAACCACCTGCCCCCATTCGAGGGTAATAAAACCCAGAGCCATTTGCTTACACGCACACACACTCTCTCTTTCCTATCCTCCAAAGGAGGAAGAGCAACTGTACCACCTGTCCTATATAAGCTCTGAGTTTCATAAGTTCAGGAGTCCTCTCCTGTGGTGTAAATACCCTCTGCACACACAGGTACACTGGCTCTCACTGAGATACCCAAAGGGAAATGGGGATGTGGGGAACTGATGCAAGCTGCTCTGGGATTAAATAGTCCATCTCTGAAGCAGAGATGTTGTAGTTCTGTTAGTACATATGTGTATAGCTATGGCAGCCTGTCTCTTTGACTTGCAAATAGGGTAACATTTCAGACCCTCCATAGCTTCAGATTTAACAGTCTGTGCTCTGTAAACGTCATTAACTCAGAGACACAGGGAAGCAGCCAAGAGGTGCTGTTCTTTCTGTGAGCCCTTTCTTCATTTTATTGAGGAGACAGCCACACCCATCAGAGAGCTAGACACCGGCCTCACAGAACAAACGGGAGCGGGATGGGAGGAGGTACATAAGCCCAGCCCTGTTTCCTGCCTCCCTTCTCCATCCAGAACTGCACAGGTGAGAAAGCAGTATAAACATTGATAGGAGAGTTACACAGGTCACCAGACCACAGACTCAAGAACCTCAGAGGGTGACTAATTTAATTTCCAACCTGAGTCAGGAAATCCACTGAAGTGTCTCCAAAGAGGTCTTCATCAAACTCGTTGGGACATGTCTAGTGTCAAAGAATAAATCACCTCCAGGCATTTTCTTACGTTGGAATACCTCTACTACTCTTCATCACACAGCCACAGGGCCCCTGCTCCACATCAGGCCTTGTGCTAGGAGCTTGCTGTGCCAAGATAAATCAGAAGCATCTGTGCCCTCAGGCACCTCTCATCCAGTAAGGGAGAGAGACAAAAGATAGTTGTGATTTAATGGAAGGGAGGACCTAAGATCTTACTGGAAAAGAGACATTAAATTTGGACATCAAAGATGAATATAAGTCCTGTACAGAGGACATCCTAGGAAAAGGGGGAGAGCATGTTCAAAGTTTCAGAACCCTTGAAATGTATGACCAGACCTGGGAATTGTAACTGGTTTGGTATGGTTAGAGATCCTGGTGAGAGGAGGCTGGAGATATTCATTCTTTCATTCATTCAAATGTCTATTATTTGCCAGGCACTATGCTAAAGCCTGAGAATACAGCAATTACCAAAGCTTAACAAGTTCTTGCTCTTATGGAGTTCAGATTCTGATTGAAGGGTGGCAATGAACAAATTATAATATAATCTGACATAATATTTGAGATTGTGACAAGTGCAGTGCTATGAAGAAAAGTGAAGCAGAGCAAGGGGACAGACAGAGTTGAGGATAAAGACATTATATAGGATGGTCAGAAAAGACCTCTCTGATAAGGGGATATTTGAACAGAGAACTGAGTGAATGGAAAAGAAGAGCTTTCAATATTAGGGGAAAAAGTGCTTCAGAAAGAGGGAAGCGGGAGTGTCATGATCCTGAGGTCTTTGGGGTGTTGGAGGAACAGGAAGGAGGCCAGTGTGGTTGCAGCACAGTAAGAAAGTGGGAGAGAGTGATAGGAGATAAGATGAGAGAGGTAGCAAGGGCCAGATCATGAAGGGCCCTGTAAAGCAATTCTACCCAAAGTGAGGTCCAGGACAAGACCAGTCTGCAAATTGTTTGTTACTGCACAATGATGAGGTCAGTACAAAGTCAAGAATAACTGTTTAGAAACTTTTATAATAATTTCACATTGCAGCAACCTTTTTATTGTATTTTATAAAAATGACACCTGCAGTGGATTGGAACTTTAAAAAAGAAACTGGTCCTTTGTCATAGAGAGTTTGGGAAACACTGTACATGGAGAGCATAGTAAGCACTTTAGCTCTGGCTCTGAGTGAGATTGGAAGCCATCTCTTCTCTGAGCAGAGAAGACATATAAGTAAGGGCATGTCCTAAAGTGACATGGAGGCCACCCTACAGAGAATGAGGAGCCAATAACAGGTTTATAGTAGACAAAGGAATGGGGTATGTTTGCAAAAGCCCACTGGTGGCCATGTCAAAGATGGATTGGTGGATTCCAAGGGAGCATTGAGGAGGTTATTGAATGAGTCTAGGTGAGCAAGGGTGAGGACCTAAACAGGACCTCAGTAGCTATGGGGATGGAAGTAGGGGAAGGATGGCTCCAAGAGCACTTAAGGAAGCAGAGCTAACAAGTCCCAGGTTGACTGAATGTGGGGGCAAAGACTTATAAATGGCCCAAGTTTCTGGCTTACGTGATGACGGGGGAGTTTGTGAGGATAGAAATGCAAAAGGAAAAAGAAGATTTTGCAGGTGGCGGCACTGAAGAGTCTGATGTGCCTCCAGGACCTCCAGATGAAGACGTCTAGCAGCCAGGGGAGGTCTGTAGCTGAGGAGATGGGTTTGGGAACTATATACAAATTTGGGAGACTTCTGTGTAGAAGTAGTTGTGGAAGTCAAAGCTCACCAGCCTAGGAGGTCATAGAGTATGAAGAGGAAAGGGTTGAGGAAAAGAAATTAGGAAATATTGGTCAAATTTAAGGATGGAGGGCAAAGGCTACTCAAAGGAGACAGAGATATAGTAGGATAACTCAGAAATTGAGGTGGGGGATACAGGGACAGTGTAGTCAGAAGTTCGCTATGCCTGCCTCTCTATTCTCATCTTCAGTCTATCCTCCCAACTCCCACCCTGCCAACACAGCTCTTCTCTTTGCCTGGAATGTCCTAGTCATTCATTTATTCATTCATTCAACAATTATTGACTTCTCACTACATAGCAAACTTTGTTCTAGGTACTGAGGACACGTCAGTGATCAAAGCAAAAAGAGTTCCTCCTCTTAATGAGCTTACATTCCAGTGGACAAAGTATCTAATGAGTTTGAAGATGGTCAGCGTTATGGAAATCATAGAGCAGAGTAAAAAGGGCTTAGGAGTGCAGGGTGGGGGCTAAAATTGCAGTTTTATATGCTGTGGGTAAAATAGACCTCACTGAAGGAGGTGACATCTAAGCAAAGACTTGACTGAGCGAGTCTTGCAACTTTCTGATGGAACAGCATTCCAGGTCAAGAAATCACTCAGTGCAAAGGCCCTGGGAGACATAGGAGATGCGGGGAAAGAGAATGAGGGGCCATGATGCTTAAGGATTATACGGCATTATAAAGCTTTGGCTTTTACTCTGGTTGAAATAGAGAATTTTGGATTAGGGAAGGATTTTGGACAGATGGTAACTAAATCTGGTTTATGTTATTAAAGGACCACTCTGGCTGCTATGTTGAGAATAGACAGTAGGGGGAAAGTTATGAGACCAGTTAACTACAGGCAGTTCTTGGGTTATGAATGTCTAACTTACGTACAACTGTGGTTACAAACCAACCCTCAAAAAGCCTATTATATTAAAAATTTTAAGTATATGTTCATATAACAAACATTATTATTATTATGTTAGAGATGTTTTAGTGTATCTGCTGTTTATGCATAGAAAGGTACACTGTATACTATATATTAAAACAAACATTTAACTGATATTAGATACAAACTGTACCTAAGTCTTCAAACTTACGTGCAAATTCGACTTAAAGACAGTTTTAGTGATTGCCTGTATAAAATCTTCTTTATTGAGTTGGAAATAGTATTAAAAAATTCAAGTGTGCATATCAATAAGTCATTATAAGTGATCACAGATTGGGAAACTAACTCTGGGATCTTGTGTATGTGTGTGTGTGTGTGTGTGTGTGAGAGAGAGAGAGAGAGAGAGAGAGAGAGAGAATTGTATTTCCTGAGCTGAAACTAATTTCTCTCACAAAAATTCTTCCCTGATGAACTCTTTCTATGATAATCTATTTTTAATATAAATAATCATCTGGAGAATATGGTTCTAACCAAACTGTAACCAAAAAGTTAAGCAATCTAAAGTCTCCACCACATACATTAAGAGTAAGGCAAAGGCAGATGAAAGAAGGTAAAAAAGAATGTGTTTGTATCAGTTTCCCCAAAAGGTGGAGAGAAGTGAGGGCAAGGAATGTCGTACACTCGCAATGAACTTTCTAAAACTGTCCACTGGGGAAAATGGATCTGGAGAACATGCAAATCCCTAAAGTTTGAGGAGCCTTTTGCACCTAGTACTTCCATGTGTTTTTGATATGGCATTATTGTGTTGAGAAGGCAAAGACCTCACTTTGATTCATTTTCTACAACTAAAAACCAAATTACTCTATAAAAGGTTGCATCTCTCTATATAACATCCATTTTTTATCAAACGTATATTTTAATGCCTGTTTTATTGAAAGTAGTAAGCATATTGTCAATAAAAAAAGAACATTAATTTTAGAGGTGAAGGAAAATGGTTAGTCCAGAGGTCCTATCTCCTTGACTCATGTAATTCAAGGTCCTTGGGGACAGGTTCCGGGACACTATTTTAGCAGTTAGTAAACTACACTGTTTGTAAAGACATTGATTTCCATTTCAAAGCTGCTTCACTTCTTTTTAGCCAACTATCTTTAGCATGGCAGAGGTGGAGGTAAATTTTTCACCTGAGTTTGATTAAATTAACTGAGTTAGAAGCAATTAGCAATGTGATAATACGTCATAAAGAATGTAGTTGAGAGAATGTTTAGGACTTATTTATAATTATCTGTTTTTGAAAACTTTTTTTTTTTTTTACTTGTTAAGATGCATTGGGACTTTGTTTATAAAAAGACAGTTAATTTATGAGCCCAATATTGGGACTATTTATACCGTCAGATTGTAATAAGATCTTTGGACTCTAGACAGTGATCTCTTTGACAATTCTATTGTTAATATAAAAGAAATATTAAAAGAAGAAAGAGGAGGAGGGAGAGGAGGAAGAGGAGAAATGAATAACTATTAAAAATTTCAAGGTCCTTTGGATCTTAAAATCTGAATCTTTAGACTTTCTGTTCTCAGTTAAGGAGCCCTGGTGGTGCAGTGGTTAAGTACTAAGTGGTTAAGGGCTAACCAAAAGGTCCATGGTTCAAACCCATCAGCCTCTGCATGGAGAAAGACGCAGCAGTCTGCTTCGGTAAAGATTTACAGCCTTGGAAACCCTACGGGGTAGTTCTACTCTGTCCTATAGGGTCCCTACGTGTCGGAACTAACTTGAGGAAAGCAAGGATTTTCAGCTATGTCAACTTGGACAGGAGAATCAATTTTTTATATTTTCCGTTTCATTATCCCTGAAATAGGGAAAACGGTATCTTCCCTGTTGTACTCACAAATAAATGACCTTATACCAAAGTATTTAGAAAATAAGACATTATTTTGATACAGACATTTAGTAATTTTATTATTTCACCACCAGGAAGAATAAAATAAAATAAAACATACAAGGCAAGGATGCAAAGAATGTAAGAAAATAAAGAAGCACATAGGTTGTTTCTTGCCAAATAGGTTATTTTTGTAATAAAAAATGCAAGCAGTATAAAAATGTTTAAAGGGTAGAATGGGCTGACCCATTACAGCCGCTGACCCCACCTAGTACACATGAAGAAGAGTACATGTCGTGAGAAATTAGGTGTGTGCAGTATTGTAATGTTAAAGAATTTGCAAGCAATAGACTTCAGCACTGTTACTAATGTCAAACATGGAGACACTTAAAAGGGGCTTTGATGAATATGGAATTGCATTTCCATAGTTTCCCCTAGACACTTCAATTCTTTCTCTTGCTGACTTTTCTAATTGTCTTCTTCAATGTAAATTTGTGTTTTTTCAAGATGGAGACGTTTTGAGAACAGTATCATTACCAACAATAATATTGCTGTGTTTTCAAGTTTTTGAGATTTAGGAAATTTCGGCAGTTGAGGGTGAGCCTATCACTCATGTATGTGTAAATATTCTGGCAGTTCTCCTTAAATAGGTCCTCACTTGTATCTATTTTATTTTTTTTGCCACTGAAGTGTATGAGATAAGCGCAAGTTGGCTTACCTCAGTTTTTCCTAGTTTCAAGGAAGTTCATAGGATTGTGCCAAACCTCTGTTTTCAAGGATCTGCAACATTCAGAAGTGTATGTGCACATATACGGGTGTTCCTGCGTCACATGTCTTGAATACACAATTACAATACTTGACTAGCCTGAATCACTATGGCGTTGGCTTCTGCCTTAGATGTCCATCCAGCTTCTATCTCTTTCCAACATCATGATTCTGAAGAGGGTCCTACTCATCCCTTGCTTCTGCTAGTTAGGGCTTCAGAGATGATGGCCAGATATAGCAGTTGGGTCCAGCTTCATTGCACCCTTCTCTTGAAGATTCTTGATGAAATTGCTTTAACTTGAGTCTGTAATGCATAGGTGACTCCTCGTTGCAATTCAAGTGAGGAAATTTATAGATAAGAATAAGCAAGAGTATTTAACTTTGTTTATTTCAACTCTTGAAGGCTGTCTTCGTCATCTTGCGTTGCTATAACAGAAATACAAATTGATTGGCTTCAGCAAATGGAAGTTTATTCTCTCACAGTCTGGTAGGTTAGAAGTCCAAATTCAGGACATTGGCTCCAGGGGAAGGCTTTCTCTCTCTGTGGGCTTTGGAGGAAGGTCCTTGTCATCCATCTTCCCTTGGTTTCGGAGCTTCTCTGCACAGGAACCCCAGGTCCAAAGGATGCACTCTGCTCCTGGTGCTGCTTTCTTGGTGGTATGAGGTCCCCATGTCTCTCTGCTCACTTCTCTCTTTTGTATCAAAAGAGATTGGCTCAAGACATAATCCAGTCTTATAGATTGAGTCCTACCTCATTAACATAACTGCAGCTAATTCTGTCTCATCAACATCATAGAGATAAGATTTACAACACATGAAAATCACATCAGATGACAGAATGGTGGACAGTCACACAATACTGGGAATCATGGCCTAGCCAAATTGATATACATATTTTTTGGAGATACTATTCAATCTATGACAAAGGCCATCATCTCTTCTGCATATTTTAAACTCCTGCAGGGACAGTGGTGTTTCACTTGTAAAGTTAAGGATTGGAGAAGAGCTATTGTACTTCCCAGCCTTACTAATGCATTCACCCTTCTGACATGCCGCCTGAGAAGGGCAATGTTCAGAAATCAGCGCAGAGATACAAGTGTGTTCTCACTTGATATTTACTGCACACCTAGTAGATGCCAGTTTCTAACAGATTTCAATGAATCATCCCATTTAATTCTCACAAATAACTAACTTCATGGAATAATTCTTGAAAAAGGACTAGGCTGCTCTTCACCCATCATACCTTCTACTAATGAGAAGAGAAGAAGCAGAGTAGAGCAAGGATGGCTATCTACAAATACACAACATCTATGTGTTGACCTGGAAGATATCAGTGTTCACTCCTGGCATATGTCTATGACTATGATTATACTTTTATCTCTACCTCTACATCTAGCTCTAGTTCTATGGACATCACATCCACATCTGTATCTGTTTCTATATCTAAGCTACGTTTATCCATATCCACAAATAATCTAGCATCCAGTGAGTTCAGCCAGGGGAAGGAACCAACAGTAACTTGGAGGGAGAGCAGAAAGGAAGGCTTGGATATCCTTCACTGTGGTGTTTCCATGAATGTATGTGTCTCTGATGTGCAGATCACAGATCCTGAAAGGAGGCTCATTACATCCTATGCTTCACATATCTGTATTCCAGTAACACCCCTTTTGGGGGTCTTCAGTCTTCATGGATGGGAACTAAGTTGGCTGTTATCAGCTTCAGACACTGCACCATCCCTGCAGTTCCCCTATATCCACCCACACTATTATAACTAATTGTGTATTAAACTCTTCCCAAATTATCTCTTTTTAAACGTGCCTTTAATTTTCTGCTGGGAGTCAGTATAGTTCCAGCTAATCCTCAGAATATTTTATGTTACTGTTTGATCTCAACTAGATATTAACCTCAACTAGATTCGGAGTAAATTACATAATACATTTAATTTAATTTAATGTGAAGGTAATTTATTCATCCATTCATTCACTCAAAGATATTGAGTGAATTCCTTTGATATAGCAGGTGTGACGGTTAAGGTTGTGTGTCAACTTGGGTGGTCCATGATTCTCAGTGGTTTGGCAGTCATATGATGTTGTGATCACTTTCATGATGAAATTTGATATTATGTGATCACCTCCATGATGGGATCTGCTGTGAGTAGCCAATCAGTTGAAAAGGAATTTCCTTAGGCTTGTGGCCTGCATGGAATGTAAATGGATAGTCTGGCAAAGCTTGGGGGTTTTTTGCTTGTGCTGGGTTCTGCAGCTGGCTCCTGTTCATCTGACCTCCGGTTCTTGGGACTTGAGCTAGCAACTTACCTGCGGACTTGCCTGCCCATCTTGAGACTGATTGATCTTCAAAGCCTGTGAGCAAGAGCCCTGCTGTCTGACCTGCTGATCTTGGGTTCACCAGCCCCGGCGGCTATGTGAATTAGGAGAAGCCTCTATCCTGACCCATGGACATGGGACATTCCAGCCTCTACAACCACGTGAGCCATTTCCTCGATATAAATCTCTCTCTCTATATATATATATATATATATTTATGCACTTTACTGGTTGTGCTTCTCTAGAGAACCCAGCCTAAGACACCAGCCACTCATCTAGACCGTGGGATTTAAGCTGCAAACCAAACAGACCAAGTTCCTGCTCTCATGAGACTTATGTTCTAGTAGGGGAAGCAGGGAAAAAAAAAGTAAAAAATAAATATTGTAAAATGGTGCGAAAAGTTTTTGGCAAATATAAAACAAGGTGAGGGAGACAGGGCAGTGTAATTTTGGGGTAGTCACTGTTTTGGATAGCATGGTCATGGAGAGCCTTTCTGATAAGATGGCACTGAGCAAACACTTGAAGGAAGCAATTGACAAGCTTTATTTATTTCTGAAGGAAGAGGTGCCCAGGCAGAGGATACAGGAAGTGGAAAAACTCAGAGGTGGGAGCCAGCTCTGCATCCTCTCAGGAGAGAATTAGAGAGAAGAAACTGGTGGAAAAATGTCAGGGTCATATAAAATAAAATCGTTTAGGGCACTTGCCTTGGCTTTTACTTAGAGTGATGTAGGGAGCCACTGTATGGTTTTCAGTAGAGAAGAGACATAATATGACTTAAATTTAACAAGACTCACTTAGATTGCCATTTGAGAAATAGATTGTAGAGGGTCAGTGTGGAAGCAGAGAAACCATTATAATACTGTTGCAGCAATATTGCTGGTGGCTCAAGCCATGGTGCTTGTGCCATAGGATGATGAGATGCTCACTGAACCATTTCTTCATGGACGCACAACTCAACCTCATTTTCCAGCTTCTTTGCATCTGTTGTTTTGTTATTAGATGCCATCGAGTTGGTTCCAACTCATAGCCACCTATGTACAACAGAATGAAACACTGCCCGGTCCTGCGCCACCCTCACAATCATTATTATGCTTGAGCCCATTGTTGCAACCACTGTGTCAGTCCTTCTTGTTGAGGATCTTCCTCTTTTTTGCTGACCCTCTACTTTACAAAGCATGGTGTCCTTCTCCAGGGACTGATCCCTCCTGGTAACATGTCCAAAGTATTGGAGACGAAGTCTTGCTATCCTTGCTTCTAAGGAGCATTCTGGTTCTTTGCAGCTAGATGGGGCCATAAATAGTACCCGTCATCGGAATGTGAGTGTAAATTTTGTGTCAATTCTGGTCAAGGGAGTTAAGAAAGAATATGCCTTCTCCATGTCCTCTTTCTCTTATCCCCTCAGTGATATTTAGAAGTTGATGCCTAGGGCATTAGCAATTGGGATACCTATTCTTAAAGATGTCAATTAATGGATACATAAATTTAGATTAAATTGACATCTTAGCAATATTGGATCTTCCAGATACTGAACAATGTATATCTCTCCATTTATTTAAGTACTCTTCATATAAACTCAGAAAAGTTTTGTAGTTTTAAGTGAACATATCTTGCCCATAAACCAATAAGTGTTTCATATATGTTGCTGACATGGTAGTGCTAATTTAAACTTGTTATTGATTATTGCTATTATGTAGCAATGAAATTGATTTTGGATATTGATATTGGATCTTGAAACTCTTCTGGACTCGTGTATTAGTTTTAGTAACTTTTTTGTAGATTCGATCAACTTTTGTACACAGATGAGCATGTTTTCTCCAAGTACAGAAAACTTTACTTCTTTCCAATCTTGACGTCTTTAATCTATTCACTCTTGCTTTACTGAACTGGTTAAATCCTTTGGAACTGTTGGAGAAAAGACCTGGCAATCTGTGTCCATAGAGATTGTTGTTTTTGTTGTTAGGTGCTGTCGAGTTGGTTCCGACTCATAGTGACCCTACACACAACAGATCGAAACACTGCTCAGTCCTGCGCAACCCTCACAGTTGTTGCTATGCTTGAGCTTATTGTTGCAGTCACTATGTCAATCCATCTCTCTGAGGACCTTCCTCTTTTTCACTGATCCTCTACTTTTCCAAGCATGATGTCCTTCTCCAGGGACTGATCCCTTCCAATAACGTGTTGAAAATTATGTGAGACATTGTCTCACCACCCTTGCTTCTAAGGAGCATTCTGGTTGTACTTCTTCCAAGACAGATTTGTTCGTTCTTTTGGCAGTACACAGTATATTCAATATTCTTTGTCAATGCCACAATTTAAAGGCATCAATTCTTCTTCAGTCTTCCTTATTCATTGTCTACCTTTTGCATGCTTATGAGTCAATTGAAAACACCATGGTTTAGGTCAGGCACATCTTAGTCCTCAAGGTGACATCTTTGCTTTTTAACAACTGATTTGTCCAATTAAATGTGTCTTTTGATTTCTTGACTGATGCTTCCATGGGTGTTGATTGTGGATCCCAGTAAAAAGAAATCCTTGACAACTTTAATCTTTTCTTTGTTTATTATGATGTTGCTTCTTGGTCCAGTTGTGAGGATTTTTGTTTTCTTTATGTTGAGGTGTAACCCATACTGAAGGTTGTGGTGTTTGAGCTTTATCAGTAAGTGCTTCAAGTCCTCTTCACTTTCAGCAACCAAGGTTGTGTCGTCTGCATAACAAAGGTTGTTAATGAGTCTGCCTCCAATCTTGATGCCCCATTCTTCTTCATATAGTCCAGCTTCTTGGATTATGTGCTCAACATACAGATTGAATAGGTATGGTGGAACTTTGTCCTACTGTGGGGGCTTGTGTGTTGCTGTGATACTGGAAGCTATGCTATCAGTATTAACATATCAGCAGGGCTACCCATGGCAGACAGGTTTCAGCTGGGCTTCCAGACTAAGACAGAACTGGCAGTCTACATCTGAAAAGAATTAGTCAGTGAAAACGTTTTGAATAACAGCAGAACATTGTCTGATATAGTACCAGAAGATGAACCCCTCAGCTTGAAAGGCACTCAAAAGACGACTGAGGGAGAGATGCCACCTCAAAGTTGAGTCAACCTTAATGACGTGGATGGAGTCAAGCTTTTGAGACCTTCATTTACTGATGTGGCACGACTCAAAATGAGAAGAAACAACTGCAAACATCCATTAGTAATCAGAACCTGGAATGTACGAAGTATGAACCTAGGAAAATTGGAAATCATCAAAAATGAAATGAAAAGCATAAAGATCAATATCCTAGGCATTAATGAGCTAAAATGGACAGTTATTGGTCATTTTGAATCCAACAATCATGTTCTACTATGCTGGGAATGACAACTTGAAGAGGAAAGGTGTTGTATTCATTGTGGAAAAGAACATTTCAAGGTCTATCCTAAAGTACAAAGCTGTAAGTGATAGGATAATATCCATAAGCTTACAAGGAAGACCAGTTAATACAACTATTATTCAAATTTATGCATCAAACACTAAGGGCAAAGATGAAGAAATTGAAGATTTTTACCAACTTCTGCAGTCTGAAATTGATTGAACCTGCACTTAGGATGCATTGATAATTACTGTTGATTGGAATGGGAAAGTTGGAAAAAAAACAAAAAAAGGAAGGATTTGTAGTTGGAAAATACAGCCTTGGTGATAGAAAAGATGCCAGGATCCCATGAGTGAATTCTGTAACATCAATGACTTCTTCATTGCAAACACCTTTTTTCAATAACATAAATGCCAACTATACACATGAACTCTGCCAGATGGAATACACAGGAGTCAAATCGACTACATCTGTGGAAAGAGACTATGGAAAAGCTCAATATCATCAGAAGAAGGCCAGGGGCCAACTGCAGTTCAGACCGTCAATTACTCATATGCAAGTTCAAGTTGAAACTGAAGAAAATTAGAACAAGTCCATGAGAGCCGAAGTATGACTTTGAGTATATCCCACCTGAATTTAGAGACCATCTCAAGAACAGATTTGACATGTTTAACACCAAAGACCAGATAAGTTATGGAATGATATCAAGTACATCATACATGAAGAAAGCAAGAGGTCATTAAAAAGACAGGAGAGAAAGGAAAGACCTCAATGAATGTCAGAAGAGACTCTGAAACTTGCTCTTGAAAGTAGAGTAGCTAAAGCAAAAGGAAAAAATGATGAAGTATACGAGCTGAACAGAAGATTTCAAAGGGCAGCTTGAGAAGTCAAAGTAAGGTATTATGATGGCATGTGCCAAGAACTGGGATAGAAAACCAAAAAGGAAGAACACTCAGCATTTCTCAAGCTGAAAGAACTGAGGAAAGAACTGAAAAGCCTCAAGTTGCAATACAGAAGGATTCTACGGGGAAAATATTAAATGACACAGGAAGTATCAAAAGAAGATGAAAGGAATACACAGAGTCACTATACCAAAAAGATCTGGTCGACGTTCAACCATTTCAGGAGGTAACATATGATCAGGAACCTATGGTACTGAAGGAAGACGTCCAAGCTGTACTGAAAACACTGGCAAAAAACAAGGTTCCAGGAATTGACAGAATACAATTGAGATGTTTCAACAAATGGATGCAGCACTGGAAGTACTCTCTCATTTATGCCAAGAAATTTGGAAGACAGCTACCTGGCCAACAGACTAGAAGAGATCTATGTTTATGCCTATTCCCAAGAAAGGTGATCCAACCGAATGTGGAAATTTTCAAACAATATAATTAATATCACACACAGACAAAATTTTGCTGAAAATCATTCAAAAGAGGCTGCAGCAATATATTGAAAAGGAACAGCCAGAAATTCAAACCAGATGTAGAAGAGGATGTGGAACCAGGGATATCATTGCTGATGTCAGGTGGATCCTGGTTGAAAGCAGAGAATACCAGAAAGATGTTTACCTGTGTTTTATTGACTATGCTAAGGCAATCAATGGTGTGGATCATAACAAATTATAGATAACATTGCGAAGAATAGGAATTCTGGGACACTTAACTGTGTTCATGAGGAAGCTGTACATGGATCAAAAGGCAGTAGTTTGAACAGAACAAGGGGATGCTGCATGGTTTAAAGTCAGGAAAGATGTGTGTCAAGGTTGTATCCTTTCAACGTACCTATTCAACCATAAAGATTACAACCTAGGAAACCCTGTGGGATCACTATGAGTCAGAATCAACTCAGCAGCACACAACGACACTGAGGCATAGCTATTTAGTGTATTCTACCCAATGCTCCATTAAATATGAGGTTTTCTAGTCTGGCTAGTGGGACTAGGCATGATCTATGGCACTGTTTGAGGTACAGTATGATTGGATAATCTTCTTTTTGTATCAATCTTGTACCATGCTACCTCACTGTACTTGTGTATTAGTTTTAATCACTTTGTGTGTGTGTGGATTTCTTATGATTTTCTATTTATAGGATCATGTTGTCAGGAAACAAAAAGAGTATTACTTTTTCCTTTCTAACCTTCATGCCTTTTATTTCTTTTACCTTGCCTGATTGCATTGGTTAGAACCACTAGTATTATGTTGAGTAGATGAGGCAAAAGTAAATATACTTGCCTTTTTCCCAATCTTAGGGGAAATACTTTCAGTCTTTCAATATTAAATATCATATTTATTGTAGATTTTCATAGATGCTTTTAAAGTTTCACTCTATCTGCATTTCATACTTTTTAAATGTTGTGCTTTTGTTTTTATCCATATTAAAATACATTGTAATTTCCTTTGATTCATTTTTGTTCCTTTTTTTATTTACTGATTTCTTTTATATTAAATACTGTGTAGTATGCCATTTTAATCCCCATCCTTTTTTTTTTTTATTGTATTTCAGTTGAAGGCTTACAGAACAAATAGTTTCTCATGAAATAGTACTACACATATTCTTTTATGACATTGGTTAACAACCCCACAACACGTCAATCCTCTAATTTCTTAACCTTTTTTTTGGTGAAAATAAACATAGCCAAAGATACACCATTTCAAAAATTTCTACATGCACAGTTCAGTGACATCGACTATGCTCTTCCAATTGTGCTGCTATTC
>NW_004444008.1:7391673-7407271 GCF_000243295.1 Trichechus manatus latirostris
CAAAGTTCCCAGGGATCCCACCGGTGCAGCTATGAGGTCTGGGGAAGTCGCTTTCAGGTGTTGTAGTATAGCCTAGCTAGATGGCGTAGAGGTATACAATGCCAGGTATTCAGGGAACAGAAAGAGAAGGAAGATATAGAGAAACGAGAAACTGAGTAATGACGAAAGACAAAAAGGGAAAAAGAGGGAAAAGAAAACAAATTTAAAAAGAAAGAACAAGAGAAGCCCCTCAAAAAACAGAAGAAAAGAAAATGAAAAAAGAAATGCCCTCAGGGATCCCTCTGCATTTCTGTGCAAGCCGAGGGGTAGTCTCCTTTCTATGCAGCACCACCTGGCCAGAAAGGGCTCCCAGCTCAAGAAAAGGATAAGAAAGCAAACAAACAATTCAAAGCAAACAAACAAACAAAAGCCGGGGATCCCACCAGCATGGCAGCCCAGACCAGGGAGCAGCTCCACACTCGAGTGGAGCTCCATAACCCCCCAGGAAGAAGCAAAGACAGGGCATGGGGCCAGGTATTTGAGTGAAAGGAGGGGGAGGTGGTGAGAGGTAAGGAAGAAATCACAAGACGCAGAAAAAAAAAGCAACACCAGCAGCCAACAAATGGCACTCAGAGAGTGAGCTAGTGCGGGCTGGTGGAATCCAAGCAGCCGGTGTTTCTTGCACAAGAGACTGTCCGCGGGAAACAGAGAGGGCCTATTGTGGGTGAAGAAGGGCAGGGAGTGGTAAAGCGTATATCACAAATTACTGAAGCTCTGCAGCCCCTCAGGAAGAATCAAAGATGGCGCACGGAGACAGGTATTTGAGCGAAAGGAGGGGGATGTGGTGAGAGGTAAGGAAGAAATCAAAAGAAGCGGAAAAAAGCAACACCAGCAGCCAAAAAATGGCACTCAGAGAGCGGGGCTGTTCGGGTGTGTGGAATCCAAGCAGCCGGTGTTTCCCGGACAAGAGATTGTGGCCGCGGGAAGCAGAGGAGGCCGAGTCGGGGTGTGGAAGGGTGGGGGTGCGAAAGCGTATATCGCAAATTACCGGTTGTTTTATCTCCTGCTGGAAGCTCCATGAATCTGCTTTCTCATACCCCCTGTTTGCTGGTCTCCAATAGGCGTCCAAGATGGTGGATCCGTGCTTCATTAGAGGGTAGGGGACCTCTGGATGAATCTCTCCTTGCTCTCCATTCTCTGTCAGTTTCCTCACTCCATTTTTTGCTTGGCTGTGTTCTTTGTCTTTTCTTTTGATGTTTTAGGGTTTCAGGATTGTTGTTTTCTCTGTTCGGCTTAGTTTTTTTGATCTTTGCTGTGGAGGGCCAGCGTGGTGCTTCTGCCTAGAGCGCCATTTTGCCAGAAGTCCTCCCCCTTTTTTTTTTATTGTATTATATTATTTGAGATATTTTCTTTGCGATTTCTCTGGGGATTTCATTTAGCATCTTAAAACAATCTAGTTTGGATTAATACTAATTTAATTTCAATAGCATGCAAAAAATTTACTCCAATATATTTCAATTATTTATCCCTCCTTTGAGCTATTGTTGTCACACAAAATATATCTTTATAATCACAAACCTGTCATCACATTTTTTTTTTTTTTTAAGTATTGCTTCATGCAGTTGTCTTTTAAATCAGATGTTGTTGTTATGTTGTAAGGTGCTGTGGAGTCAATTCTGATTCTTAGCAACCCTAACAGAGCAAAACTTGTCTGGTGTTTCGACATCCTCACAATCTTTGTTATGCTTTAGCCCACTGTTGCAGCTACTGTGTCAATTCATCTTGTTAAGGGTCTTCCTCTTTTTCACTGACCCTCCACTTTACCAAGCATGATGTCCTTCTACAGGGATTGGTCCCTCCTGATAACCTGTCCAAAGTATGTGAGATGGTGTCTCATCATCCTTGCTTCTAAGGAGCTTTCTGGTTGTACTTCTTCCAAGACAGATTTGTTTGTTCTTCTGGCAGTTCTTGGTATATTCAGTATTCCTCGCCAAAACCACAATTCAAAGACATCAATTCTTTTTTGGTCTTCCTTATCCATTGTCCTTTTTTTCACATGCGTATGAGGTAATTGAAAACACCATAGCTTAGGTCAGGTGCATCTTTTCATCATTTCTTCAGTTTGTTTTAGCTACTTGAAGTTCAAGAGCAAGTTTCAGAGTCTCTTCTGACACACATTTTCATCTTTGCTTTCTTTCTTGTCTTTTAATTACCTCTTGCTTTCTTCATGAATGACATCCTTTATGTCATTTCACAAATCATCTGGTCTTTGGTCGTTGGTGTTCAGCACATAAAGTCTATTCTTTAAATTCAGGTGAGGTATAGTCAAGATAGTACTTTGGCTCTTGTGGATTTGTTCTAATTTTCTTCAGCTTCAGCTTGAACCTGTGTATGGGCAATTAGTGTTCTGTTCCACAGTCAGACCCTGGCCCTGTTCTGACTGATGTTACTGAGCTTTTCCACAGTCTCTTTCCACAGACGTAGTCGATTTGTTTCCTGTGTATTCCTTCTGGTGAGGTCCACGTGTACAGTCTCCGTTTATGTTATTGAAAAAAGGTATTTGCAATGAAGAAGTCATTGGGCTTGCAAAATTTTATCATGTGATCTCTGGCATTGTTTCTATCACCAAGGACATATTTTCCAACTACTGATTGGCCTTCTTTGTCTCCAACTTTCGCATTCCAATCATTAGTAGTTATCAATGCATCCTGAGTACATGTTTGATCAATTTCAGACTGCAGAAGTTGGTAAAAATCTTCCATGTCTTTATCTTTGGCCTTAGTGGTTGGTGTGTAAATTTGAGTAATAGACGTATTAACTGATCTTCCTTGTAGGTGTATGGATATTCTACTACCACTGAAAACTTTGTACTTCAGGATAGATCTTGAAATGTTCTTTTTGATGATGAATGCAACACCATTCCTCTTCAAGCTGTCATTCCCAGCGTAGTAGACCATATGATTAGCTGATGCAAAATGGCAAATGTCAGTCCATGTCAGCTCATTAATGCCTAGGATATCAATGTTTATGTGTTCCATTCCATTTCTGATGATTTCCAATTTTTGCAGATTCATACTTTATACATTTCATGTTCTGATTATTAATGGATGTTGGCAACTGTTTCCTCTCATTTTGTGTCATGTTGCTCAAATTTAATGTCACTCAAAATGACATTAAATCAGATAGGAGAAGAAAAATGTTTCAAAAATAAATATACCTTCTTTTATATATTCCTACACAGTTATCTTTGCCAGTGCTCTTTGTATCTTCATGTGGATTCTAATTATCAGCTACAGCCCATTTCTTTCAGCCTAAAGGATGCCATTTAGTGTTTCTCATAGGGCAGCCCTGGTGGTGACACTTGCTCTCAGTTTCATTTATCTGGAAATGTCTTAATTTATCCTTTTGTTGAACTAGAATTATTCATTTACATCCTTCTTTTTTCAGCACTTTGAACATCCGGCTTCCCTGCCGTCTCACTTCCATGGTCTTTATGAAAAGTCGGCTGTTACGCTTATTGAAGATCTTTTATATGCAATGAAACATTTTTCTATTGCTGCTTATAAGACTTTCTCCTTGTCTTTGTATTTTGACAGTTTAACTTGATGTGTTTAGGTTTAAAACTCTTTGATTTTTGTTTGAATGGAGTTTGTTCAGTATCCTGGATGCGTACATTAATGTTTTTCATCAAATTTGGAAAGCTTGCAGCCACTATTTTTTCAAATATTTTTTCTGCCCTGCTCTCTATTTTCTTCTGGGAGGTCTATTATTCACATTTGGGTACATATGATGATGTCTCACAAAACCCTGAGACTGTTTATTTTTTTGTTATTGTTATTTTCTGTTTCACAGACTAGATGATCACAATTGGCCTATATTCGAGTTCAAGGATTCTTTCTTCTGAAAACTCAAATTGGTTGAAGATTTACATTAAGATTTTTTGTTGTTGTTGTTTTTAATTTCCATTATTTTATTTTTCAACTCTTGAATTTTTATTTGGTTATTTATAATTTCTATCTCTTTGTTGATATTCCATAATTGGTGGGATATCTTTGCAATATTCCCTTTCAATCCTTCAAACAGTTTCCTTTAGTTCCGAAAACATATTTAGAATAGTTGATTCAAAGTCTTTGCCTAGTAATTCCAACACATGTGTCCCCTCAATGACTGTTTCTTTTTTTGTTTTGTTTTGTTTTCCCCCTTTGTGTATAATTCATACTTCTTGTTTCTTTGCTTGTTTTGTTATTTTCTGTTGAAATCTAAACTCTTTGGACAATGTAATGTGGCTACTTTGGCAATCAGATTTTCACCCATTCTTGCCCTACTAAGGATTTTATGTTTTTTTCTGGTTTTTGTTTGTTTGTTTAGTGACTTTCCCAACTAATTCTCTAAAGTGTGTCTTCCCTGTAATAAGTAACCTTTGAAGTCTCCACTTGGTTAAGTTAGTGGTCAGCTAATGATTAGTCAGAGATTTCTTTAAATGCTTTGAACTTCTAAATATTTCATCATTTGCTGAGGGACTCTGTGTGTTGGGATACACCCTCATCTTTCAGGCATTTCATAAGTGTACTTTAGCCTTCACGTGCTGCTTTCACAATGCCTTGTGGTCAACAAGAATTTACTGGACCCTCTCAGGTTTTTTGTAGACATTAAAACACTTCTTCACATGTATGTGGATTTCTAGAGCCCCAGGATTATGTTGTGGCTTTGAAAGTTACAAATGGACATCACATTTCCCAGCTATACTCTTTAAGTTTTTGAACGAGCTCTTGTATGCTTCAAATGGTGTAGCAGTCTCAGGCAGCTGCAGTGTTAAACAATTGCGGGTGATTGTTATTGACAAATGACCTGAGATAGGACTTTTTTTTTTTTTAATCAAATTCAGAATCAAGCCACATAATAAAAATATCCTGTAAGTAGGGCTTTTCCAGGTATCTGCTAAACCAGTCAGGTAGTGACAATAACCCTCCCTGGTGTGAATTAGGTTGCTAGATTTTAAGGCTACTACAGGGCTGAAGAGAATGAGATGGGAGTAGGTTAAGTTAAAACAACATAAATACTACTATTCTTATCATCACTGTTTATCTCGAATAAATGATTTTCAAATAATTGTAAGCCTTTTCTTAATTTTCAGAGTTCTGAAAAAGTTGTTTTTGATATTTTGCCAGTATCTTCACTGCTTTAGTAAAACAGATTTATGAATGTTCTCACTCTATTATTCTTAAGTCCCCTTTTTCTTGTCTATCAAAAAGAGTCTATTTTTATATTTAAGAAAATAACAAAATGCCAGCATTAAAAAGAAATAGTGAAATTTTATATTTGTCCCTATTTTTCTAGTGCTGGCTCTCTTTTTGCCTTGGATTTCCTTAATATAGCATATATTGGGAAAAATAAAAGCTTTAAGAAATATACTACAGTCTTGCCTATTCTCTCAAATGTTATTAGTCATACTTTTTTAATGGCCTTCAATATTAGTATGGGTATCACTTGCTAAATGTGAGATTAAATCATTAATGTGTTCATTATACTAAATTTTAAAATCTTTTAAGATAACATGATATTAAAGACATAAGTAATTTTAGCTATAATTCCATATAAATATGAACTTTTGCCTTACTAGCAAAATATTGTACCTTTAGGATAAGCAAATGAGTAAACTCAAAAGCATTCTGAGAATTGATTTTTGTTTTTGTGTTGGAAAATATCATATTCTCTTGCCATGGGAAATAATTACTGACAGTCAATGTATTAAAATGAAATCATCAAACTCTCACTAACCTTAACATTATTTATCAAGTTTTTTCTTTTTTTTTAAATACAGAATGTTCATATTCATTTTGTTTAAAATGCAATTCTTTTTATGGGCTTTTTATAATTATTTGGATATTGATTGTTGCACTCACCTTATATTATTTCTTATTTTTTTTAACTAACTGTTATTTAATTTTTGTTAAATGTACATTTATTCCCTAATCCTACTGTGATCATATCTGTTTCTCTTCTGTTTTTCTTACACGTCTCAAAATTCTAATCACCTAATATTTATGCACATTAAAATACAGACATTAAGAAAGAGTTAGAATTTTCATGTATGTGTCAGGAAACAAAGTGATTAGATAGTATCACCATATAAGTATGTCAATTATTAAAAATATATTATTTCCTTTGTGTCTTAAATCTATATTAAAAATATGCTTTATTTCTCCAATCCCTCTTTTTTTTTTTTTTTCCTCTCTTCCATCTCTTCCCTCTTCTCTCTTTTTGGTAGAAAATGTGATATATTCTTGATGGGAGAAATCCACTTCCACATTCTATTTAGCTGATGATTAGTTTGCATTACTGGGACTACAAAGATGTTATTAACATATTGCTGTCTTACAGTTCTGAACCTTTCCTAGAGATAACAGTGTGAGTTTCTGTTGATTCTTTATTCAATTGGTCTGTTTATAACTTCAGCAGAGACTGCGTTTTCATTTAAAAATAGCTGAAATCTAATTTATGTGGAAGAATTAAGGTATGCTTCCCCCTTAGAACTGTCAGGTCACACATAGAATAAAATAAAGTTTGACAGGAGGTTTCTAGGGTACCTAGATGAGGCATAAAAGCAGTGCTGGAAAGGCAATCATGCAGTCATTCTCTTCAAACCATGTTTCAGAAGTTTATCAATTTGTTTCTAGTTAGGTAGTACGTAGATGTCAGTTTGCTTCTTTGAAGAGTCTTCAGGGCTAGAGTGCTTCTTTATTATGAATAGTATGAATATAAGGAAAAAATAAAACTCATGTCTGAATAAGGATTTGGGAACCCACATTAAGAGAGAAGAGGTGTAACTAGTTTTAAAAAAGACTTCCAAATATCTGAAAGGTTTATCGGTAGAGCAACCAGTGGAAAATCCTGACACAATTAACTGAAGAGCAATTTTCTGTCATTGGCAATTCCTTTTCAGTTTACTGGTAGAAAAAAAAAAATCTTTCCTGGGGTAATATGTTGTAAAAAGAAAAGAAAAAAAAACTTTACAATGTGAAATCAGAAGTACTTTCTGAATGATTTTCCTGGAAGACGAAAACAAGAAATTTGACAGGACGTTACTGGGAAACTACTTAAGTGTCATTGAAAGGGGGTTTTAGGTTTGTTTTTTATGTATTTATTTGTTTTTGCTTTGTTTTATTTATTTGGTTTCTGTTTAGGGTAGAATAGACATAATACACAATAGTACATCTCCTTTAGTTACTATGCATACTGCCTTACGCTGTTTATCCCGTCACTCATAACGCTAGGATAAGACAGAAACTGATAAAACAATACAAAAAAGCAAAGGAGAGCGGAAGGTTTAAAGGGATAATATAACAGGCATTACCAAACCCAAAACCAAACCCACTGCAGCTGAGTTGATTCCCACTCATAGCGACCCTATAGGGCTATGCTAAATGTGAGATTAAATCATTAATGTGTTCATTATACTCAATTTTAAAATCTTTTAAGATAACACGATATTAAAGACATAAGTAATTTTAGGTATAATTCCATATAAATATGAACTTTTGCCTTACTAGCAAAATATTGTACCTTTAGGATAAGCAAATGAGTAAACTCAAAAGCATTCTGAGAATTGATTTTTGTTTTTGTGTTGGAAAATATCATATTCTCTTGCCATGGGAAATAATTACTGACAGTCAATGTATTAAAATGAAATCATCAAACTCTCACTAACCTTAACATTATTTATCAAGTTTTTTCTTTTTTTTTTTAAATACAGAATGTTCATATACTCTGCAGTATATTTCTTAAAGCTTTTATTTTTCCCAATATATGCTATATTAAGGAAATCCAAGGCAAAAAGAGAGCCAGCACTAGAAAAATAGGGACAAATATAAAATTTCACTATTTCTTTTTAATGCTGGCATTTTGTTATTTTCTTAAATATAAAAATAGACTCTTTTTGATAGACAAGGAAAAGGGGACTTAAGAGAACTGCCCCATAGTTTCCAAGGAGCTGCTGGTGGATTCAAACTGCCGACCTTTTGGTTAGCAGCCGTAGCACTTAACCAGCTACCAGGGTTTCCAAACAAGCATCAGAAAACTAAAAATGGGTGTGTAGGAATTAATTTAATAGCAATGTCTCTTACTGTCTTAGCAAACTATGCATTTTTTAAATGACTAAATGTCATTTAAATTCTGTGTTCCACAAAAGTAGAGAAGTCATCATGTATTAGCCAACATGCTAATCCTAGCTCTTAATCGAGCATCTGAACTGATAGTAGAGGCTCGTGGCACTATAGCCCACGCATGCATACATGCATACAAACATACATAGGGACAAATGCTTTAAGGAAGACATTAAATGAGCAAGATTGTGCCCTAATGAATCCTGCAGGTTCCCTCAAGGCTGACACATGCTCCCTGAAGAATCCCTGGAGTACGTAGACACATGTAGCCATGTATGAGTGTAATGCAGTCCATGTTTGTCCTACCAAAGGGATACAGTTGAATATACTGGAATAAGTGGGCTGATTTTCCATGAAAAAGGGCCATAGAAAGAGAACTATCTAAGAGGGCAGCCAAGTCTGGACTGTTAAACACACTCAGCTGAGGAGCAGCAGGTTGCAAGAGGAAGCAGTGTTTTGCCACCGCACGTAGATCATGTTGGAGGCTCCTACAAACACAGTTCCCCGGGTACGCTGGTTTTGCTCCGGGACAGAACTCAGAAGTGTAAAGTGGACATAGCTGGCAGTTTGGCACCCAACAGAGTCCCAGCGAGTGGCAGCCAAGGAACTCATATTTTTTTCTGAATTTCTATTTGAATTTGTCCCAAATAATCTTCAGCAGCTGCAAGGAGTGGTAACAGTAGCAAAGTAAAGCCTGGTCAGTAAACACTCTGGTGTTTAGAAGAGGACTGTTTTTAATATAATCAGGTTCATTGAGGCATAATCTACGTGCCCTTTTTAAGTGTACAGTTCATTGAGTTTCAATAGTTGTATGCATCCATGTGGACATCTAAACAAACAGTGAACATTCCCAACACCTCTGAAAGTTCTCTTCTGCCTCTTTGGAGTCAATACCTACTCAAAATTCTGATCATAGGAAACATGAATCATCTTTCTTTCTCCTAATATTAGTTACTTTGTTTGTTTGTTTGTTTTATAATTTTACATAGATGGAAACAAACAGAATGTACTCTTGTGCCTGGCTTATTTTGCTCAAGATAATTGAAAACAAACAAAAAAATTAATCCATTTTATTGCAAAAATCAGTAGTATGTTCTTTTTTATTACTGAGGAGTATTTTATTGTATGAATATAATAATTTTTTTATTGATTTAACTCTTGATGTATATTTGGATTCTTGGAATTCTAGGACTATTACAGATAAAGTTGTTAAACATTTGTGTGTAAGTATTTGGACGTGCATTTTCATTTCTTTTGGGGAAATATCTTGGAGTAAAACTGCGGAGTTATATAGTAAATGTTTGTTGAACCGTATAAGGAATTGCAAAACTATTTTTCAAACTGACTGTATTCGTTTGCATCCCTTCCAGCAATGCTCCACATTGCTTCAGTATGTCCACATCCTCACGTACACTTGGTTTTGTCTGTTTTTTAGATTTTAGCCATCTTAATATGTATCTAGTCGTATCTCACTCTGGTTTTAATTGGCATTTCACTTGTGATTATTATTATGGATCATTCTTTCAAGAGCATGGTTGCCATATGCATATCTTAATATCTATTTTTTTTTTATCCTTGTTATATTTATTTATTCTTGTCATTGTTGTTGCTGTTGTCATCAGGTGCTGTTGAGTAGGCTAAAACTCATCGCAACCCTACGTACAACAGAAGGAAACGCTGTCTGTGCTATGCCATCCTCACAATTGTTATGCTTGGGCACATTGTGGTAGCCACTGTGTCAATCATCTTGTTAAGCGTCTTCCTCTTTTTCGCTGACCTTCTCTGCCACCAAGCTTGATGTCCTTCTTCGGGACTGATCCTTCCTGGTAATATGTACAAAGTATGTGAGACAAAGTCTCACCATCCTTGCTTCTAAGGAGCATTCTGACTGTACTACTTCCAAGACAGATTTGTTCATTCTTTTGGCAGTCCATGACAAATTCGATATTCTGCAACACCACAGTTCACACACACCAATTCTTCTTCAGTCTTCCTTATTCATTGTCCATCATTCACACACATACGAAGTGATTGAAAGTACCATGGCTTGGGTCAGACTCACCTGAGTCCTCAAAGTGACACCCGTGCTTTTTAACACTTTAAAGAGGTCTTTTGCAGCAGATTTGCCCAATATAATACGTCCTTTGATTTCTTGACTGCTGTTTCTATGGGTGTTGATTGTCGATCCAAGTAAAATAAAGTCCTTCACAACCTCAATCTTTCTCCATTTATCATGCTAGTACTCAGTGGTCCAGTTATGAGGATTTTTGTTTCCTTTGCATTGGGGTGTAATCCATACTGAAGGCTGTGGTCTTTGATCTTCATCAGTAAGTGCTTCAAGTCCTTTTCACTTTCAGCAAGCAAGATTGTGTTGTCTGCATAACGCAGGCTGTTGATGAGTCTTCCTTTGATCCTAATGCTCTGTTCTTCTTCATACAGTCCAGCTTCTCAGATTATTTGCTCAACATACAGATGGAATAAGTATGGTGAAAGGATACAACCCTGACACACAGCTTTTCTGACTTTAAACCACACGGTATCCCCTTGTTGTGTTCTAATGATAGCCTCTTGATTTATCAACCGTTTCCTCATGAGCACAATTTGAGTATGATAATTACTCATATATTATGAAGAAAATTATTCCATCTGATCTACGTATTAACTTTCTATTCTCTTAATGGTGCCGTTGGAGGAGTGGATCCTTTCTTTTGTTTTTAATCATTTGTGTTTTGTGACCTGTATAGGAAATCTTTCCCTGACTCAAGAACTTGAAGAATTTTTCTTTTTTTTCTGAAAATATTAAACGTCCAGCTGTTATATTTTTGTACATTTTCAATTTGGAATTGACTGTTAAGTATCTTTTGAGTTTAGATTCAATGTTATTATTATTATTTTTTCATATAGATAGCCATTGTTTAAGAACCATTTGTTGAAAAGACTATTCGTTACCCATCAAGTCACTTGACACCTTTGTTGGGAATCATTTGGTCATATATAAGGGTGTCTGCTCCTATGCCCCCAATTCTGTTCCTTTGAGGTTTATAGCTATACTTATTCTAAAACTATATGTTAATTTCTGGTGACTCTCTCTTGTAATTACACCCCTGATTTTCTTTAACTCCTAGAGTCTTTTTAATAGCCTTTTAAAGATAATTGTTAGATAATTTTGTCATTTCTGATTCTTTTTCTATTGACTTTTTTCCTTTGTTATAGTTACATTATTTACTATTTATTTTCACATCTAGTCACTTTTTGCTAGATATTGTCAGTTTTTACTAGATATTAGGATGTTGAGTGTCTGAATTTTGTTGCTTTCCATTAAAAACTGTTGAAGTTTGTTTTGTCAGGTTTTAAGGTAATTATATATTAGCTTGATCTCCTTTAGGTTTTTATTTTATTTTTAATTTGTTTTCAGGTGTCTAAATTAGATTATTCCTGGAATAGTTTAACCCTACTTTTAAGGCATCTATTTGTTTCCTATTATTGTTATAAAAAATTATCACACACTTGTTGGCTGAAAACAAAACAGAATTGTCCTCTTACAGTTCTGTGGGTCAGCAATCTGAAATAGGTTTCACTGGCCTAAAAAAATCAAGGCGCTCTATGGGATAATCTGGTTCCTTGCCATTTCCCTCATCTAGAGGCTGCTTGCATTCCTTGGCTCATGCCCCATCCCACCTTCAAATACAGCAATATCTACCTTTTTCATTATTTTGTCACTTTGACACTGACTATACTGCCTTCCTTTCGCTTGTAAGGATCCTAGTTATTACATTGGGCACATGTAATCCAGAATAATCTTCACATATCAAGGTCAACTGATCAGCAACCTTAATTTCATTTGCATGGAATGTATTACCATGTTACATAACATATTCCCAGGTTCCATGAATTGGAGTATGAGTATCTTTAGGGGCCCATTATTATATCTAACACAAAAAGGAACTTTGCTGGGTTTCCTACTGAATGACCAGAGTTTGCCTCGAGGCCCCTCCTGTCTGGATAGTCAGAACACAAATGTCTCCCAGCTCTCTGTGATTTGGGGGAATTTTTCTGGTTTCAGCAATTCAGGCATTCTTTTCTTCTTTTTTTATTTTTTCCCATACAAAAATTTATACATACATTGTTATGTGATCCTAATTGCCCTCCCTATACTGTGAAAGCACACTCCTCCTTTCCATTCCTGATCTCCCATGTCCATTCAACCAGCTCCTAACCCTCTCTGCCTTCTCATCTCACCTCCGGACAGAAACTGCCCATTTAGTCTCATGTATCTACTTGAGCTAAGAAGCACACGCTTCACGAGGATCATTTTATGTCTCACAGTCCAGTCCAATCTTTGACTGAAGAGTTGGCCTCCGGAATTGTTTTAGTTCTGGGTTGACAAAGAGTCTGGGGGCCGTGCTTTCTGGGGTTCCTCCAGTCTCAGTCAGACCATTAAGTCTGGTCTTTTTACTAGAATTTGAATTATGCACCCCACCTTTCTCCTGCTACATCCAGGACGCTCTGTTGTGTTCCCTATCAGGGCGGTCATTGGTGGTAGCTGGGCACCATCTAGTTCTTCCAGTCTCAGGCTGATGAAGTCTCTGGTTTATGTGGCCCTTTCTGTCTCTTGGGCTAATATTTTCCTCGTGTCTTTCGTGGTTTTCATTCCCCTTTACTCCAGGTGGTTGGGACCAATTGATGCATCTTAGCTGGCCGTTTGCAAGCTTTTAAGACCCCAGGCATCACTCACCAAAGTAGGATGCAGAACATTTTCTTAATAAACTTTGTTATACCGATTGACCTAGATGTCCCCTGAAAGCATGGTCCCCAGACCCCTACCTGCTACTCTGTTCCTCAAAGTGTTTGATTGTATTCAGGAAAATTCTGAGCTTTGGTTTAGTCAAGTTGTTCTGACTTCCCCTGCAGTGAGTGCTGTCCTTCCCTTCACCTAAGATAATTCTTATCTACTATATAGTTAGTAAATAACTCTCACCCTCCCTCCCCACCCTCGTAACCATCAAAGAATGTTTTCTTCTGTGTTTAAACCATTTCATGAGTTCTTATAATAGTGGTCTTATACAATATTTCTCCTTCCGTGACTGACTAAATTCACTCAGCATAATGCCTTCCAGATTCCTCCATGTTATAAGATGTTTCAAGGCTTCATCATTGTTCTTTATTTTTGCGTAGTACTACATTGTGTGGATATACCATAATTTGTTTATCCATTTGTCCGTTGATGGGCACCTAGGTTGTTTCCATCTTTTTGCTATTGTAAACAGTGCTGCAATGAACATGGGTGTGCATGTATCTATTCATGTGAGGGCTCTTATTTCTCTAGGATATATTCCAAGGAGCAGGATAGCTGGATACTATGGTACTTCTATTTCTAGCTTTTTAAGGAAGCACCAAATTGATTTCCAAAGTGGTTGTACTGTTTTACATTCCCACCAACAGTGTATAAGTGTTCCAATTTCTCCAAAACCTCTCAGCATTTATCGTTTTGTGTTTTTGGGGTTAACGCTAGCCTTGTTGGGGTTAGATGATATCTCATTGTAGTTTGGATCTGCATTTCTCTAATGGCTAATGATTGTGAACATTTATTCATGTGTCTGTTAGCCACCTGAATATCTTCTTGGTGAAGTGCCTGTTCGTATCCTTTGCCCATTTTTTAATTGGGTTATTTGTATTTTTGTTGTTGAGGTTTTGCAGTATCTTGTAGATTTTAGAGATTAGACGCTGATCGGATTTATCACAGCCAGAAATTTTTTCCCAGTCTGTAGGTTGTCTTTTTACTCTTTTTGTGAAGTCTTTGGTAAGCCATAAGTGTTTGATTTTTTGGAGCTCCCATTTATCTGGTCTCTCTTCTGGTGCTTGTGCATTGTTACTTATGGTTCATATTGTGTTTATGCCATGTATTAGGGCTCCTAATGTTGTCCCTATTTTTTCTTCCATGATCATTATCCTTTTTGATTTTATGTTTAAGTCTTTGATCCATTTTGAGTTAGTTTTTGTGCATGGTATGAGATATGGCCCTTGTTTCAGTTTTTGTAGATGGATATCCAGTTATGCCAGCACCATTTGTTAAAGAGACTGTCTTTTCCCCAATTAATGGACTTTGGGCCTTTGTCAAATATCAGCTGCTCATAGGTGGATGAATTTATGTCTGGATACTCAATTCTGTTCCATTGGTCTATGTATCTGTCGTTGTACCAGTACCAGGCTGTTTTGAATACTGTGGCAGTATAATAGGTTCTAAAATCGGGTACTGTGAGGCCTCCCACTCTGTTATTCTTATTGAGTAATGCTTTCTTTATTCAGGGCCTCTTCACTTTCCATATGAAGTTGGTGATTTGTTTCTCCATTTCATTAAAAAAAAAATGCCAGTGGAATTTGGATCGGGATTGCATGGTATCTGTAGATCGCTTTGGGTAGAATTGACATTTTCACAATGTTGAGTCTACCTATCCATGAGCAAGGTATGTTTTTCCACTTATGTGGGTCTCTTTTGGTTTCTTGCAGTAGTGTCTTGTAGTTTTCATTGTGTAGATCTTTCACATCTCTAGCTAGATTTATTCCTAAGTATTTTATCTTCTTAAGGGCTATTGTAAATGATATTGATTTGGTGATTTCCTCTTCAAGGTTCTCTTTGTTAGTGTAAAGGAATCCAACTGATTTTTGTATGTTTATCTCATATCCTGAAACTTTGCTGAAATCTTCTATTAATTCTAATAGTTTTCTTATGCATTCCTTGGGGTTTTCTGTGTATAAGATCATATCATCTGCAAATAGAGATACTTTGACTTCTTCCCTACCAATTTGGATGCCCTTAATTTCTTTTTCTAGCCTAATTGCTCTGGCTAGAACCTCCAGAACAAAGCTGAATAAGAGTGATGATAAAGGGCATCCTTGTCTGGTTCCCGTTCTCAAGGGGAATGCTTTCAAAGTCTCTCCATTTAGGACGTTGTTGACTGTTGGCTTTGTATAAATGCCCTTAATTATATTGAGGAATTTCTCTTTTATTCCTATTTTGTTGAGAGTTTTTATCATATATGGGTGTTGTATTTTGTCAAATGCCTTTTCTGCATCAATTGACAAGATCATGTGGTTCTTGCCTTTGTTGTATTTATGTGATGGATTACATTGATTGTTTGTCTAATGTCGAACCATCCCTGCGCACCTGGTATAAATCTCACTTGATCATGGTGAATTATTTGTTTGATATGTTGCTGAATTCTATTGGCTACAATTTTGTTGAGGATTTTTGCATCAATGTTCATAAGAGATATTGGTCTGTAATTTTCTTTTTTTGTGGTGTCATTACCTGGTTTTGGTATCAGGGTTATGCTGGCTTCATAGAATGAGTTTGGGAGTATTCCGTCCTTTTCTATGCTCTGAAATACCTTTAGTAGTAGTGGTGTTAACTCTTCTCTGAAAGTTTGGTAGAATTCTTCAGTGAAGCCATCCAGGCC
>NW_004444008.1:7407553-7441861 GCF_000243295.1 Trichechus manatus latirostris
TTTGTTGATCTTTTCAAAGAAGCAGCTTTTGGTCTTGTTAACTCTTTCAATTGTTTTTCTATTCTCTATTTCATTTAATTCTGCTCGAATTCTTATTATTTCCTTTCTTCTTGCGCCTGAGGGCTTCTTTGGCTGCTCTCTTTCTACTTGTTCCAGTTGTAGGGCTAATGCTTTGATTATGGCCCTTTCTTCTTTTTGGATGTGTGCATTTGTAGCTATAAACTGACCTCTGAGCACTGCTTTTGCTGTGTCCCAAAGGTTCTTGTAGGATGTGTTTTCATTCCTGTTTAATTCTAAGAATTTCTTTATTCCATCCTTAATATCTTATATAAACCAGTAGTTTATGAGCAAGGTGGTGTTCAGTTTCCATGTGTTTGATTTTTTTTTCCTTGCTTTTTCTGTTGTTGATTTGTACTTTAAGGGCTTTATGGTCAGAAAAGATGCTTTGTAATATTTCGATGCTTTGGATTTTGTTAAGGCTTGCTTTATGGCCTAATATGTGGTCTATTCAGGAGAATATTCCATGTGCATTCGAAAAGAAAGTATACTTGGCTGCTGTTGGGTGGATTGTTCGGTACATGTGTATGAGGTCAAGTTGGTTGATTTTAGCATTTAGCCCTTCCGTGTCTTTGTTGAGCTTCTTTCTGGATGTTCTGTCCTTCACCAAAAGTGGTGTGTTGAAGTCTCCTACTACTATTGTGGAGCTGTCTATCTCTCTTTTCAGTTTGTTTTATGTATTTTGGAGCACTGTCATTGGATGCGTAAGTATTTATTATACTTATTTCCTCCTGGTGTATTGACCCTTTAATCATTATATGGTTGTCCTTCCTTATCCTTTGTGGTGGATTTTACTTTAAAGTCTATTTTGTCGGGTATTAATATTGCCACTCCTGCTCTTTTGTGAATGTTATTTGCTTGATATATTTTTTTTCCATCGTGAATTTTAGTTTGTTTGTGTCTTTAAGTCTAAGATGTGTCTCTTGTAGGTAGCATATAGACGGATCTTGTTTTTTTAATCCAATTTGCCACTCTCTGTCTCTTTATTGATGCATTTAGTCCATTTACATTCAGTGTAATTATTGATAGGTATGCATTTATTGCTGTTATTTTGTTGTCTTTTTTGTGTGTTGTTCACAGTTTCTTTGTTCCACTTAATTTTCTGTGCTGAGTCATTTTTCTTTATGTATTTACTTTTCATCTTTTTCATTGTTGTTGATTTTGTGTTTGCTGAGTCTTTATATTTTTCTAGTTTTTTTTTATTTTTACTTGTAGAATTGTTAGTTTCCTTTGTGGTTACCTTAATATTTACCCCTATTTTTCTAAGTTTATACCAGTCTTTTATTTCTTTATATTGCCTTGACTTCCTGTCTGTATGAAAAATCTATGTCTACATTTTTTAAGTTCCTCTGTTTTGTTTTAATGTTGTCACCTTTTACATATTGACATCTGTTTCCCTATTTTCAGTGTTTTAGCTTTGATGTCCTTTTGTGACTTCCCTATCTGGATTGATATCTGGTTGCTCTGTCCTGTGTCCTTGTCTTGGGTTGTCATCTGATGTTACTGATTTTCTAACTGAAAGAGTTTCTTTAGTATTTCTTGTAATTTTAGTTTGGTTTTTGCAAATTCCCTAAACTTCTGTTTCTTTGGAAATGCCCTCATTTTGCCATCATATTTGAGACAGTTTTGCTGGATATATAATTCTTGGCTAACAGTTTTTTTCCGTCAAGGCTTTATACATTTCATCCCATTGCCTTCTTGCCTGCATAGTTTCTGCTGAGTAGTCTGAGCTTATTCTTATTGACTTTCCTTTGCTGATGACTTTTTTTATCCTTAGCCAATCTTAAAATTCTCTATTTATCTTTGGTTTTGACAAGTTTGATTATAATATGTCCTGGTGAGTTTCTTTTGGGATCTACCTTATGTGGGGTTCGATGAGCATCTTGGATAGATATCTTGTCATCTTTCATGATATCAGGGAAGTTTCTGCCAACAAACCTTAAACAATTCTCTCTGTATTTTCTGTTATCCCCGCTGTTCTGGTAGGTACTCCAATCACTCATAGGTTATTCCTCTTGATAGAGTCCCACACAATTCTTAGGGTTTCTTCATTTTTTTTTAATCCTTTTATCTGATTTTTCCTCACATAAGTTAGTTTCAAGTGCTTTATCTTCAATCTCATAATTCTGACTTCCATTGCCTCAGTTCTCCTCCTATAACTTTCTATTGAGTTGTCTAATTCTGAAATTTTAATGTTAATCTTCTGGATTTCTGATTGCTGTCTCTCTATGGATTCTTGCAGCCTGTTAAATTTGTCATTATGCTATTCTCTAATCTTTTTAATTTCCTCTATTTCATGTTTTGCATTTTGCTTAATTTCCTTCCTCATTTCCTGTAGAGTTTTATATATTAATCTTTTGTATGCTGCCTCTGGTAATTCCAAGAAATTTTTTCCTCTGGAAAATTTCTAAATTCTTCATTTTGGGAGCTTGCCGAAGCCATCATGGATTGCCTCTTTGTATGATTTGATATTGATTTTTGTCTCTGAGCCATCAATAAGTTATTATATTTATTTATTTTATGTTTGCTTACTTTATCCTAGCTTCCTGTTTTGTTTTGATATGCCCATATAGGCTGCTCGTATGAGCTAGTTGGATTATTTGCACCTTTGAAGCTCTAATGTCCTGTCACGAGGTGGTTAGATCTGTTCCTAGTTATGTGAGCTCAGGAGTCCGTCCACTCCTCCTGTGTGGATTCAGCTCAAGTGCCCAGGTAGATAGCCAGCAAGTGCGTGGTGTAGGCTCTCACTTACAGTCCTAGACAGGCATGGGTAATTGGTGTAGGCACAGGCATCTGGCTGTAGCAGGGGGAATACTCTGAGTAAGACAGGCGGCTGAAGGCTGCCCCTGAATGTCCAGGAGGAAGGCGTGTCCCTGTTTCCTAGAGGGCCTAGATGGGTGGGTTTTTATAGCTGGACTATGAGCACCTAATGCTGTTGGCTTTAAGGACTAGGGGCTCCTCTTTTTCTTGGGCCCTTCTTGCAGGTGGCTAGGTGGCATGGGTGGAGCCACCAGTCCTCAGGCCCCTGATGTGGGTAAGTGAAAACCCTGCTTAATGGGCAGAGCAGTGTCAAATGTCAAGAACCTGCCTCTTCACAGCTGAAACAGTTGAAGTTAAAGTTCCAGTATATACCCTGTTGTACTGCGTTAATGAGGGCCTACGCTGTTGAGATGGCCCCACACAAGTCTATGTAGGGGGAAAAGAGCTCAAAGTCCGTGGATCCGTTGTGCCTGTGCCTAGGCAAAGGAGCTGGGCCTACCCTGGGTTTCTGGCTTAGGGGAGCCAGCAGTTTATTTTTTCCCCTGGTTGTTAATTTGTTCACTTTCTGTCATGGTTTGAATTATGTCCCCCCAAAAATGTGTGTATCAATTTGGCTGGGCCATGATTCCCAGAATTGTGTGGTTGGCCTCCATTTTGTGATTGTAATTTTATGTTAAAGAGGATTAGGGTGGGATTATAACACCGCCCTTACCCAGGTCACATCCAATGTAAAGGGAGTTTCTTTGGGGTGTGACCTGCACCACCTTTTATCTCTCAGATTCCTGGACATATTTATACTTATCTCCCTCTTCTTTCTTACTCTTACTTCAAAATTCAATTACTTCAGGCTCCCTAGTCTTACCTCTGTCTCCCTTACTTAGTAAGACCCTGTGTTCTAACTGGGTTCCTCCTCCTGGTATTGCAGTTGGAAAGTTCCTCTGATCAGAAAACCATTGTGAGTATGGGACTCTCCTTGGTATTTTTCTATTCTCTCAGGGATCACAGCTCTGCTCTGCTTAGTTGCCCATTTCTAAAACCAGGAGTTCCATGTATTTTTCTAGTTTTAAGATTTTTCGCGTTAGGAGGATAAGTGCCTAGCCATTTCTTCCAACATTGCTAGAAGAAAAAAATCATCGATTAACTTCCCTTTGACTGAGTAATATCTGTACGGATATGTTTTCAAAAGGATATGCAGGACTTTATGCCTCTAGGACAGGTAGGAATGTAAATGACTATATGTAAAACAAAATACTTGCACCTGTTGTTCTTTTGATGTACATGCATTTACACATACACACGTATACATTGCTACTTAAAGTAAAGCTTCATATACAGATAATACGGTAGATCCATGGAAATGTTGACTGCATAGGTGGGACATTATATATATGTAGAAAATCCAAGGTCCTAGCTCTGAAAGCTATCACATTATGGACAGAGTGTCCAAGCATTAAGCAAATACTTGTAATCCGATGTTGTAAGTGTTCTTAGGAGTAAAGAGGTCAGAGCATGTAACTTGTTATAGTTTCTTTTTCAGTTTGAGCTGATTACTAAATGAAAATATGCATTCCCCAAACAGAAATATTTTGACATTGGTTCTTTTTGATGAGGAGGGTGGATGGAGGACAACAGAGAAAAGATACATGTAAGGTTAAAGAGGTGAGAGAAGAAAATCATCCAAACAAAGAAGGACTTAGTGTAAACCAAAAAATGAAGATAGGTTCTAGAAATAATTTTTGTATACTTTATATTTTCTTTTCTCTTATTTATTTATTTACACTAAAAAATATGAATTATTACTTAGATAAAAATTTAAAACTTTAGAAAAGAAGAAAATAAGGCATTCAGAATTCGAACACTCAAACCCATCCCTACACAGTGGGGCATGGGGTCTCTGATGCTCAGTTGTCTGAAGCACTAGACTGCAGGGCTTAGTTTCTTTCTGTTTTTCATTTATTTGGAGTGTTTTATCAAAAATATAAGTGATGTTTTCATTTAATATAAAAATATTGAAATAGAGCTTTGTTTAAAAGATGACTGATGGCCTCAGATCTGTTTGAGATGGTGAGTTGTCCTTTTGCCGGCCTTCTTCAGGTCATCCAGCTGAGTGCAGGGCTAGTGACATGGTAAGTAGCTCAGCTGTTCTGAAAGGCCATGGAAGATAACATCAGGCCATTGTGGTTTTTTTATAACTGCACTTCAAAAGGAGAGAGTAACAGAAGACATTATTACTAATCTCACTATTCAGGGCTTGATAGGGATAAACTGAAATATTGGCATCAGTAAACCAATATTACATTAAATGAATATCCTCAATAAACTATTAAGACTGATTTGATTTATAAAAATCAATAAAAGCCAACCTATCCTTGTGACCATGTGCATGAACAACCTTGATTTGTAATAGCTGAATGCCATTGTTGTTTTCATTGGGATTTTGGGGGAAATCAACAGTCTTTGAATGGAACAGAGATAATGCAAGGAAACAACATCCTAGGAAACAAAAACATGGTAAAGGATAGACAAGAGTTTATTTTTAATTATTGATTTATTTTTCATTTTGGTTTTAAGTCAACAGTCTAAAGGTTGGAGGGGGAATTGCAAAGGCCTGAAAATGGGAGATTATTTATATAGTAAACTTCTTGGCCATCAAAATAACTTGTTTTTTATTACAGATAGTGGGGGGTCCTCTTAAATTCTTAGTGATCAGTTGTTTTTAAAAAAAGATGTATAATTCTTTGATGGTTACGAGGATGGGGAGGGAAGGAGAGGGGAATTCACTAACTAGGCAGTAGACAAGGATCATCTTTGGTGAAGGGGAGGACAACACACAATACAGGGAAAGTCAGCACAACTGGACCAAAGCAAAAGCTAAGAAGCTTCCTGAACACAACCAAACACTTAGAGAGACAGAGTAGCATGGACAGGGCTATGGGGACCATGGTTTCACGGGACATCTAGATCAATGGCATAACAAAGTTTACTAAGAAAATGTTCTGCATCCCACTTTGGTGAGTGGCGTCTGAGGTCTTAAAAGCTTGCGAGTGGCCATCTTGTTGTTGTTAGGTGCTGTCCAGTGGATTCTGACTCATAATGACCCTATGCACCACAGAACGAAACACTACCTAGTCCTGCACCGTGTGCACGATAGTTGTTATGCCTGAGCCCATTGATGCAGCCACTGTGTCAATCCATCTGTTGAAGGTCTTCCTCTTTTTCACTGACCCTGTACTTTACCAAGTTTGATGTCCTTCTCCAGGGACCGATCCCTCCTGACAATGTGTCTAAAGTATGTAAGACGTAGTCTCATCATCCTTGTTTCTAAGGAGCATTCTGGTTGTACTTCGTCCAAGATGAAGTGTCTATCTAAGATACATTAATTGGTGACAACCCACTTGGAGCAAAAGCTAATGAAGAACACCAAAGACACAAGGAAAATATTAGCCCAAGAGACAAAAGAGCCTCATAAACCAGAGACTCCATCAGCCTGAGACCAGAAGAACTAGATGGTGACTGGCTACCACAAATGACCGCCTTGACAGGGAACACAACAGAGTCCCTGATAAAGTGGGAGAAAAGTGTGGAACAGAACTCAAATCCACATAAAAAGACCAGACTTAATGGTCTGATTGAGACTGGAGGAACTCCCAAAGCCCTGGCACCCAGATGCTCTGTTAACCCGGAACTAGAACCATTCCCGAAGACCACTCTTCAGACAAAGATTAGACTGGACTATAAAACATAAAATAATACTTGTGAAGAGTGTGCTTCTTAATTCAGGAGGATACATGAGACCAAATGGGCTGCTCCTGTCCAGAGGCAGGATGTGAAGGTAGGAAGGATAGGAGCTAGTTGGTGGACATGGGAAACCCGAGATGGAAAGGGAGAGTGTGTTGTCACATTGTAGGGATTGCAACTAGTGTCACATGACAATATCAAATTTTGTATGACAGATTAACTTGAGCTGTAAACTTTCACCTAAAATAAAATAAAAAAAGAGCAGAAAGCATGCCAAAAGACCACAAAGAAGTAGTAATACCCTTCATCTTGCTTCTGCCCAGCAGGTGTCCAATAAACATTTGTTGACTATTAAAAAAAAAAAGAGATGTATAGTTATACTTCACATATAAGCATATATATTATGCATTTTTAAGGTGACTCAGTGGTGCAATGGCTGAGCACTTGGCTGCTAACTACAATGGTTAAGCACTCGATTGCTAACCCAAAGTCCTGTGGTTTGAAACCACCAGCAGCTCTCTGGAAGAAAGGACTGGTGATCTACTCCTGTGAAGATTCAGCCTAGGAAATTCTATGGGGCAGTTCTACTCTGTCATATAGGGTTTCTTTGAGTCAGAATTAACTTCAAGGCACACAACAACAATATAATGTATTTCTAGACACATATTGTCTAACATTTCAATCATGTACGACTATTCCAAAATGTGAGATGAAATTGACAACAGTGACTTGAAGGTTTACAAGAAAAGCATAAGGGCGTTAAGCTTATGTTAATGGTGGTGGAATAATTTTGAAAAGGCTAGCTAGTATGGTTGTAGAACATGAAGAATGTAATCAATGTCACTGAATTGTACATGCAGAAATTGTTGAGATGACATATGTTTTGTTATATATATTTTCCCAACAATAAAAAACTAAACTATATGCATAAGCTTTTATTTTCTGACTTAGGAATCTCAGAGAATGGAACTGATCCCTAGAAGCACATCCACCCAGCCTGGAACCAATAGCTAATCCTAATAATAACAATGAGGTATCTTATTCTTGTCTCCACCATCCAATTTTTGATGAATCTATAATTTGACATTTTCATGTTACTTTGTGTGTTCTTCAAATTTTGTTAACTATAAATTTTTCAATAAATGTAAATACTACTACAGAGAAGCATGAACTAAGAGTTTGACAGTCTCTCCCAACCACCTGGAGTAAAGGAGCATTTAGAACACCAAAGACACAAGGAAAGTACTAGCCCAAGAGACAGAAAGGGCCACATAAACCAGAGACTTCATCAGCCTGAGACCAGAAGAACTAGATGGTGGCTACCACCAATGACCGCCCTGACAGGGAACACAACAGAAAGTCCCAGATGGAGCAGGAGAAAGGTGAGGTGCAGAACTCACATTCTAGTAAAAAGACCAGACTTAAAGGCCTGAGACTGGGGGAACCCTGGAAAGCATGGCTCCTGGATTCTCTATCAGCCAAGAACTAAAACAATTTCCAAGGCCAACTCTTCAGACAAAGATTGGACCGGACTGTGGGACATAAAATGATACTTGTGAAGAGTGTGCTTCTTAGCTCAAGTAGATACATGAGATTAAACATACAGCTTCTGTCTGGAGGTGAGATGAGAAGGCAGAGAGGGTTAGGAGCTGGTTGAATGGACACAGGAAATTAGGGGCGGAAAGGAGGAGTGTGCTGTCACAGTATAGGGAGAGCAATTAGGGTCACATAACAATGTATGTATAAACTTTTGTATAAGAGACTAACTTGAAATGTAAACTTTCACTTAAACTACCACAATAAACAAAAATTAATTAATTAATTAAAAAAAGATTCATTGATGATTACTAAGATTGGAATGAGAAAGTTGGAAACAAAGGAGAAGGATTGGTATTTGGAAAATATGACCTTGGTGATAGAAATGATGCTGGGGATTGCACAATAGAATTTTGCAAGACCAACAACTTACTCATTGAAAATACCTTGTCTTCAAGAAAATAAACGATGAGTGTACACATGGACTTCACCAGATGGAATACACAGGAATCAAATAGACTACATCTGTGGAATGAGACAATGGAAAAGCTCAAGATCATCAGTCAGAATAAGACCAGAGGACAACGGCAGAACAGACCATCAATTGCTCATATGGAAGTTCAAGTTGAAGCTGAAGAAAATTAGAACAAGTACATGAGAGTGAAAGTACAGCCTTGAGAATAGCCCACCTGAATTTAGAGACAAATTCGAGACTAGATTTGATCCATTGGATACTAATGACAGAAAACCAGACGAGTTGTGGAATGACATCAAGAGCATCATAAATGAAGAAAGTAAGAGGTCATTAAAAAGATAGGAAAGAACGAAAAGACAAAAATGATGCCAAAAGTGAATGAAAGTTGCTAGTGATTATAGAGCAGCTAAAGCAAAAGGAAGAAAAGACCATAGAAAAGAGGTAACAGAACATTTCAAACGGCAGCTTAAGAAGACAAAGTGAAGTATTATAATGATGTGCAAAGACCTGGAGGTAGAAAACCAAAAGGGAAGAACATGGTCGGCATTTCTCAAGCTGAAAGAATTGAAGAAAAATTCAAGCCTTGAGTTGCAATATTGAAGGATTCTAAGAGGAAAATAAATATTAAATGACACAGAATGCTTCAAAAGAAAATGGAAGAAATACATAGTCACTGTATTAAAAAGAACTGATCAACATTCAACCATTTCAGGAGGTAACATATAATCAAGAACCAATGGCACTGAAGAAAGAGATCCAAGCTGCACTGAAGGCATTGGCAAAAAACAAGGCTCCAGGAATTGACAGAATACTAACTGAGATGGTTCAACAAATGGATGCAGTGCTGGAATCTCTCACTCATCTATGCCGGGAAATTTGGAAGACAGCTACCTGGCCAACTGACTGGAAGAGATCCTTATTTGTACCCATTCCAAAGAAAGGTGATCCAACCGAATGTGGAAATTATCGAACAATATCATGACTATCACACACAAGTAAAATTTTCCTGAAAATCTTTCCAAAGTAGGTGCAGCAGTATGTAGACAAGGAACTGCCAGAAATTCAACCTGAATTCAGAAGAGAACGTGGAACTAGGGATATCATTGCTGATATCAAATGGATCCTGCCTGAAAGCAGAGAATACCAGAAAGATGTTTACCTGTGTTTTATTGACTGTGCAAAGGTATTCGACTGTGTGGATCATAACAAATTATGGATAACATTTCAAAGAATGGGAATTCCAGACCACTTAAATGTGTACATTAGGAACTAGTACATAGACCAAGAGGTAGTTATTTGAACAGAACAAGGGGTTGTTAAGTTGTTTAAAGTCAGGAAAGACGTGTGTCAGGGTTGTATCCTTTCCCCATACCTATTCAGTCTGTAAGCTGACCAAATAATCTGAGAAGCTGGACTATATGAAGAAGACTGTGGCATCAGGATTGGAGGAAGACTCATTAATAACCTGCGTTATGCAGATGACAAATCCTCGCTTGCTGAAAGTGAAGAGGACTTGAAGCACTTACTGATGAAAATCAAAGCCTTCAGTATGGATTACACCTTAACATAAAGAAAACAAAAATCCTCACAACTAGACCAGTAAGCAACATGATGATAAACAGAGAAAAGATTGAAGTTGTCAAGGATTTCATTTTACTTGGATCCATAATCAACACCCATGGAAGCAGCAGTCAAGAAATCAAACAACACATTTCATTGGGCAAATCTGCTACAAAAGACCTCTTGAAAGTGTCAAAAAGCAAAGATGTCACCTTGAGGACTATGGTGTGACTGACTGAAGCCGTGGTGTTTTCAATCACCTCATACGCATTGGAAAGCTGGACGGTGAATAAGGAAGACTGAAGCAAAATTGATGCCTTTGAATTTTGGTGTTGGAGAACAATTTTGAATATATTATGGACTGCCAGAAGAAGGAACACAAGTGTCTTGAAAGAAGTACAGCCAGAATGCTCATTGGAAGCAAGGATGGTGAGACTTGGTCTTTTGTTCTTTGAAAATATTATTAGGAGGGACCAGTCCTGAAGGAGGGCATCATGTTTGGTAAAGTAGAGGGTCAGTGAAAAAGAGAAAGACCCATAAGGAGATGGATTGACATGGTGGCTGAAACAATGGGCTCAAGCATAGCAACAGTTGTGAGGATGGTACAGGACTAGGCAGTGTTTCCTTCTGTTGTACATAGGGTCACCATGATTCAGAACTAACTCGAGGTCACCTAACAACAACAACAGATGACAACTAATTACTTTTCCCCTGCCTCATCGCTGCTTGTCTTTACTTTTTGCCTGGACAATACAAATGGTTTTCTAACTGATATCTGTGTCTCTTTTTTCCTCTACCTACTCCAACTAGAAAAAAACAACAAAATTTTATTTTTTACTTCACCACCAAATTGCTATAACAAAAATAAAAGTTTGATGACGTCACAAGGCATGTTTGCAAACTGTTTTCCTCCATCAATGGGGGTCTGTTCCAATTCCCTAATGTGCCATAGAGCCCTTCTATCACCTGGATTCATAGTCCTCTCCACCCCATGGTACATGTTTCCTTATTTTGGGTCTTGTGTGTAGCTTTGCTTAATTACACATAGACTTCTGGACACAGATGTAATTTACCTATAGTAGCAGTGACTCCTTCAAGAAAGGGGCCAACTCTTACCTGTCTTTGAATTACCCAGAGCCAGCACAGAGCCTAACACACAGTAGGGACCCCACAGAAGCCATTTTAAAAATACTGTGCAATCTCACTACAGCTGACTGGATGAGAACCCAAAATCACAGTTCTAATCCTTAGTAAATGCTAAATAACTAAATGGTGTTGCCAGCATTACTTAACTCTCTGAAGAGCCTTTGGTATTTGAGACTATGGGTAAAGACCAAATAGTATTCACATGAAAATAAATCTGCAGGTGAATGAGATCTGGAAGGGGAATATTTGCATGCATGTTCATATTTCTCAAACTTGTCTATCTTAACCATAGTCAGAAAGAATTCAGAGCTAAGGTTAAAACGTCAAAACATAAAGGCAGACTCCTTTGACTTGACAACATGTAAATTATTCATACTATGCATGAGCAAAGCTTTTATGTCCAGAAATATGGTTCTCATAACCAAGATAACAATACAAAATAGTACAATTTATGATAAATGAAGAGCTCTGTAGTAACCAACAGATACATACATTTTTGTTATGAAATGCCTTTGAGAGTTCAACTAATTTACAACAGGGCCATTTAAACTTTTATCTTTTATTGCTCAACCCTCCCACAAAAATGAACCTCTCCTCAACTTCCACCACACATGCACATTTCTCTTAACCTACTACCATAAGCATAAAAAAAAAAAAAGAAAGAAAGAAGTATTGTTTCTGTTCCAGAATCCCATATAAAATCCCACATTACATTTAGTCATTATGTCTCCTTAGGCTCCTCTTGGTTCTCAGATTTTCCTTGTTTTTAATGACCTTGAGTCTTTTGAGGAGTGCTGGTCAGATATTTTGTAGAATGACCTAAACTGAAATTTGCCTGATGTTTTTCTCATGATTAGATTGTGATCATGTGTTTTGGGGAGGATAATCACAAAAGTAAAGTGCCATTTTCAACAAAGCATGTCAAAAGTACATGCTATCAACATGACTTATGGTTCCTGATGCTAATCTTCATCACCTGACTAAGGCAGTGTTGTCAGATTTCCTCACTGTAAAGTTACTTTTTTCCCCCGTTTTCCTGGTGACATAAACAAACATTCACTCAAACTGGATCAAAGATCTAAATGTAAGAGCAAAACTAAAATTTTTAGAAGAAAACAGAGTGGTAAATCTTCATAACCTTGGATGTAGCAAGGGAATCTTAGATATGACACCAAAGGCATAAGCAATAAAAGAAAAAAATTGATAAATTTAACTTAATCAAAATTTTATGCTTAAAGGACACTATCAAGAAAATGGAAAAGCAACCTAGAGAATGGGAGAAAATATTTGCAAATCACGTATTTGATAAGGGGCTTATATCTAAAATATATGAAGAACTCTTACAACTCAATAATAAAAGAAAAATAACCCACTTAAAATAGGCAAAGATGTGAATATACATTTGTCTTAAGAATAAATACAAATGGCCAACAATCACATAGAAAGTTGCTCAATATACTTAGTCATCAGGAAAATGTAAATCAAACCACAACTAGATGCCGAATCTCAATCACTAGGATGGCTAGAATAAAAAAGTCAGATAATAACAAATGCTGTTAAGGAGGCAGAAAATGTGAAAGACTCATACACTCTTGGTGGTAATGCAAAATGGTGCAGCTGCTTTGGAAAAGAGTTTGGCAGTTCCTGAAAAGATTATATATAGAGCTACCATGTTGTTGTTGTTGCTAGGTGCCGTCGAGTTGGTTCCAACTCATAGCAACCCTATGTACAACAGAACCAAACACTGCCCAGTCCTGCACCATCCTCATGATCATTATTATGCTTGAGCCCATTGTTGCAGCCACTGTGTCAATACATCTCCCCAAAGGTCTTCCTTTTCTTTGCTGACCCTCCACTTTACCAAGCGTGGTGTCATTCTCCAGGGATTGGTCCCTCCTGATAACACATCCAAATCATGTGAGACGACATCTCATCCTCCTCACTTCAAAGGAGTATTCTGGCTATACTTCTTCCAAGACAGATTTGTTTTTTGTTTTTTGGCAGCTCATGGTATATTTGATATTTTTCACAAACACAACTCAACGGCATTCTTCTTCTTTCTTCCTGTTTCATTGTGAATGTGAATATGACCCATCAAATTTACCCCTTAGGTATATGTTGTCTTGTTAGGTGCCATTGAGTCAATTCCAACTCATGGCAACCCTATGTACAACCGAATGAAACACTGCTGGGTCCTGCACCCTCGTCACCATCAGTGTTATGCAGTTTGCCAACAATATGCACAAATATACCTTTTTGCATACTCCATGTTTAGTCATTGATGCTTCTTGGTTGTTCTTAGAAATTGTTTTCAGTAGGTTCTTTGGCTGCCCCCATGCCTCTGTGTTGGACCTGCCAACTACAATCACTAGGAAAAAAAAAATACATATATATATATATATTTATGTTGCATGACATTTAGGCAATTTAAAAATTAATGTTACCATTACACATTAGGATTTTTTTAAATGAATGTGTCTTTAAGTCCATATCTGTGATAAGACTGATATCGTTGTTTCTCTTGTTTTCTCTAGCAATTATTATAAAATTAAAAGAAAAAAAAACTGAGGCAACTACAGTTTATTGAGTTGTTCTGCTTTGCATGCAAAATTTTTCAGGCAGAGGTATGTATGTTATTTATAGAGTTAACAACCCATCTCTGTTAAAATGTTAAGGAATATTACCAGGGGGTCATGGATATGAGTGACCCACAGGGCCTGCGATTCTATGACATCGAGTTGATTTTTCTAAACCCACAGCGTGATATTCTAGCACTTAATTTCGGAATGCAGCTTAAATCACAGAAGCCATAATATGTCAAATGATCCCACACTCGCAGGGGGAAAACAGTAAGTAATGAAAAAGCTATGATTGCTTTTCTGTCCCTCCAAATGACAGTTATCACCTCAATGACCTGCTCCGGGCGGACCAGCCTAAACCCGACACACTAAGGGATAACGTCATCTAACAGGGTAGTTACAAAAATCAATACAAAACCCATTTCAGAGATATTCTGTGTAAGAATCCTGGTGGAATGTTCATTTATTGAATAGGCCTGGGGAAAAAAAAAAAAAAAAAAACACAACTTTTCTGATATATATGCCTTACCTCCCAAGCAAAGGAATTCTGTAGGTAAGCAATAATTGTATTTTTCAATCTATTACTTAAACTTGCCAAGGCTTCGACTGGAATCTAATATATGGGTGATGGCTATAACTCAATCAAGGAGCCTCAGCCAAGTCCCAGTGTATTCAAAGAGTAAAGGGGCAGAACAGGACAGCTCCCTGTATTCTCTGGATGAATGTGTGTGTGTGTGAGTGTGAGTGTGTATGTGAATATGCGCCTGTGAGTATATGTGAGTGTATAAACTCATTTCTTTATAAGCTCATCTTGTTGCTTTTTTAACTACTAAGTGATTTGAGTATTTAAATAGCTCTGTTTAACCGGGTCATACAAGTTCCTTGTAGTTCTAGCTCCTAACTGCTCGTCGTATATTGGGGGTTCACAAAGAGGAGACGAACGCATCTATTTTGAATAACATGCACAATCAGTAAAAGAGGCTGTAGCTGGTCGTGAGTATACATTTGAGGCTGAAAGTCGAGCGTAAACGTGGTGGGCTCTCACATGGCTTCATGCCAACAGCTGAAACAGAACATGGGGCTTGGTAAAGCTTGGGCTCAGCCACAGCGAAGGTTATTATGAGAAAAAGCTAAGGAAAGGCACATAGCGAGGATGCTCTATACAACAACTTGCAAGGAAATATTCTGACAGCAGGTAAAAAGATGATAACTCAAATTAGCACTACTCCTGGGAAATGCTAATGAAACCTGTTAAATCAGCCTACACACCAGAAGTCCAATCATCTTAACCTTCACACTTTATGACCGTCACAGCGTTTCATTACCTGGATGTTCTGATTCTAAATGAAGCGCCATCTTGACATTCCTCAAATCACAGAATATTAACACACAAATTGTATGGTCAGAGTAATGCATTTTCATATCCTTTATGATAATTTTATAGGGCTAATATTCATTGACAATGCTGCTTATTAAACCTAGTAATGAATTGGATTTTAATTATTTTTCTACTCCTCTGTAATTTTCCAGACGAGTATTTATGAAATGACCTAGAAAGTCTTATTATGACAGCCAACCCTTGTGTGTTCAACAGGTTCTGAAATTTGGAAGCAATTTTGGCTGCTGTCCAATCACTTAGTTGGACCAAAGGTTGCACTTACATGTCTCATGTTACTCTAGTCAGTCATTATCTGGATACATTCAGATGTGATGCAGTCTACATCCTGGCATTGTAAACCCACAAAATGTATGCTTGCATCTAAAATTATAAGGATAAAGACATGATTCTATTCTTATGCAAAAGCTAACTTTCCATTATTATCTATATGGAAATAATAAGCAGAAGTATTTTTTGGCTTCAGAATTCTTTCTTCATTTCCTAAAGATGGACTACTTTTGATACCGTTATAGATTTTGTGTTAATGCTGAAGACATTAAGTGCATAGATTCTGAAGCCAAATTACCAGAGTTCAAGTCATGATATCAGAACACGTGGCATGACCTTGGACAAATCATCCATTCTCTGCACCCAGCTTTCTCTCTTGGAAAATTGGAATGAAATTAGTACCTACCTCACAGAGTCACTGTGAGCCTTGAGTGCTTAGTATAACACCAAGCACTGAGATGTTTTGGTTTTTATTAGTTGTTGTAGAGTAAGCTCAACTCATGTCGGCCCCAAGTGTAGAGTAGAACTGTTTCATAGGGTTTTTAAGGCCATGATCTTTTGAAAACATATAGCCAATCTTTTTTCCTGAGGCACCATTGGCTGGGTCCCAACGGCCAATGTTTCAGCTAGTAGTCAAGCGCTTAAAATTTGCACCACCCAGGGCTAAATCTGTGTAACTGGTGCTGTGAGGAGTTAGGGGAGATGGTTACAGATAGGGTGGCCTGGCAAATTCCCTCTTCTCCATGTCATGGGACGGCAGCAGTAGCACATCAAGGGAGGTGTCACCAAGAATTTCTGGTGCAGACAAGCAGCTGCAAGTGTAAGAGGAGTGTGGACGGTGCAGGAGTGGCTGGATGGAGGACTCAGGAGCAGAGCTGGGACAGCCACCTGCAAACACACACACACACACACACACACACACACACACACGTGGCAAGGGAGTGTACACGGTGTACAGTGTGGCCAGGTAGATTTGATGTTACCAATGTTTTCATCTAGTCACTAGAAAAGGGCAGCGTGTTTGGTAGAGTAGAAGGTCAGTGAAAACGAGAGAAACCCTCCATGAGATGAACTGGCACAGCGGATGAAACAATGGACTGAAACATAGCAACGACTGTGACGATAGCACAGGATCGGGAAGCATTTCATCCTGTTACACAAAGAGCTGACTGGATGACAGCTAACGACAATAACGCATGATTTTAGGAAGGAACAACAGATACTTGTATGTGACAGTTGACAGTAAACTACAGCACATGATAAGTGGATGAAGGACTTTTTTTTTCTTGCTGTTGGTAAAAATATGACAATTTAACTCTTTGAATTCAGAATCATTTCCCTGCCCTCTAGAAAAGAAGGACCTGCAAAGAGAGAAAAACTTCTGGCATATGAGGGATGTTGTTGATATTCTTGATCATTTTTTAACATTTTTGTAATTTTAATCTAGATATGAATGCATTTTTTGCTTCTAGTCCCAGGAAGTACTTTATAAATATTCAAGATGGGTTGTACACTTAGGCTCTTGCTTAAACTTAACCCCGAGATTACCACCTGAGCCTGGATTTTGATCCACCTGAACCTAAAGGGTAATGTGTGTAGGAGAGGACTAGATTATCCTCGATAGTAGCCTATTGGAAATACCAGGAGTCATTGTGGTTAATGCAAACTATCTTGGGTGCTCTTGTCAAGCTCTGGTGCTCTTGGCAAGGAGGGCTGCCCAGCATTTCGGTCATATGAGGCAATGTCTATCATGTGCCACCACTGCAAAATAAGGGCCATGCTTCAATAATCATGTTGAAATCATTTTGACCATCTATGTTATTTATTTCCCTTAGAGTCAGTCTCAGATATTCACTTAGTATTATTTCATTGTGACTTATGGTGAGTCAAAGTAACAAAATGAAAGTCTCCAGAATACTGTTTGTTAGAGGTTTTATTTATTTTTGAGGTTTTAATCGATGCTTCTGTTTATGACTCTAAAGAGAGGGAGAGAAGAAAAAAAAAATTTTGTGCTCTCTGCAACCAAAGATTACTTAAAAAATAAACCTCACTCTTGAAGATTTAATGTTTTCTTTCATCTACTTTCTGAAACTATTTTAAAGTTCAGGGTGCTGGTTTCCATTGTCAAGAAAACTCTCACATTGAACCATAAAAAGATACACTTAATTTTTTTTTTTTTGCTTATAAAAGAATATATATATTATATATATGTTGAGTCAGCAAAAGAGAGGCAGACACTCAATGAGATGGATTGACAAAGTAGCTACAACAATGGGCTCACACGTAACAATGATTGTGAGGACGGCAGAGGACTGAGTAGTATTTCATTGTATTGTACACAGGGTCACTATGAGTCAGAAATGACTCAAGGGCACCTAACAACAATAAGCAGACCATATATGTTGTTGTTTTTGTTAGGTGCCATCGAGTCAGTTCTAACTCATAGCAACCCATGTACAACAGAATGAAACACTGCCCTGTCCTGCACCATCCTCACAATTTTTGTTATGTTTGAGCCCATTGTTGCAGCCACTGTGTCAATCCATCTAGTTGAGGGTCTTACTCTTTCGACCACACTCTGCTTCAACATATGATGTCCTTCTCCAAGGACTGATCCTTGCTGATAACATGTCCAAAGTATGTGATACTTAGTCTCACTGCCCTTGCTTCTAAGGAACATTCTGGTTGTATTTCTTCCAAGACATATTTGTTCATTCTTTTGGAAGTCCATGGTCTATTCAATATTCTTTTCCAACACCACAATTCAAAAACGTCAATTCTTCTTCTTTCTTCCTTATTCATCATCAAGCTTTTGCATGCATATGAGGTGATTGAAAACACCACGGCTTTGGTGAGGTGCACCTTAGTCTTCAAGGTGACGTCTTTTCTTTTTGACACTCTAAAGAGATCTTTTGCAGCAGATTTGCCCAATGAAATGCACATATGTCAGTTTGTCGTACTGTAGTGGCTTGTGTGTTGCTGTGATGCTGGAAGCTATGCCACTGGTATTCAAATACCAGCAGGGTCACCCATGGTGGATAGGATTCAGCTGAGCTTCCAGACTAAGACAGACTAGGGAGAAGGGATCATTGGCCTACTTCCGAAAAGAATTAGTCAGTGAAAACGTTGCGAATAGCAGTGGAACATTGTCTCATATAGTGCTGGAAGATGAGCCCGTCAGGTGGGAAGGCACTCAAAAGATGACTGGGGAAGAGATGTCTTCTCAAAGTAGAGTTGACCTTAATGACATGGTTGGAATCAAGCTTTTGGGATCTTCATTTGCTGATGTGGCACAACTCAAAATGAGAAGAAACAGTTGCAAACATCCATTAATAAACGAAACATGGAATGTACAAAGTATGAATCTAGGAAAATTGGAAATCGTAAAAAATGAAATGGAATGATATATATTGACATTCTAGGCATTAGTGAGCTGAAATGGACTGGTATTGGACATTTTGAATCTGACAATCATATGTTCTACTATGCCGGGAATGAAAAATTAAAGAGGAATGACATTGCAATCATTGACAAAAAGAAAGTTTTGAGATCTATCTTGAGGTACAACAGTGTCAGTGATAAGCTAGTATCCATACACCTGCAAAGAAGACCAGTAAATATGACTATTATTCAAATTAACACATCAACCACTAAGGTCAAAGATGAAGAAATTGAAGATTTTTATCAACTTCTGCAATCTGAAATTGATCGAAAAAGCAATCAGGATTCATTGAAAATTACTGGCGATTGGAATGTTAAAGGTGGAAATGAAGAAGGACAGGTAGTTGGAAAATATGGCTGTCGCGATAGAAACAAAGCCAGAGATCAAACAATATAATTTTGCAAGACCAACAACTTCTTCATTGCCAATACCTTTTTTCACCAACATAAATGGCAACTATACAGGTAGACCTCCCCAGATGGAATACACAGGAAATAAACCAACTATATCTGTGGAAAGAGGCAATGGAAAAACTCATATCAGCAGTCAGAACAAGGCCAAGGCCACCTGTGGAATAGGCCATCAATTGCTCATATGCAAGTTCAAGCTGAAACTGAAGAAAATTAGAACAAGTCCATGATAGCTAAAGTATGACCTTGAGTATATCCCACCTGAATTTACAGACCATCTCAGGAATAGATTTGATAGGTTGAACACTAATGACTGAAGGACAGATGAGTTGTGGAATGACATCAAGGACATCATCCCTGAAGAAACAAGAGGTCATTAAAAAGATAGGAAAAAAGAAAAGACCAAAATGGATATCAGAGGAGACTCTGAAACTTGCTCTTGAATGTCGAGTAGCTAAAGCAAAAAGAAGAAATAATGAAGTAAAAGAGTTGAACAGAAGATTTCAAAGGGCAGCTGGAGAAGACAAAGTAAAGTATTATAATGACATGTGCAAAGAATGGGAATTCCAGGACACTTAATTGTGCTCATGAGGAAACTGTACATACATCAAGAGGCAGTCGTTGGAACAGGACAAGGAGATACTGTATGGTTTAAAGTCAGGAAAGGTGCATCAGGATCGTATTCTTTCACCATACCTATTCAATCTGTATACCGAGCAAATAATCTGAGAAGCTGGAGTATATGAAGAAAAACAGGGCATCAGGATTTGAGGAAGACTCATTAACAACCTGCATTATGGAGATAACGCAACCTTGCTTGCTGAATGTGAAGAGGACTTGAAGCACTTACTGATGAAGATCAAAGACCACAGCCTTCAGTATGGATTACACCTCAACATAAAGAAAACAAATATCCTCACAACTGGACCAATAAACAACATCATGATAAATGGAGAAAAGATTGAAGATGTCAAGGATTTCATTTTACTTGAATCCACAATCAATACCTATGGAAGCAGCAGTCAAGAAATCAAATGATGTCAAGACTATGTATATATATATATATATATATATATATATAGAGAGAGAGAGAGAGAGAGAGACTAACACTATATATGGAGCCCTGGTGGCACAGTTGTTAAGAGCTTGGTTGCTAACGAAAAGCTTGGCAAGTTTAAATCCACCAAATGCTCCTTGGAAATCCTGTAGGGAGTTGTACTTGGTTCTATAGGGTCACTATGAGTTGGAATCAACAGGATGACAATGGGTTTGTTTGTTTTTTGGTATTGCTAATGCAATATATATATAGACTCACACGCCTTCAAAATTATCAAATAAAAGTGCAGGGATATCATCTATGTCAGGGGCACACAATGACAACAGACTTTTAAATGTGTTATTAGGTTTAGGACAATATGATTTGACCAATATCTCAATCTATAATGATCCATACACTATTATTGTTGTTAGTTATTGTTCAGTTGGTTTTGAATTATAGTGGGCCAATGTACCACAGAACAAAACACTGCCTTGTCCCACACCATCCTCATGACATTTGCTATATTTGAGCCCACTGTTGCAGCCACTGTGTCAATCCATCTAGTAGAGGGTCTTCCTCTTTTTCATTGACCCTCTACTTTACCAAGCAGAATGTCCTTCTCCAGGGACTGGTCCCTCCTGATAGCATGCCCAAAGTATGTGAGATGTAGTCTCGCCATTCTTGCTTCTAAGGAGCATTCTGGTTGTATTTATTCCAAGATACATTTGTTCATTCTTCTGGCAGTCCATGGTATATTCATGGTATATATTATTCACCAACACCATAATTCTAAGGCATCAATTCTTCTTTGTTCTTCCTTATTCATTGTCCAGCTTTCGTGTGTGTATGAGGCTATTGAAAATACTACTGCCTGGGTCAGGCACACTTAGTCTTTAAGGGAACATCTTTGATTTTTAGCACTTTAAAGTGGTCTCTTATTGCAGATTTGCCTAATGCAATAAGTTCTTTGATTTTCATGGTAGTACACTGTGGATCCAAGTAAAATGAAATCTTTGACAATTTCAATGTTTTCTCTATTTATTATGACTTTGCTTATTGGTCCAGTTGTGAGAATTTTTTTTTTTAATGTTGAAGTGTAATCCGTATTGAAGGCTGTAGTCTTTGATCTTCATCAGTAAGTGCAGATAATTAGTTGTTAATGAGTCTTCCTCTAATCCTGATACCTCGTTCTTCTTCATATAGTCCATCTTCTCAGATTATTTGCTCAGCACACAAAATGAATAAGTATGGTGAAAGGATACAACCCTGACTTACACCCCTCCTGATTTTAAACCACACAGTATCCCCTTGTTCTGTTTGAACCACTGTCTTTTGGTCTGTGTACAGGTTCTTCACGAGCACAATTAAGTGTTCTGGAATTCCTATTGATCACAATGTTGTCCGTAATTTGTTATGATCCAAATAGTCAAATGTCTTTACATAGTCAACAAAACACAGGTAAACATCTTTCTGGTTTTCTCTGCTTTCATACAAGATCTTTTCATCTGACATCAGCAATGATATCCCTCATTCCACATCCTCTTTAGCTACTCTACTTTGAAGAGCAAGTTTCAGAGTCTCTTCTGACATCCATTTTCGTCTTTTCTTTCTTTCCTGTCTTTTTAATAACCTTTTACTTTCTTCTGTATGACGTCCTTGATGTCATCCCACAACTTGTATGTTGTTTGGTCATTAGTGTTCAATGTGTCAAATCTGTTCTTGAGATAGTTGCTAAATTCAGGTGGGTTATACTGAAGGTCGGATCTCTGGTGGCATAGTCGTTAAGCGTTTGGCTGCTAACCAAAAAGTTAACAGTTTGAATCTACCAGCCACTCCTTGGAAACTCTATGGGGCAGTTCTACTCTGTCCTATAGTGTGGCTATGAGTCAGAATTGACTGGACTGCAACGGGTTCTTCTTTTTTTATACTCAAGGTCTTATTTTGGTTCTTGTGGAAGTGTTTTAATTTTCTTCAGCTTCACCTTGAACTTGTATATGAGCTGCTGATGGTCTGTTCCACAGTCAGCCCCTGGCCATGTTCTGACTGATCATACTGAGCTTCTCCATTGTCTCTTTCCACAGATGTAGTCAATGTGATTTCTGTGTATCCCATCTGGCCAGGTCCACGTGTATAGTCACCGTTTCTGTTGCTGTAAAAATGTATTTGCAATGGAGAAGTCATTGGTCTTGCAAAATTTAATCATGGGATCTCCAGTGTCATTTCTATCACCACAGTCATATTTTTCAATTGCTGATCCTTCTACTTTGTTTCCAACATTCGCTTTCCAATCACAAGTAATTATCAATGCATCCTGATTACGTTTGATCAACTTCAAACTGCAGAAATTGAATTAAAAATCTTCAATTTCTTCATCTTTAGCCTTAGTGGTTGGTGCATAAATTTGAATAATAGTCATATTAACTGGTCTTCCTTGTAGGCATATGAATATTAGTCTATCATGTATGGCATTACACTTCAAGATAGATCTTAAAAAGTTCTTTTTGACAATGAACTTGATGCAATTTCTCTTGAATTTGTCATTTTCAGAATAGTAGACAACATGATGGATTAAAAATGGCCAATAGCAGTCCATTTCAGCTCACTAATGCCTTGGATATTGGTCTTTATGCACTTCATTTCATTTTTGATGACTTCTGATTTTCCTAGATTCATACTTCGTACATTACAAGTCCCAGTTATTAATGGTTGTTTACAGCTGTTTCTTCACATTGTGGGTTGTGCCACATCAGTAAATGAAGATCCCTAATGCTTTACTCCATCCATATCACTAAGGTTAACTCTACTTTGAGAAGGCAGCTTTCCCCAGTTGTATTTTGAGTGACTTCCAACCTGAGGGCCTCATCTTCCGGCACTATATCAGACAATGTTGCATTGATTTTTATAATGTTTTCACTGGCCAATTTTTTTTAGAAGTAGATCACTGTGTCTTTATTCCTAGTATGTTAGTCTGGAAGCTCCACTGAAACCTGTCCATCATGCTTGACCCTGATCGTATTTGAAATACCAGTGACATAGCTTCCTGCAACACAGCACCACACATGCCACCACTGTACAATAAACTATCAGACAAACGGTGGCTTGTTGGGTTTAGCAGCATCAATGACTTTCACAAATGCAGAGGAACTAGATTCATTTTGAGAAGACAGAGCTCTTCATCAAGCTCCCAGTATAAGAATCCTTCCTTTGTTTTATAAATCATACTAAGAATATTCATAGACATTTAGTGTATGCTTTCAAATATTCATTCTTTTATACTGCTACTCAAAGAATGGCATTTAATCTATTTGAGTTGGGTTTCTTATTTCTTGCAACTTAAAGAATAAAAACTGATAGACTCTTCATTATCTCTTTCATTTTCATGATACTGTACCCTTCTCCATCTCTCAAAAATAAAGTATGCTGCAGAGCTGAAAACACATTTCCTGGACATATTTTCTGCATTTTTGTCTAGTCTTTTAAATTGTTCTGGAGGCTAAAAGTCCAAATCAGGTTCTTGCCCTTGTCAATTCCTTCTGTGAGCCTCTCTCCTAGTTCTGGTATCTGCCAGGAATCCTTGGTTCCTTGGCCTTCCTTGGCTTGAGGATGATCCTTATATGTCATCTGTCTTCCCCTGTGTGTGTACACTAAAAGATGCTAAAAGGAACTTACATAACTTACATAGCTCATTATATTTTCTAAGCAGAAAGAGACACATTTAAAAAAATATGAATAAGATAGAAGATAAAAAAAAAAAAAAGACTCCATGTGATTCACAAACAGTATTTTTATCATTATACAAGAAACACACACACACAAGAGGGAGCCCAAGACAGGGCTAAAATAGTTATTTTTTAACATTAATGTTGTTAAGACAACGAGATCTCCATATTTCTGCTGTGATCCCCATTGGGAGTCTTCCATCTACAGAATGATCCTAATTGAATTTTCCCTGACTAAATGGAGTCTGCCCTGATGTGAACTTGCTTTGAATATGATGACAGGATGGTACGTCTCACAGCATCACTTCCCTGAGACCTTGGGCCCTCTTCTATTACCTCCATTATCTAAACAAATAACCTTGGACAAATCAATTTACATTAATCCAACCTTGCAGTATACAACTCTCTACTCTGCTTTAAAATGTCTCGATCAAGATTCAAATGAATTTGCTTTAATATCTAGCTACGAAAGAACTTAATCTCCTTACTAAAACTCAAGTCCATTGAACATTATATGCTGCTCACTTTTAAAAAATAGATACAGAAATCTAAACGGAAAAGAATATAGACCATGTTAAATTATAGCTTCCTTATATCCTGAAGAATAGCACTCAGAATGTCTTAAAGATACATGTAAAAAAAAAAATATATATGTAAGTTTATCGTCTAAATTAGTCATAGATATTCTTTCTCTTACTAATGAAAGTAGCCCTTTGGTTTACAAGTAGTTTTCTGGCATTTCCTTGATGTTCAAATATGGGGTTGTTGTTAGGTGTCATTGTGTCAGCTCTGACTCACAGTGAACCTATGTATAACAGAATGCAAATGTGCCCGGTCTAGCACCATCTTCACAATTTTGTTAAGTTTGAGCCCATTGTTAAAGCCACTGTGTCAATACATCTTGTTGAGGATCTTCCTCTTTTCGTAGACCTTCTGCTTTACCAAGGATCATGTCTTTCTCCAGGGATTTGCCCCTTCTGGTAATGTATCCAAAGTAAGGGAGACAAAATCTTCTAAGGAGCATTCTGGCTGTACATCTTCCAAGATGGATTTGTTTCTTTTTCCTGGCAGTCCATGGTATAGTTAATATTCTTTGTCAACAACACAATTTAATTGTGTCAAACCTTTGACCTTCCTTTTTCAAAAATGTTATGGTTTGGTATTTGAAAGCTCAGTAGAATCTTTGGACATGTGTTAGATAGATTATAGTTCAGAAATAGGCATACTTTTTAACCATTCCAATGTCAATTCTCCATTTATATTGAGCTTTGTCATTTGCCTTGTGTTGGGCTTATGGTGGACAGACAATGTTTCCCCACCTCTTGATCTCATGCCCAGTCCTGTGACTTGCTTGAGTCAATGGGATATTAGTAGACAGGAGTTATACAGATGATATTTTCATTAAAAAAAAAAAAAATCCCCTGGATATTTGCCACTCCTTCAAGCGTGCCCAGGATGAATGTATTTGGAGCAGAGCTAAGTCAGACATACATGGAAATGCCAAACTCATTTAATCCACAGAAGACCCGTCTAGCTGAGCCCAGACGATGTCAGCCCCACCCAGTGACATATAGACATGTGAATGAGATACAATGATTGTTCTTTTAAGTCAATATAGGTAGTTGCTACCCTTGTTGTTCACAGATCGGAAAACCAAGGCTCATAGTGGTAAACAATGTAACCAAATTTGGCAGAACTGGGATTGAACCAGACGTGACTGACTACAAAACCCACCTAGTGTAATCTTGGGCATATATTTGGTCTCTTTTAGACTCTGCATCCTCAACTGTAAAACAGAGATGATAACAGAATTGTTTTCAAGAATGTTGATTGTGAGGATTAAGTAATCTAACGTATGAAAAAGTGCAGTGTATGTCTCTCACTCATAATTCACATTATTCCACATTAATTTCCTTTTAAATGGGGCTGTTGTTACCACCAATCCCAGTGCCATTACCTTCAAGTTGATTACAACTCATAGCAACCCTACAGGACAGAGTAGAACTGCCCCAAAGGGTTTCCAAGGAGAGGGTGGAGAATTCAAACTGCCGATCTTTTGATTAGCAGCCAATCTCTTAACCACTGTGCCACCAGGGATCCAGGCAGTTTCTCCACAGGGTTTCCTTAATGGAGGTGCTATTTTAACATGAAGGCTCAAGAAACCCACTGCAGGGACATAAACTGATTCAGTACTCAGAGCTGGCCTAGTCTTATAAACAACAGGAATTTATCTATTGGTCTAGGATTTTTTCAAAAGTGGCTTCCTTAGTGGAAAGAGGAGTCTTTGCTGTGTTACATCTGTGATCTTAGTGTGCTAAGCATTCCAAGCCTTTGCTGTCTGAATATCAGACAATTTTTCTTGCATAGGCTTTGCAATGGGATGAATTTTCTACATATTTTGACACATGAGGATTTTCCTCCCAATCAATATATTTATTTTCAATTTTGCTTTTTTAGTGCATCTTTGCCTGAATTACTTTATAGAGTTGTGTGCCTACTGACAACCTTTCTTCCATGAGATTGTTTATGTTTCGGTTAGATGGTGGTATTATTGATTCACTTAAAAAAGTAATTTATTCCAGAAGTAGCGTTTGAGCCAATGAATTGTTTATCTTAATTAATAAAGTATGTCTGAATTGAACATTGTGCTCTTTTAAAGAATTATCAATGTGACATCAAGTTGACAACAACAACACAAAAGGTTGGATGGGAAGTTTAAGGTGCAAGGATTTTAAGATAATGGTGTTGGAATACTTTGGAAAAGCATAGTGAGCACGATTGCACAACTTGAAGATTGTAACCAACGTCATTGAATTGTACATGTAGAAATTCTTGAAATGGTGTATCTTTGAATGTGTGTATTCTCACCAAAATTAAAAAAAATTAAAAAAAAAAAAAAAACTAATCCACACTGATAGTTTTAATAATCTTGTTTCAATTATCCATCGCTCTATTGTTTTGCAACCAACTCTTCAAATCCCTCCCTTAATTAGTGGATTAAAACAACAAAAATAAGTTGTTTTTCATAATTCTTTGGGTCAAAAATTCAAGCAGGACTCAGTTGGGGCATTTTCAGCTCCATGAGGTATCTCAGGCTATTTAGGTAGCTGCATTCGGATATTAGCAGCAATAGAACATGGACAAAATCTTCATTCAATGTCTTGGATCTCAGCGCTCCTTCACATATCCTCCCTAAATTCCTCTCCCCATCTAACTAGCTTGGACTTCCTCGCATCTTGGTGGTCTAAGGGTAATTGGACTAGTTACATAGCAACTCGATTCTGAGAGAAAATATTCAAAAAGCAAAGTCAGAAGCTTCAGGTCTGACTTTACACAGGGTCACTTCTATCACATTCTATTGCCAAAACATGGCACAGGCCTACCCATATTCAAATGGCATAGGCTCAACTTCTTGATGAAAAGAACAACAGAGAATATATAGCCATCTTTAATCTACCGTAAATCACACATTTCTTTTCTATTACCAACATCCAACTTAGCCACATAAGATAATGTAAAGCATACCCACTCCCCTTTTTATTAAAACCAAGGTTGTTTATTTTAAGTATAGCAATATATTTTCTGAATGACCATTGATTATTATTTATTCTTTAAAAACTTTAAAATCAGGGCACTGGAAAACTAGTAATAGGGAACCCAAGGCTGAGGAGGGGAGAGTGTTGACATGTCATGGGATTGGCAACCAATGTCGCGAAACAGTATGTGTACTAATTGTTTAATGAGAAGTTAGTTTGTTCTGTAAACCTTCATCTAAACTATAATAAAAAAGAAAAGAAAAAAAAAAAACCTCTACAATCTACAAGCATTAATTTAAAATTGGTGACCCATTTTAGTTGACTGTATGTAATTAGCTAAAGGGGCAATGGACTGATTTAAAAATTATCTTCACAACCTGAAATTTAATTGCAGGATGAGTGATAGGAAGGAAACATAAATTGTTTTGCATTGCATACAAAGAATCATAGTTCGGGATGAAATAAATGCAGCCTTGTTGTTAGGTGCTGTGGAATCAATTATGACCCATTGTGAACCCATGTGACAAAGTAGAACTGCCCCATAGTGTTTTCTAGGCTGCAGTCTTTATGGGAGAAGATCTCCAGGTTTTTCTCCAGCAGAACTGCTGGGTGTGTTCGAACTGCCAACCTTTTTGGTTAGTAGCCAAGCACTTAACCACTGTGACACCAGGGCTCCTAAGGAAATGCAATTTCAGGTTCCTCATATTACTCTGTCCTATGATATTTTAGTTTATACCTAAAAGAATTCTTCAAAATTATCTAACGTTGGTACTCTAGGCAGTGGAGGCCAGAGAAGCAAAATGATGTGGCCAGGGTCCATGTAGTTCAGTGTGACGTAGCAGAGCACATACAGAGGCTTTCTATAAATAAACTCCGGGCTCTGCCTCTGGCTATCTGTGTGACCTTGGGCAAAGTAGCTCACCTTTCCATTGCCTAGTCTTCTTATTGGTAAAGTGGGGAGAGTAATAACCCCTAGAATATAGGGCCAATGCATGGATTAAAGGCATCAATGCAAGGAGCATTAGTCAGAGCAGTGCTGGCATACAGGAAGCATGGTTGGTGCTTCCTACCATCCAGATGGAAAATGGGTGTCCATGTTGCCGGGAAGTATCCTGATGTCCAGTCCAATGCCAATTGGCCTATACCACACAGAAAAGGGCTCTGTAGGCACATGGGTGACATTTTTAGCACCAACCCAACGAAGAAATGAGCACCTGCTTCTGCCTGTTTCAATTTTTAGATTCTTACCACACACATAAAAAAAAAATTGATAACAATGCTATAAAATCCACAGCTAAAGCCTGTCTTAACATCTCTCTCCAGCTGAAATTTAACGACAGCGGTAACCCGAGGATTAACTTACTTGGTACAATCACAAGACAAACTGTACATTTTAATGGGGGAGGACTTTTAAAATAAGGATAGATAGACTGGAATTAAACCTTCTGCATATTGATATCCACCATGAGAGTGGGTGAATACACACGCTTCTTTTCTTCCAAGAGTCTCACAACACTTCACAGGAATTTGAGCTTCATTTATCTGCTCAATAAACCTAAGAAGGCAAATTAGGTTACTTCTGAGGAGCAGCAGGAATTTCACATGCGTGATAGCTTTATCCTCTCAACATCTCTGTCAATGTCAGAAGCAGAAAGCACATAAAACGGTGGAAGCTTTATTTTCCTTCTTTGACAGAAATGGAATTTGAGGAAAGGAAATGCTTGTGAATTTCTGCACTTTGCAAATTAGTGGGGGGAGATCAGAATTAGAAAAGAGATTTCTGACTACAAGTTCAAACCAGAGGCTGTGGTCATTATCATTTCATAGTACATTAATTTCTAAAAGACAAAAACATTCTGAAATACTGAGAAACTTGTTCAATATTTGATAATATTTTAACAGCATGAATATAATCTGCTGTTACATTCAATTGCTTTAGTCTCCAAAGATATTTGACATGTTCTTTACTTTTCATCTTTTTTAGCCACTGGTTTCAGATTAATTGTGTTTTCATTATAATGGGTCTTTAAAAGATAATTCACCATGTGTAATTTCTAGACATTTTATCCTACTGTATATATATATATATATATATATATATATATATATAATATATTTATAAAGAAAAGCATATAGAAATAAAACATCCATGATTTAATTCAAGTAAAACCCTATTTTTCCTCATTTTCCTCCTTGGTTGTTGAAAATTAAAAAAAAAAAAAAAAAAAAAAAAAAAAAAAAAAAAAACTATGAATCTTATCTAACATACAATTTTTTTAAACTTTTTTTTTACTTTAAGCTAAACTTTGTTTTATAAGTTTTCTCTCTGGCACAGTGGTTAAGAGCTGGGCTGGTAACCAAAATGGCAGCAGTTAGAATCCACCAGCTGTTCCTTGGAAACCCTATGGGGCATTTCTACTCTGTCCTATAGGGTTGCTATGACTCAAAATCAACTCAATGGCAATGGGATTTTCCTGCTTGCACACATCTGTGCATTGCAGTGTTCCCCCATTTTCTTCTCAATGAATAATTTTCTCCTTTCCCTCCTAGAATCCATCCTTCCATTTTGGTCTGTCCCCTTCAGCTTGGGAAGACCCTTTCCAGCTGGGCCCACAAGGGATTACTGAGCTCTCTCCAGGTGAGAAGCCACCTCTCCAGGGAGTAGTGAGCGTGAGTAGCAGTCTAAGGAGATCTTAGCGGTTGCCTAGGACTATCATAACCAAGTACCACAGACTGGGAGGCTTAAAACAACAGAAATTGATTCTCTCACAGTTTTGGAAGCCAAAAGTCCAAAATCAAGATATCAGCAAGGTTGCTTCTTTGTGGCGGCTCTGAGGGAGAATATGTTTCATGTCTTTCTCCCAGCTTCAGGTGGTTGCTGGCAATCCTTGATTCACTGGTTTACAGACATATCACTCCAATATCTGTCTTCATCCTCACAGGGCCGTCTTCTGCCTTTCTCTGTGTCTCTGTGTCTTCACGTGGTCTTCTTATAAGAACACCAGTCATTGGATGCAAGGCCCATCCTAACCTAGCACGACCTTGTCTTTATTTAATTACATGTGCAAAGACCTTCTTGCCAAATAAGGTCACATTCACAAGAAACGGGGTTAGGATTTCTATCTACCTACCTACCTACCTACCTATCGAGCCCTGGCAGCACAATGGTTAAGAGCTGGGCTGCTAACCAAAAGGTAAGCAGTTCGAATCCACCGGTGGCTCCTTGGAAACTCTACAGGGCAGTTCTACTCTGTCCTGTATGGTTGCTATGAGTTGGAACTGACTCAACGGCACATAAAAACAATATATATATATATGTATATATGGATAGGTGTGTGTGTGTGTGTATATATATATAAAACTAGAGTATACAATTCACCTCATGACAGAGAGAATGAGGGAAACCATCATATTTGCATGCAAAGACAAATTAGCTGATGACATGTCGAAGACTAAAACACGCAAACACCATTCTGTGGTTGAGCCAAGTATTTTAAAACCAGGTCCTAGAGGTGAAGGCACCCCCACAGGCCAGCTTTGGCCATAATGGGAACAGAGAAGATGCAGAAGAAAGAAAACCATACAGGTGGGCTGCAGGAGTAAGTAAGTGTAAGTGAAAGTGTCTCCAAAAGTAGAGTCTGGAGCTTGTTTCTTGTCCATCACGCTTTGAGAAATAAGGTACTATGTGATAAATATTGTCTTGATAAATGTAAATTAAAGGGGACACCTCTTAGCTATTTAGAGTCTCTATTCCTACTGTAGCTTTGATTGCATATTTGTTTTCATAAGCTACCAAATGTTTTTTCAACTATTACAAAAACTAGCATAGATTACTTTTTAATTTGTTCCTTTCAAAATCAGTAAATGGTTTTGGATACCACTGAAATGAAAATTGAGTCTGTCCATGTTCACTCTTGATGATGTGGTGGTTTTCAATGTTTAACCCTAAATTGGGTTACATTGGGTCACCCTAGATGTGACTCTAAAAGATCAGGAGACTGCTGCTTTCAGCAACTGGTGCATCTTCATATTTCCTTTGTTCTTAAGCAGAAGCTTGGGGGGAAATGTTAATAGCTGCGGTCCTTCCTTGCCCTTCCCCCACACCTTGGGCTCTCTCTGGCTTACTTAGTATTTTGGTAACCATCTGACAATGCAGACTTTAGCAAGTTACGCCAGTGTCTTGTTTTCTAGCTCTGCTCCCAGTTAAAAACGTTTAATATTTTTATTGAATTAACTGCAAAATTTGAAATACAAATATGACTAATTAGCATTACATTAATTTTGCATGCCATCACTTTTTTTTTTTGGACTACCAGAAGAATGAACAAATCTGTCTTGGAAGAAGTACAGCCAGAATGCTCATTAGAAGCAAAGATGTACAGACTTTGTCTCACATACTTTGGACATGTTGCCAGGTGGGACCAGTCCCTGGAGAAGGACATCATGCTTGGTAAATACAGGGTCAGCGAAAAAGAGGGAGATCCTCAATAAGATAGACTGACACAGTGGCAGCAATGATGGACTCAAGCATAACAACGATTGTGAGGATGGCTCAGGACCCAGCAGTGTTTCATTCTGTTGTACATAGCGTTGCCATGAGTTGGAACCAGTTCAAGTCACCTAACATCAACATCAGATTTTTACTGTGCAGTTCTTTATGCTCCACTCCCTAATGGTGCAGTAAGTTATCTTTTTGATATGGTTTATTTATATATATCACTTTTATGTCAATGACAATAATAGCCTCATGCTATTACTTTAAATATTTTTTTGTATTTAAAGTATCTACTAAAGGTGTTCTATTTTACTATTTCTCTTTTCCTTCTATGCATATTTCATTAAAAAAAATTTCCTCGAGTTCCAGAAAAATGGCCCTCTAGGCAGAAGCACCATGCTGTCCCTCCACAGCAAAGATCCGAAAAACTAAGCCGAACAGAGAATACAACAATCCCGAAACCCTAAAACATCAAATTAAGAGATAAAGAACTCAGCCAAGAACCAAATGGAGTGAGAAAACTGACAGAGAATGGAGAGCAAGGAGAGATTCATGCAGAGATCCCCTACCAGCTAACGCAGCACAGATCTGCCATCTTGGACTCCTATTGGAGACCAGCAAACAGGAGGTACAAGAAAGCAGCCTCACAGAGCGTCCAGCGGGAGACAAAACAACCGGTAAATTGCGGTGTGCACTTTCACACCCCCCACCCTTCTTTATCTTGACTCGGCCTCCTCTGCTTTCCGCGGCCACAGACTCTTGTCCGGGAAAAACCGGCTGCTTGGATTCCACACACCTGAACGGGCCAGCTCTCTGAGTGCCATTTGTTGGCTGCTGGTGTTGCTTTTTTCCGCTTCTTTTGAATTCTTCCTTACCTCTCACCACCTCCCCCGTCTTTTGCTCAAATACCTGGCTCTGTGCACCATCTTTGCTTCTTCTGGAGGGGCTGTGGAGCCTGTTCGGGTATGGAGCTGCTTCCTGTTCTGGGCTACCTCACTGGTGGGATCCCGGGGCTTTTGTTTGTTTGTTTGTTTTCAATTGTTTGTTTGTTTTCTTTTCCTTTTCTTGAGTTGGAAGCCCTTTCTGGCCAGGCGGTGCTGCGTGGCAATGAGACTGCCCCCTAGGCTTGCACAGACATGCAGAGGGATCTCTGAGGGCATTTCTTTTTCCATTGTGTTTTTTTTTTCTGTGTTTTTTGGGGCCTTGCTTGTTCTTTTTTTAAAATTTGTTTTGTTTTCTTTTCCCTCTTTTTCCCTTTTTGTCTTTCTTCATTGCTCAGTTTCTCATCTCACTATATCTTCCTTCTCTTTCTGTTCCCTGAGTACCTGGCATTGTATACCTCTACGCCTTCTAGCCAGGCTGTACTGCAACACCTGAGAGAGACTTCCCCAGACCTCACAGCTGCACCAGTGGGATTGCTGAGAACTTTGTGGTTCTTTAACCTTTCCAATTTTTATTTATTCATTCTTTTATTTTACTTTCTTCCTCTTCCCCTTTCTGTTTTTCTCCATTTCATAGTCTCTCATCTCTCCACTTCAATGGCAAGTTACCCTAGCATTATTTTTTATTTGTTTGTATGTTTTTGGTTCCTGTTCCTCTCTCCTCTCTCCCATATCCATCTTAGCTCCACACATAACAATCTCCCCACTGCATCCTGACTACCTGCACTGTGTGCTTGACATCACACTACCAAGCAGCACAGGCACGGCCTACTGGAACCTGCCCTGCACTGATTATTGACCCTCATTGGTGGCTGTAGTAAGTGCCGCAAACAACCCGTCCCAGTAACTCCTCTTCAGCTAGATCTGCCCTGCTGTACCATATCTGAGTTACTGACCCTGCCAATTGGAGAAGGAGGCGAAAACAATTGTGCCCACAGACAAGAAAACAACAAAGAACACACAGTCTGTCAGCTCAGACATAGTCAAATTAAAAAAAAAAAAGGGACAAAACAAACAAATCTACAATCAATAAATGAGAAATATAACTACTGAATACCCCGAGGACAACAGACAATATCAAAACATTTACAAAAACAGTACACGATGGTTCCAGTAGGTCTCCAAAATAAAACACCAGATGACTCTCCAGTGGAAGAAAATGTACTAGAACTACCTGATAGGGAATTCAAATCTCTAATACTCAGAATT
>NW_004444008.1:7447401-7451850 GCF_000243295.1 Trichechus manatus latirostris
CCTCTATTGTAAAAACGCATGAAAAAGTTCACACACAAAATGTAACAATCTTTGTTGGTTACCAGGGATGGGAGGGTTGGGGGGGAAATACTAAATAGGCAATAGATAAGTGGTATCTTCGGTGAAGGGTGAGACAGTACGCAATACAGGGGAAACTAGGACACCCTGTACAAGGAAAGGTCATGGAATCCCCATAGACACATCCAAACTCCCTGAGGGACTGAATTGCGGGGCGGAGGGCTGTGGGGACCATTGTCTCAGGGAACATCTAGCTCAGTTGGCATAATATAGCTTATAAAGACAATGATCTACATTCTACCTTGGTGAGTAGTGTCTGGGATCTTAAAAGCCTGTGAGCGGCCATCTAAGATACTCCACTGGTCTCATCCCTTCGGGAGCAAGGGAGAATGAAAAGAACAGGATACAAGGAAAAGATTAGTCCGAAGGTCTAACTGTCCACAGCTACCAAGGCCTCCTCCAGACTGAGTCCAGTACAGCTAGATGGTGCCCGGCTACCCCCAGTGACTGCTCTGACTAGGATCAGAATACAGGGTCTCCACAGAGCTGGAAAAGGATGCAGAACATAATTCTATCTCACAAAGAAAAAGACAAGTTTTACTGGCCTAAAGGAGACTGAAGAAACCCCGAGAGTATGGCCCCCAGACACCCTTTTAGCTCAGTGGTGAAGTTATCTCCGACGTTCACCGTTCAGCCTGGGACTGGACAGCCCCGTAAAACCAAATGAGACTAACAAGGTACAGTAGTCCAGTGACAAGGGCCAGAAGGCAGAAGGGGACAAAGAAGCTGGTGATAGGGAACCCAAAGTTGAGTAAGGATATTGTTGATGTGTTGTGAGATTGTTAACCATTGTCATAGGGCAACATTTGTAATAACTGTTAAATGAGAAACTATTTTGTTCTGTAAGCCTTCATCTTAAGTGAGAATAACTGCACAATTGGAAGAGCGTAGTCAATGTCACTGAACTGTGCATGTAGAAATTTTTGAAATGGTGTATCTTTGGTTATGAGTATTTTCACCAAAAAAAATGGTTGAGAAGTTAGAGGGTTGACATGTTGTGTGGTTGTTAACCAATGTCATAAACCATATGTGTACTACTGTTTCATGAGAAACTATTTGGTGTGTAAGCCTTCACCTGAAGTACAATTAAAAAATAAAAAATAAGAAAAAATCTTTCTCAGTATTTGAGTTTTGTTCATTGGCAAACAATTTAGCAACCAAAAGTCAGCAATAAAAAAGTAAGAAGGAGGGAATCAAAGTGGAGTAGGAGAAAGTTGACATGTCTTGGGGTTGGCAACTAATGTCACAAAACAATAAGTGTACTAATTGTTTAATGAGGATCTAGTTTGTTCTGTTAACCTTCATCTAAAGTACAATTTTTAAAAGTAACAAAAAGAAACCCAGTAGGATAAGGTGCAATTTTTAATGAAAAATTATGTTAAATATGTTTTTAATTCTCCAGCTCAGTTTTTGCTGAATACATAACCTTTATATGAACTTACCTCATTAATCTTATGGAAAAAAGTAGCTACCTCATGTGCAGGATTGGTAAAAAAAAAAAAAAAAAAAAAAAAAAAATACCACTGTAGGGCACTCACCCCTCAAAGAATGAAAGAGTCCAAGAGGTACAGGTTAAATAGCAATATTGTTATTTCTGAAAATTATTTTCTAGAAGTTCACACAATGTTCTTTTTTTATCATGAGATGAAACAGCCAACCCCATAACTCAGCCCTGAATGTACTCACCTATCTTTCCTCTCAGCCCATTCTCCCATGCTTGTTTTTATGCAAAAATACTAACAGAAGGACACATTTTTGCTGATGAATTAATAACATATCATTGGCTGAGCATAGGTTTTTATTCTTTGATTATAAAGGAGGCAGATTTCAAGTTAAATAATTTAGATTAAAATTATATTTTAATGTCCGCAAACAATTCCATGAAGTCTGAGTACTTTCTTGGGGAGCACATGCCCTCAGAGTTTTCATGTTTTTGTAGACAGTGACCAGTGATGCTGGGGATGTTTTAAGGGGAAGCTTCAGACTAGGCTGCAGAGAGGTCATGCTCTCTAATTCACAGCTGGTACCCACTTACTGCAAGCTCCAGCTTTATATGCCCCCTTATCTGAAATAAAGGATCCTGGTGGCACAGTGGTTAAGTGCTCAGCTGCTAACCTAAAGGTCCGTGGTTGGAAACCACCAGCTGCTCCATGGGAGAAAGACATTGCAGCTTTTTCCATAAAATTATGGAAATTCTGTAAGGCAGTTCTACTCTGTCCTATAGTGTCTCTATGCGTTGGAATTGACTTGACGGCAACTGGTTTGGCTTTTCTCAATATCTGGAATAAAACTCATACAAAATTATTGAGAAATGGTTTTGCTCCTCTCACTTCTCAGATTTTCAAATGTATTTGATACATTTCTGACTGCATTCTAGCCCAAGGAGTGATGAGGGAAACATAATTTAAAATCCAAATCTTTGAACCTCAGTAAAAATGATATAAGAGGTGAATGGCAAAGAAGGTTAGACAATCTTTCCATCAGAAATGAGCGTATTCTGTGCATGACCTTATCTGACAAGACTGTGCAGCTGTTAAGTAAATTGTAAGAACATCTACTTAGGGCTTCTTGTATTAATAAAGAAAAATATGTATAAATTGGATAAAAATATGATTGCTGCCAACGTTGACAAGAACATCTGGAGAGGTTTGAGTTCTCTCCTGAAGGCACATGGCTTCAATATTAGCAGACAGATGAGGCTGGAAAGAATCAAAGGGATGGAGAAAAATTAAAGGTACTCTCACTGAGTAAGTTTTCTCTAACATGTTTGGGCTGAACCCCAAATCTGTGAAGGGAGAGGTCCAGTCTAGTGTATTTTGGAATCCCCCATGCCTAATCTAGGACAGGAGACTCAGGTGACACTCAGTTCATGGTTGTTTAATTGAGGGAATTAACAGGTACCTGAATTTTCAGAAGAGGTCATTGTTATACAATGGTAGAATTCTCACCTTCCTTGTGAGAGACCCGAATTCAATTTCTGACTAATGCAATTCATGTGCTGCCACTACGTCTATCAGTGGAGGCCTGCGTGTTGCTAAAATGCTGAGCAGGTTTCAGCACAGCTTCCAGACTAAGATGGTTAGAAAGGCCTGTCAATCAACTTCCAAACATCTGCTAATAAAAATCCTGTGGGTTACAACAGCCCAGTCTACAGCCGATCATGAGGACAGTGCAGGACTGGCCAGCATTTCATTGTGCTCTGGGTCACCATGAGCTGGAGGTAAACTTGACAGCAGCTACGACAACAACGTCAAATTTTCAGAAGACTCTGAATGATGAGAGAACTTTAATTTGTTCATCCATTCAACAAATAGCCATTAAGCATCTATTGTGTGCCTGGCCATTAGTTTACCCATTAGAGCTAAACAATGAAGGAAAACAGCAAAAACCCAAAAATACCCCCACGCAGATTACCTTGAAGTGGGGAGAGGCAGAGAATAAAGACAATAAATCAGTTAAATACATATCTGATATTAGGAAGTGTTATAATTAATCCACCAACCGCTCCTTCAGAATGGTATGGAGCAGTTCTACTCTGTCCTATATGGTTGCTATGAGTCTGAATGAACTCAATGGCAACAAGTTTGGTTTTTCTGGTTTAAATGATACGAGGACACATTGAGTAGGGATAGCATCAGGGAGCTCTGGAGAGACGATGCAATTTAAAATCAGTTGGACAAAAAAAGCCTCGATATTGTGGAGGAGTTCCGGCAAAATGGTGCTCTAGGCAGAAGCACCACACCGTCCCTCCACACCAAAGATCTGAAAAACTAAGCCAAACAGAGAATACAACAATCATGAAATCCTAAAACGTCAAATGAAGAGATAAAGAACTCAACCAAGCACCAAATGGAGTGAGAAAACTGACAGAGAATGGAGAGCAAGGAGAGATTCATCCAGAGGTCCCCTACCAGCTAATGCAGTGCGGATCCACCATCTTGGACTCCTATTGGAGACCAGAAAATGGGGGTATGAGAAAGCAGCCTCACGGAGCGTCCAGCGGGAGACAAAACAAACATCTCTCATCTCTCCATTCCGATGGCAAGCTCCCCTAGCATTCTTTTTTGTTTGTTTGTATGTTTTTTGGCTCCTGTTTCTCTCTCCACTATCCTATATCCATCTTAGCTCCACACATAACAACCTCCCCGCTGCATCCTGCCTACCTGCACCGTGCGCTTGACATCACATGACAAAGCAGTACAGGCACGGCCTACTGGAACCTGCCCTGCACTGATTACCGACCCGCCCTGGTGGCTGTAGTAAGTGCCACAAACAACCCATCACAGTAACTCCTCTTCAGCTACATCTGCCCTGCTGTACCATATCTGAGTGACTAACCCTCCCAGTTGGAGAAGGAGGCGAAAAGTATTG
>NW_004444008.1:7451950-7468127 GCF_000243295.1 Trichechus manatus latirostris
GAAATAGACATACCATTCGATCCAGCAATCCCACTCCTAGGAATATATCCTAGAGAAGTAAGAGTCGTCACTTGAATAGACATATGCACACCTATGTTCATGGCAGCATTGTTCACAATAGCGAAATGATGGAAACAACCTAGATGCCCATCAACAGATGAATGGATAAACAAACTACTGTACATACACACAATGGAGTACTATGCAACGAGAAAGTACAACAATGAATCTGTGAAACATCTCATAACGTGGATGAAACTGGAGGACATTCTGCTGAGTGAAATAAGTCAATCACAAAAGGACAAATATTGTATGAGACCTCTATTGTAAAAACGCATGAAAAAGTTCACACACAAAATGTAACAATCTTTGTTGGTTACCAGGGATGGGAGGGTTGGGGGGGGAAATACTAAATAGGCAATAGATAAGCGGTATCTTGGGTGAAAGGTGAGCCAGTACACAATACAGGGGAAACTAGCACACCCTGTACAAGGAAAGGTCATGGAAGCCCCATAGACGCATCCAAACTCCCTGAGGGACTGAATTGCTGGGCAGGGGGCTCTGGGGACCATGGTCTCGGGGAACGTCTGGCTCAATTGGCATGACACAGCTTGTAGGGACAGTGCTCTGCATTCTGCCTTTGTGAGTAGTGTCCGGGGTCTTGAAGGCCTGTGAGCAGCCATCTAGGATGCTCCACTGGTCTTATCCCTTCGGGAGCAGGGGAGAGTGGAGAGAGCAGGATACAGGGAAAATATTAGTCCAAGGGACTAACTCTCCAGGGCTACCGGGGCTTCCACCGGACTGAGTCCAGTGCAGCTAGATGGTGCCCGGCTGCCACCACTGACTGCTCTGACCAGGATCACAGCGGAGGATTCTGGAGAGAGCTGGAGAAGGATGTTGAGCATAATTCTAACTCACTAAAAAAAGACCAGATTTACTGACCTAAAGGAGACTGGAGAAACCTCGAGGGTGTGGCCCCCAGACACCCTTTTAGCTCAGTGGTGAAGTTACCTCCGAGGTTCACTGTTCAGCCTGGGAGTGAACAGCCCCGTAAAACCAAATGAGACTAACGAAGTACAGGAGTCCGGTGACGGGGGCCAGAGGGCAGAGGGGGACAGGGAGGCTGGTGATGGGGAACCCAGGGTTGAGTAGGGATATTGTTCATGTGTTGTGAGATTGTTAGCCATTGTCATAGGGCAACATTTGTGGTAACTGTTAAATGAGAAACTATTTTATTCTGTAGGCCTTCATCTTGAGTGGGAGTGACAGCACAATTGGAGGAGCGTGGTCGATGTCACTGAGCTGTGTATGTAGAAATTTTTGGGGCGGTGTGTCTATGGCTATGTGTATTTTCACCAAGAAAGAAAGGGTTGAGAATTTGGAGGGTTGATATGTTGTGGGGTTGTTGACCAATGTCGTGGAACAGCATGTGTACTGCTGTTTCATGGGAGACTATTTGTTCTGTGGGCCTTCACCTGAAGTACAATAAAATATAAAAAATAAAAAAAAGAAAAGCCTCGATAATGTTGTTAGTTGCAATCCAGTCAACTTTAACTCGTGGAGACCCCATAAAGAAGAGAACAAAATGTAGCCCAGTCCTATGCCACTTTCAAAATCATTGGTATGCTAGACTCCATTGATGAGGCCACTGCAGATTTCGAGTGCCTTCCAACCTAAGGGGCTCATCTTCCAGTGCTATATCAGACAATGTTCTGTTGTGATAATAGGGTTTTCACAGGCTGATTTTTGGAAGTAGATAGCCAGACCTTTCTTCCTGGTCTATCTTAGTCTGGAAGCTTCACTCAAACCTATCCACCATGGGTGACCCTGCTGGTAATTGAAATACTGGTGGCACGGCCTCCAGTATCAAAGCAACACAAAAGCCACCACAGTAGAACAGACTGACAGATGTGGGGTGGTCTCTCAATAAAAAAACAAAAACTAACCCATTGCTATCAAGTCAATTCTGACTCATAGCGACCCTATAAGACAGAGTAGAACTGTTCCATATTGTTTCCAAGGAGTGGCTGGTGGATTTGAACTGCCAACCTTTTGGTTAGCAGTTGAACTCTTAACCACTGCGCCACCAGGGCTCCAACAGTCTCTGAATGAGAAAGTGATGTATGGGCAACTAGTGGATGGTAGAAAGGAAGACAGCCACTTGGCAAGGAATCTCTCAGGCAGAAGGAATGACACATCCGAAACCTACGGTCTAGGCTCACCTCACCTATAGACTCATGGAAACTCCAGGCTACAATAGCCGCAGAGATCCAAGCTGAAAGCAGCAGTGCTGGGATCAGAGAAGGCCTGGGGAGGTCAGATCAGTCTCAGATTCCTGATATCTGAACCCAACATGTTCAGATCTGAACCCCTGATCCTCCCACCAAAACCTGCTCTACCCTCAACCTTCACATGACATTTGACGGCAATCTCACTCTTCTACCTGCCCAGGTGAAAAATCTTAGAAGCATCTTCTCTTTCCTTCACACCCAACATGCTGGCTTGACTTTTAGAACACATCCAGAGTCTAGACGCTCCTCACCTCTCGTGTCACCAGCCTTCCACAGCCCTCTCTAGCTGCGTAGAGGCTGCAGCACTATCACACTAGAGCCTTTTCACAGAGAGCATCCTTTCTAAATGCAAGTTAGATCACATCAAGTCTCTGCTCACAAGGATGTGACTCCATTTTCTCCAGAGCGAAGCAGAGTTCCATAACAACCTCCAGACCCTGCATGATCTTCTCTTTGTGCCATTCAAGGTCCCTGCAGTACAAGGACACCCTACTCAGAGTAGACTAATCTGAGGAGGATTTAATAAAAAAACTGTTTACAAAGGTGTGAGCAGAAAGTGTAGGAAACCCCCAAGGGCTGTGTTAATGGCCTGGGCGAGGGGCAGAAGGCTGTTAGCTCTGCAGGGAGGAGAGTGTCCTGTGGAGGGGCTGCTTTGAGAGCCCTAGGTCAAAGAATACAGAGGCAGGCAGGGCAAGGCACCCTGCAGAGCAGGAGCTGGGGGACTAGGAATCTGTAGAGGAAGGCAGAGGGCAGGGGAATATTGAGTTTACCATGTGAGGCAGCCTAGTGGGGCAGCCAGCAAGTGGGCAGGGTGAAGAGCAGATCTCAGTTAGCAGGGGAAGACCCTTCCTGCATCTCAGCCCCGCCCTCAGCTCCTGCATGCCCACGCTTACACTCTGCAGCAGCTGCATACACTCTCAGATGTGCTGTGACACCTGCCTAGGGACCTTGGCCCTGGTCCTCCCCTGGGACTGAGCTGTTACCGCCTGATATCTTCAAGGTCAAGTATTGCCCACCTGTCACCTTCTCATTGAGGACACTTTGTCCAATCTATTTAAGCTGCAAATCCCCCCTCACTTCCCAATCTGTCCATTCTCCATTCTTCTTAATATGCTCTGCTTTGTTTTCTGTTTGTTTGCTTTTTTTCTAGAGCTTTTATTGGCCGCTAAAATACTATACAGTAAACTTGCTAATGAGATTTGTTGTTTATTGTCAGCCCTCCCTTGCTAGAATGTCTTTACATTGATGAATCCTTAGTGCCTGTATCCAGGGCCTGTAATAGAGTCAAATCAAACCAAATCCATTGCTGGGAGTCATTTCCAACTCATAGTGACCCTATAGGACAGAGTAGAACTTCCCCATAGGGTTTCCAAGGAGCAGACTGGTGGATTTGAAATGCCGACCTTTTGGTTAGCAGCCTGAACTCTTAACCATTGTGCCACCAGGGCTTCCTGCCATAGAATAGACCTTCAGTAAATACTTGCTGAGTGCATAAATGACGAATAAAGAATAAATGACTTAGATTCTTCCTTGGGAGCACAGTAAAGACAATACGGTATATTTTCTGTTGACTTACTAATAAACTAAAGTCCCATATAGAATTTGAGTCCCTGGGTGGTGAAAACTGTTAATGCACTCTGCTGATAACTGAGAGATTGAAAGTTCATATCCATCAGAGGCATCTTGGCAGAAAATCTTGGTGATCTACCTCTGAAAAATCAGCCATTGAAATCCCTATGGAACACAGTTCTACTCTGAAACATATGGGGTTGCCAGGAGTCAGAGTCAACTCAAGAGCAACTGTTTTTGTCTGTTTTTTTTTTTCTAACAGAATCAGAGAAAACATATCTCCAGTTGCACTATATAATTGAAAGGTAATCATTTTCTTTCTCTCTAAATTTTTAGGTAATTTTCTAAATAAATAGTGAACTTCACTGGAATAAAGATCCAACGAGCTACAATAAAGTTTAATATTAAAATAAAACTACAAAAATGAAAATAACAGAGGGGTGGTAAACAGAATAATGCCCCCTCGAAGTTCCAGGAAATCTATGAATATATTATTTTTTTTAGGCCCCATCAAGTCAATTCCAACTCATAGTGAACCTACATATAACGCAAGAAAACACTGCAGGGTCCTGCATCATCTTCCCAGGCATTGCTACGTTACAGCCCGTTATTGCAGCCACTGTGTCAATCCATCTCCTTGAGGTTCTTCTTCTTTTTCACTGACCCTCTACTTTACCAAGCATAATGTCCTCCAGGGACTGTTCCCTCTTGATAATGTGTCCAAAGTACTCGAGACAAAGTCTCACCATCCTCACTTCTAAGGAGCATTCTGGCTGTACTTCTTCCAAGACAGACTTGTTCCTTCTTCTGGTAGTCCATGGTATATTCTATATTCTTCGCCAACACCATTACTCAAAGACATCAATTTTTCTTCAGTCTTCCTTATTCATTGTCCAGTTTTTGCACGCATATGAGGTGATTGAAAATACTATGGCTTGGGTCAGGTACACCTTAGTCCTCAAAGTGACATCTTTGCTTTTTAACATTTTAAAGAGTTCTTTTGTGCATATTTGCCCAATGCAATACGTTGTTTGTTTCCTTGACTGCAGTTTCCATGGGAGTTGATTGCAGATCCAAGTAAAATGAAATCCTTGACAACTTCAATCTTGTCTCCATTTATCATGATGTTGCTTATCGGTCCAGGTGTAAAGATTTTTGTTTTCTTTCTGTTGAGGTGTAACCCATACTGAAGGTTGTAGTCTTTGATCTTTATTAGTAAATGATTCAAGTCCTCTTCACTTTCAGCAAGCAAGGTTGTACCATCTGCATAATGCAGGTGATAATGAGTCTTCTTCCAATCCTGATGCTGTGTTCTTCTTTATATAGTCCAGCTTCTCAGATTATTTGCTCAACATACAGATTAAATATGTATGGTGAAAGGATACAACCCTTATGCACACCTTTGCTGACTTTAAACCATGCAATATCCCCTTCTTCTTTTCAAAGGACTGGCTCTTGGTCTATGTGCAGATTCCACTTGAACACAATTAAGTGTTCTAGAATTCTTATACTGCGTAATGTTATCCATAATTTGTTATGATCCACGTAGTCAAAACACCATTTTATAGTCAATGATACACAGGCAAATATCTTTCTAGTGTCTCTACTTTCAGCCAAGAATATGTGAAATTAGCAAAGATACCCTCATTCTATGTCCTCTTTTGAATCTGGCTTGAATTTCTGACAGTTCCCCGTGGATGTACTGTTGCAACACTTTTTGAAATATCTTCAGTAAAATTTTATTTCTGTGTTATGTTAATGATATTGTTCAATAACTTCCACATTTTGTTGGATCACTTTTCTTTGGAAGGGGTAAAAATATGGATCTCTTCCAGTCAGGTGACCAGTTATCCGTCTTCCAAATTTTTGGCATAGACAAGTGAGTACTTCCAGTGTTACATTCTTTCGTTGAAACATCTCAATTCGTATTTTATTAATTCCTGGAGCCTTGTTTTTTGCCAATGTCTTCAGTGCAGCATGGACTTCTTCCTTCAATACCATCAGTTCCTGATCATAGTATGTCTTCTGAAACATTTGAGTGTCGACCAATTTTTTTTTGGTACAGTGATTCTGTGTGTTCCTCCCATCTTCTTTTGTTTCTTCCTATGTCATTCAATGTTTTGCCCATAAAAACCTTCAGTATTGTAATTCGAGGCCTAAATTTTTTCTTCAGCTCTTTCAGCTTCAGAAATGCCAAGTGTGTTCTTCTGTTTTGATTTTCTAACTCTAAGTGTTTGCATCCTTCATTATAATACTTTACTTTGTCCTCTCATGCCGCCCATTGAAATATTCTGTTCAGCTCTTTTACTTTATCATTTCTTCCTTATGCTTTAGCTGCTTGACCTTCAAGAGCAAGTTTCAGAGTCTCTTCTGACATCTGTTTTGGTCTTTTCTTTCTTTCCTGTCTTTTTAATGACCTTTTGCTTTTTTCATATATGATGTCATTCCACAGCTAATGTGGTCTTTTGTCATTAGCGTTCAATGCACCAAATCTATTATTGAGATGGTCTCTAAATTCAGGTGGGATATACTCAAGGTCGTACTTTGTGTCTCCTGTACTTGCTCTAATTTTCTTTAGCTTCAACTGGAACTTGCATAGGAGCAATTGATGGTCTGTTCTGTAGTCAGCCCTTGGCCTTGCTCTGACGGATGATATCGAGCTTTTCCATTGTCTCTTTCCACAGATGTAGTTGATTTGATTCCTGTGTATTCCATCTGGTGAGGTGCACGTGTATAGTCACTGTTTATGTTGTTGAAAAAAGGTATTTGCGATGAAGAAATCGTTGATCTTGAAAAATTCTATCAGGTGATCTCTAGCATCTTTTGTATCACCAACGCCATATTTCCCAACTACTGATCCTTCTTCTTAGTTTCCAACAAATAACAATTAATCATTAGTAACTATTGCTATGTACACATAGCTGTGTAAATAATTCTAATTTTAGGAACAAAGGGCACTGATAGCTATAATATTTAATTTTAGAAATAAAGGGCATTAAAATTCTATCTGTAAATATTTTGTGGACCCACCCATGCATTTTAAATGATGTGTCCATTATATTTAGTTCCAAATAATTGCTTTATGATTACACTTTTCTTCTTCTACTCTACTCATTTTTAAACTGGGAAATCACTGTCAGAGTTTGTTTTTGGAACAAAAACGTCCCATTTTGCAATAACCTAGGCTTTCAAAATGATTTGGCTATTTTTGCTTTGATTTTGGATAAGCAGAATAAGTGGCCTTGTTTCAGAGCAAGTTGTTGAGTTGCCCTTCTTACTTGTCAAATGACAGCATTCTAAAACCACAGTGTCAGAATTAGATTCGAAAGAAATTTCCTATTACTCATTCCTCCCAAAGAAAATGTCTTTTCACACAGCCAAGTGATTTGTATCAAAGGAAGTTCACAATTCAGTTTCCTTTGAAAGTCTTCTATGGTTTTCTTCAATTTCTTCCATGTGGGTCAGAAGGATTGGCTAGATTGCAGTCAGACAGGCCCATTGATAAACTTATTGTTTAGGGCCATTACTGTACACAATGACAATAACTATAATCTGCTGCTTGGTCACATGAGGAGTTAGTTTCTCTTTGGGGATTCATTTATTCAGAACATGACTCAAAACTGCCAATAAATCGCTTTGAATTCAAAGTTAGTATGGATTGTGTTATTTAAGATCATGATTTCTGGTAGTTAAAGAAATCTTCCAGTTAACGCATCTTAGTGTTTAAAAGAAACAAAACAGAACAAACAATAACAACAACAACAAAAACCAGTCATTTTGAAGTATGTTGTTGTTGTTAGAGATAGTCAAGTCGGTTCTGACTCATAGCCACCCTACTTACAACAGAACAAAAACATTGCCTGGTCCTGCACCTTCCTCATGATCTTTGCTATGCTTGAACCCATTGTTGCGGCCACTGTGTCAGTCTGTCTCTCGAGGGTCTTCCTCTGTTTTGCTGACCATCTACTTTACCAAGCATGATGTCCTTCTCCAGGGACTGGTCCCTCCTGATAACATGTCCAAAGTATGTGAGATGAAGTCTTACCATCCTCACTTCCAAGGAGTATTCTGGCTGTACTTTTTCCAAGACAGATTTGTTCATTTTTATGGCAGTGCATGTTATATTCAACATTCTTCACCATTGTGAAGTACAGTACAGTGCAAATCATGCTCCCCCCAAAAAAGAAAAGCACAGTACATCTATGTGCCCTTTCCCCTTTGGGTTAGAGATTCAGAGGCTCATAGCAGAAGTCTGAAAAGCAGAATGGCTCCAGTCACTTGATTAAGATGCACACCTGAGCCAATGTGTACACCTAGGGAAGAGTTCACTTTAAGTTATGTGTTAATTCCCACTTTTCACTTTTAAATGTGGATGACGGTCTCTTAAATCTTTCTCTCTAACTCTCCAACTTTCTCTCTGTATCTGTCTCTTTCTCTCTGTGTCTCTTTCTCTTTCTATCTCTCCATTTCTCATTTTCTTCCTCACTTATGATCCACCATTTCTCAGTCCTCTTCCATGCCCTAATCTCTACATGATGGATTTATCCAATCTCAGAACTTGATCCTTCTAGAAATATTGACCTCCCATATACTTGCTACCATGATAATCTCATCCAGCTCATAGTTTTACAAGCAATTCCGTGCTGACAATTCTCAAAGATATATCCCTGACCTTCAGATCCTTATATCTAAACACCCTCACATTTACTTCTGGGTATCTACTAGGCATCTAAGACTTAACAATTAAACCAATTAATTATTTGAGCCATTCTGAGCTGCAAGACAGCAGATTCAGCCCTGGTCCAACCCAGAGTCAGGGAAGCGAGGCTATCTGAAGCATGAATCAGAGAGCTCCCAGCAGAGACAAACAGTGTGAATGTAAATGGAATTGGAAGACTTCAGTCTTTAGTCCACAGTGGCCATCATTGCCCAAAGACACACCAAAAAAACATAAACACAGGGGTACTTCTTAAGAAAATAAATTTTTAAGAGAATTCTACTGCCATGTCCCCAAGTATTTCCCATAGAAAAAAATCTGCACCTTCATTTTGAGTGTTTCCTGCTCAAGCTTATGTGGATGATGTTGGTACATAGTTACAGGAGAAAAGCTCAGTGAGATCCAGATGCTAAATATTCATTAAGACAATGTCTTTTAATACAACAAATGCTATCCAGTAAACTACATCTGGAAACACATTAAAATATCTTTTCACTATGAAGATAATGAGTTTATGAAAACAAATTAGAGTTCGGACTTTGTACATTACCAAAAAAACAAAGTTGAAAAAATTTTTTAATTGATATTTGCATTGTAAAATGTCAGTGATATGCATCAATATCATAGACTGTAGTATCCCAAGTGTATGTTTACTTCTAATGGAAATAATGTGGACTAATTTTGCCATAAAAGCTCTTTAATTATCTCTATTGGAAAAACTTCAGCAAAAGGCAAAGTTCAAATACCAAGCTAATTTATAGTTGTTGAGAAAAGCTTAATGCCTAAAAACAGAGAAATAAATTTAGATTTATTATGGCTGATAATGGATAATCACTACCATTCCGGTATATTCCATGAAGGTATAACATTACATAAGCTACATTATATTTATTATGAACATCTGGCATACTGTACTGTATTCAGATAACTTTAATTAAACCAGCCTCCAATGATGCAATGGCAGTTCTACAGAGGAGGCAAACAGCCTGGTGTTCATGAATGACTCAGTCTAAGAAGGCTGTCAACTTCAAGATGAGTAAACCCTCTCCTTTTCACAAGAGGGCCTTAAGATAATAGTTTGCTGAACACCCTTAACTTCAGACCTAAAACTGTGACCTCTAATACATAGTTGTTAGTTTAGCCACTGAAAAATTAGTGTGTTACAAACATACACAGCAGTTACAAACATTCCATTCAGTGAGTACGGCACCTTTTGGATTTTGAGAAAACCATGGGTTTCCAACCTTTTTGTGTTGAATTATTTCTTTTTATTTTCCCAGTAGCAGTGAAGGCTACTGCTAGTAAAGTTTTTAAGCAGACGGGGAAAGGTATGTTCCTGCTAGAACTGTCTTCATGTTTGATTCTGTGCGTGTGAGAAGTGAGGGCTGCAAGGACAGGGGGTGGGGTGTGGAAAAGAGGCATGGCAGCAGATATAGACTGAGATATTGTCATGCAATAAATATTGTCTGCATCCCCACTAGGTGTCTGGCACTCTTCAAGGTTCTGGACATACAGTAATGAACAAAACAGAAGAAAAAAAACCCTCTTTTTTGGAACTTAACGCTGTATCGGTTAGACAGACAATAAATAAGATAAATAAGGGCAGCATATACGTTAGTAACAAATACTAAAGAGGACAATGAAGTGGGAAAGAGCATAGGAAGTGGGGATTGTGGGAACATTAGTTACAGTTCAAATTCACCCAGAGGTGCCTGAGAAGAAAGGCCTGAAAATTTACCTCTGAAAGATCAGCCGTGAAAACTCTCTGGGGCAGTTCTACTCTAACGCACATGGGGTTGCCATGAGTCAAAATCGACTCGATGGCAACTAATTTGTTTTTTGGGGGGAGGAGTGGATGAAGCATTTGAGGAGGGGTGTGGAAAGGGGGGGGACATACTGAAGTGGAGTTCAAAGCACCGTCCTATCCTCTTAAGATGGAAAGATGCTTTGTGTTGGATAGTAGTTGAAGATGAGGCTGGGCAGAATAGGAAAGACGTGAATTGAATGTACCAAGTAGCACTCAGTCCAGAAGAGAAAAAGGAGTCATGGAGATATTTTTGCTTATTCAGAGAACGTTCAGGAACTCTCTGAAGAGAAAAATAAACTCAGGTAGTGTGTTTTTGTATGTTACGGATTTAAGGAGAATTTAGAAGACTACCAAGCAGATCATTCAAAAGCAGTTGCAGCAGTATCTCGACAGGGAACTGCCCAAAATTCAGGCCGGATTCAGAAGAGGATGTGGAACCAGGGATATCATTGCTGATGTCAGATGGATCCTGCCTGAAAGCAGAGAATACTAGAAAGACGTTTACCTGAGCTTTATTGACTATGCAAAGGCTTTCGATTGTATGGATCATAACAAATTATGGATAACATTTTGAAGAATGGGGATTCCAGAACACTTAATTTGGCTCATGAGGAACTTGTTCATAGATCAAGAAGCAGTTGTTCGGACAGAACAAGGGGATACTGCATGGTTTAAAGTCAGGAAAAGCGTGTGTCAGGGTTTTATTATTTCACCATACCTATTCAATCTGTATGCTTAGCAAATAATCCGAGAAACTGGAGTATACGAAGAAAAAGAGGCATCAGGATTGGAGAAAGACTCATTAACAACCTGAGTTATGCTGATAACACAACCTTGCTTGCTGAAAGTGAAGAGGACTTGAAGCACTTACTGGTGAAGATCAAAGACCACAACCTTCAGTACAGATTACACCTCAACATAACCCCAAATCCTCACAACTGGACCAATAAGCAACATCATGATAAACCGAGAAAAGATTGAAGTTGTCAAGGATTTCACTTTACTTGTATCCACAATCCACACCCATGGAAGCAGCAGTCAAGAAATCAAAAGACTCATTGCATCAGGCAAGTCTGCTGCAAAAGATCTCTTTAAAGTGTTGCAAAGCAAAGACGTCACCTTGAAGACTAAGGTGTGCCTGACCCAAGCCATGGTATTTTCAATTACATCATACGCATGCGAAAACCGGACAATGAATAAGGAAGACTGAAAAAGAATTGATGTCTTTGAATTGTGGTGTTGGCAAAGAATATTGAATGTATCATGGACTACCAGAAGAATGAACAAATCTGTCTTGGAAGAAGTACAACCTGAATGCTCCTTAGAAGTAAGGATGGCGAGACTATGTCTTACATACTTTGGATGTGTTATCAGGAGGGATCAGTCCCTGGAGAAGGACATCATGCTTGGTAAAGTACAGGGTCAGTGAAAAAGAGGAAGACCCTCAATGAAATGGATTGACACAGTGGCTGCAAAAATGGGCTCAAGCATGACAATGATTGTGAGCATGGCGCAGGACTGGGCAGTGTTTCATTCTGTAGTGCAGAGAGGGTCGCTATGAGTCAAAACCGACTTGACGGCACCTAACAACAACAAGAAAAATGAAGGTATTATGTAGACTGATAGCACTGTTAACAAATGGCATTGCGGTATTAGATACTAGTGGATCCTTTTCTCACACCATACAGAACTTGTGTCTCAGAAATGAGCTCTTTCAGAAGAAACCTAGCTACTATTTCTAGCTGGGCTTTTATGATCACAACAGCCTCTGGGAAGGAAGGTTGAGAGGCAATTAGTGCACTCTGACACCTTTTTCACAGCTCTCATCCTGACATTCCTCACCTATCATCCTGATAAGAAATTGACAATAAAGAGCTCAGTCCTCTCTGGCCTTATGGGCCAGCATGTAGCGTTCTTGCCGAATAGTGCATGAGGTTGTCTTTCTATCTCAAATAATGCATCACTATACCTCTGGCAGCAACTGGCTCTTGAAATCAAGATGTTCTCTTCAATGCTTCCTTTTGAGAAAATAAACTCTTTCTAGGGAATTATGTTACTCCTTTTAAAATAGCTCCTGATTCTCCAGAGGCTTAAACTAGTATCTGCTTGTCAGACATCCTTAAGGCACATCCCATCCCCCTGACCACATCCTCGAAGTCTGCCTTGCTCAGGACAGTGGTCATTACGCCCCTCTCACCAGTCCTTACTTTGTCCTTATAAATTGAAAACATGGTAATAATGATCTGGTTAAACCCCAAACAGTGACTTCACTGGACAGAATTCAGACTTTTGCAAAGCAAAATGAGAGGCAGCGCAGGCAATTCAATCTGTAGGGAATACTAAGAGCTCTGAGAGATTCTCCACCTTGGAAGAAAACACAGTGTTACTGATTCATTTACTGAAAAGAGGTGGAAGACTAGCTTGCTTTTCTGGCATTTAAGCAAGGAGAAGGGCTTACTCCCTCACTTCTTCTGCTTCATCTGCTCCTGATGCTCCAGTATTCCTGAAATTATGGAGCTTACTCCGAGGAGCATTTATCTCATGACAAATTGAGCAACATCCTGCTCTTCAATACCACTTGTTTCCAGTTGGATTTCAGGATCAGAAGATTATAGACAAATAACAAGATTACTGAAATTTTCATGTGATACAATTTTTAACTCTGCTTTAGCACAAGTGTTTGTAAGTTTCGCTTCTGGAAACCTTTTTCAACAAAGAACTTGAATTCCTTGCATTTTAATGTTATTTAAATAGAAAATATTATCAAATTCATAATGCTGTGCCTACTTTAAAAAGTGTTTGGATACTTTTGAAAGGCAATAGGAAGGTTGATATTTTGTTAGTGTTTTAGAAGGGTTTAGTAGCTTATTTTTCATAAATTGTATGTTTACAAAAATCTGATTAATAAAATTATGTCTTTGAAATATATTTTCCCCTTATATACCACTTAGAAATGTTGCAAAGACCCGTTTGGTAAAGAATTCTATTTTACTCTTACATTTCAGCTTACTTACAAAGGAAGATGTCAGAATTTCAACTTTTATGATGATTTTTGATGAGAGCTTATAGAGTTATTTTGATTATAGAATTAAATCTTCTCAAGACTGCGAGGAATGATTTTCTGTGAGAATCTACTGTCAAAATTTACATTACTTTTATTATATATCATCACTAAAAACAACAGGCAAATGGTTATAGCCAGTGTGTGAGGGTGGAACTTTCTCTTCATACATTAGTCAATCTGACTCCAATTTCAAGCTTGCATTCTTCCTCCTCCATGAGAGAGTTCCTGCTACATAGTTGGCTAACAAATCCAACCCATTCTTCAAGCTTAGCGCCTCCTACAAGCCTCTCATTTCCTTAATCTTTTCTACCAAGACCTCCATCTTGACCTGCCTCTGCAGCCTACGCCCATCACCACAGTTGAGGCTGCTGCTACCTGGGACTATCTGAAGTGTTCTCAGCACGCTGCCTCCCTCTGGACTGAGTCCCCCATCACCCAGTCTGCTTGGATTTTATCTACATTTTACAATGCATGGTGCAATGCTCTTACTTCCCTGAATCTTTTGTCCCACAACTCTCCAAACTAAGATTTATTAAACTATTTCTTCTCCCCAAGAAAGTGAAGCTCAATGACTTTGCAGAAAAAACATGCAACATTTATATCATTAAAACTATAAGGCCCTCTTTAACCCTGTGTCTAGTCACTGGCCTATGCCCTCCATTACTTTCCTACCAAAGTTTCAGGAAATAAGGGCAGTTTCATCCTGTCTGAGGTGACCTAACCCATCACCGTTCCCTTGGCTGAGTCTGGATATGCCTTCCCACTGAAAATACTGTCTCAAGTGAAATGTTGTAGCCATTTTATTCATTTTATTATTTCCATTTTTAATGAAGTTGAACTATGAACAGGACTCTACTTGTCTGTTAGTCCAGATTCTCTGAGAAATAAACATCTAGAGGGATAAACATGCAAGAATTTGATATGGAAAACTGTGGGAAAAAAAAACTTGGGAGGGAGCATGAGAAGGTTGGAGATGTCAGAGCATCAAGTGAGTCTGACCCTGAGTGCAGAAGGGAGGGAAGGAAAGTTGGGGTTCTTGAAGTTGTGGTTGTTAGCTGCCCTTGAGTTATTTCTCACTCACAGTGACCCTGTGTACAACAGAGTGAAGCACTGCCCGGTTCTGCTCCATCTTCACAATTGTTGTTGTTTGTGCCCATTGTTGTAAATAGCTTGGACTATAAGGGTCTTGATCATAGAGTAAACTCTGAAATCAGTGATAGAGGAGATACTTAACTTACAGGTGAAGACACAAGTTAGGGTGATACAAAGGGGAGGACTTATACCCCATTTTTAGTGTCTTTAAATATTTTTCCAAAGCAATTGTAGAATTATGTTTCTTCTCTATGTAAAGGGCAAGAGCGTGAGGTTGTTTTAAGATGAGTAATTGGAGCACTTTTATTCTTCCTACCCACATTTTCTCCATTTTTATATATATGTTCATAGTATTTGAGGATTTGGATTCACATATGTATAATTGAATGAAATGTTACAATTGATGCACATTATACTCAATTTTGTAAACAGCCTTACTTTTATGTTCACCTCATTCTATATCTTACCTCCCAGTCTTGGATATCCTGTGATTTTTTTTATACTTAAGCTTTTTAGAATTCACCTTTGAGAACCTTTTTCAAGAAAATTACTTGGGAGGTTCCAACAAAATGGCGCTCTAGGCAGAAGTGCCACGCCGTCCCTCCACAGCAAAGATCCGAAAAACTAAGCCGAACAGAGAATACAACAATCTTGAAACCCTAAAACATCAAATGAAGAGATAAAGAACTCAGCCAAGCACCAAAGGAGTGAGAAATCTGAAAGAGAATGGAGAGCAAGGAGAGATTCATGTAGAGGTCCCCTACCAGCTAATGCAGTGCGGATCCGCTATCTTGGACTCCTATCAGAGACCAGCAAACAGGGGGTATGAGAAAGCAGCCCCATGGAGCATCCAGCGGGAGACAAAACAACCGGTAATTTGTGATATACACTTTCCCACCCGCCACCCTTCTTCAACCTGACTCGGCCTTCTCTGCTTCCCGTGGCCACAATCTCTTGTCCGGGAAACACCAGCTGCTTTGATTCCACACACCCGAACGGGCCGGCTCTCTGAGTGCCATTTGTTGGCTGCTGGCGTTGCTTTTGTTTCTGCTACTTTTGATTACTTCCTTACCTCTCACGACCTCCCCCTCCTTTCGCTCAAACACCTGGCTCCGTGCGCCATCTTTGCTTTTACCTGAGGGGCTGCAGAGCTCTGGTAATTTGTGATATATGCTTTCCCACTCCCTACACTTTGTCATCCACACTCGGCCCCCTCTGCTTCCCACGTGCACAGTCTCTTGTCCGAGAAACACCAGCCCGCACTAGCTGGCTCTCTGAGTGCCATTTGTTGGCTGCTAGTGTTGCTTTATTTTCTGCTTCTCTTGATTTCTTCCTTACCTCTCATCACCTCCCCTTCCTTCCGCTCAAATACCTGGCTCCCTGTGCCATCTTTGCTTCTTCCTGAGGGGCTGTGGAACTCTGTTCAAGTGTGGAGCTGCTGCCTGGTCTGGGCTGCTGCACTGATGGGATCCCGGGGCTTTTGTTCGTTTGTTTGGTTTGAATTATTTGTTTGTTTTCTTTTCCTTTTCATGAGTTGGGAGCCCTTTCTGGCCAGGCAGTGCTGTGTGGCAAGAAGAGCTCCCCCTCGGCTTGCACAGACGTGCAGAGGGAACCCTGAGGACATTTCTTTTTTCGTT
>NW_004444008.1:7468227-7470450 GCF_000243295.1 Trichechus manatus latirostris
GCTCAGTTTCTCATCTCTCTATATCTTCCTTCTATTTCTGCTCCCTGAATACCTGGCATTGTAAACGTCTATGCATTCTACCCAGGCTGTACTGCAACACCTGAGAGCGACTTCCCCAGACCTCATAGCTGCACCGGTGGGATCCCTTGGCATTTTGTGGTTTTTTAACCTTTCTGATTTTTATTTATTCATTCTTTTCTTCCTCTTCCCCTTTCTGTGTTTCTCCATTTCATAGTCTCTCATCTCTCCACTCCAACGGCAAGCTCCCATAGCATTCTTTTTTTGTTTGTTTGTATGTTTTTGGCTCCTGTTCCTCTCTCCTCTCTCTCTCATATCCATCTTAGCTCCACACATAACAATCTCCCCACTGCATCCTGCCTACCTGCACTGTGCGTTTGACATCACACCACCAAGCAGCACAGGCACAGCCCACAGGAACCTGTCCTTCACTGATTACCAACCTGCTCTGGTGGCTGTGGTAAGTGCCACAAACAACCCGTCCCAGTAACTCTTCTTCAGCTAGATCTGCCCTGCCGTACCATATCTGAGGGACTGACCCTGCCAACTGGAAGAGGAGGCAAAAAGTGTTGTGCCCACAGACGAGCAAACAAAAAGAACACACAGTCTGCCTGCTCAGACTTAGACAAATTTTTTTAAAAAAGGGACAAAACAAACAAATCTACAATAAATAAACAAAAAAATAACTACTGAATGCCCCAAAGACAACAGACAATATCAAAACATTCACAAAAATAGGACAGGGTGGTTCCAGTAGGAATCCAAAATAAAACACCAGATGACTCTCCAGTGGAAGAAAATGCACTAGAACTACCTGATAGGGAATTCAAATCTCTAATTCTCAGAATTCTCTAAGAGCTGAGGCAAAAAGCTGACAAACATGAGGAAAAAAAGACAAATTCATGGAAAATACAGACAAAAAATGGGAAGATTTCAGGCAAATAGTGCAGGATCAAAATACCAAAATAAATTCACAATTAGAAATTAGACAAAGACAACAATTAGACATCCAAAAGATAAACAACAAGATACCAGAAATGGACGGTGTCATAGAAGGGCTGAGAGGCAGATTTGAAACTGTGGAAGACAAGATCAGTGGAATTGAAGACAAACACTTGGATACAACTCTGTTTCAGGAAAACTCAGAAAAAAGAACAAGAAAAATGAAGAGACCCTGGGAGTTATGTGGGATAAAATAAAAAGCAAAAACTTGCCAGTGATTGAAATTCCAGAACAGGGGGAGAAAACAGAAAACACAGAGGATCATTGAAGAACTGTTGACAGAGAATTTCCCCAATACCATGAAAGATGAAAAGCTGGCCATCCAAGAAGCTCAATAACCCCCATACAGAACAGACCCCAAAAGAAAATCACCAAGGCATATCATAATCCCACTAGACAAAACCAAAGACAAACAAACAATCCTGAGAGAAGGTCGTGAAAAACAAGAAGTCACATACGAGGAGAAACAATAAGACTAAGTTCAGATTATTTGACAGAAACCATGCAGGCAAGAAGGCAATGGGATGACATATATAAAATCTTGAAAGATAAAAATTGCCAGCCAAGAATAATACATCCTGCAAAACTCTCATTCAAATTTGATGGTGAAATTAGGTCATTTCCAGATAAACAGAAATTAAGGGAATATGTAAAAGTCAAACCAAACTTACAAGAATTATTGAAGGGAGTTTTTCTATCTGGGGACAAACAGCTTCAGCCCACAGGCAGAATCAAGGACGCGGGATCATTCCAGCTAGACACCAATCTAGGAAATGAACTCTCGAGGACTATCCAAAACCAAAAGAAATACAACAAGGCATCAGAGCTATTAATCAGTAAATGACAACAACATCAAAAAAATAAAAGAGGGAATAAATGGCATAGGTATAGAACCTTCTAATGGAGAGGAAGGCAAGGCGATACCAAGTCATGGTAGACTGCTTCAAACTTAGAAACATAAGGGTAAAATTCATGGTAACAACAAAGAAAGTTAACAAACATACTCATAAAAAAAAGAGGAAAAAAATAAAGTCTCAGCAAAAACAAAGCCTACAAAAACAAAATAGATGAAAAAAAATCCACAAAAAAAGTAACTCAGCACAAGAGAGTAAGAAGAACAAAGAAAACTTCAGCACCACAAAAAAAGCACTACAAAATGACAGCAACAAAATCACATCTATCAACAATTACACTGAATGTAAA
>NW_004444008.1:7475425-7527341 GCF_000243295.1 Trichechus manatus latirostris
GGTTGAGAAGTTAGAGGGTTGACATGTTGTGGGGTTGTTAACCAATGTCATAAAACAATATTTGTACTACTGTTTCATGAGAAACTATTTGTTCTGTAATCCTTCACCTGAAGTACAATTAAAAAAAAACAAACAAATGAATTTACTTGGTAATATTTATTCTAAACTTCCATATGCTATAAAGTGTATTTCTCTTTCCTTCATTCTTGACTAAATATACATTTCTTATATCTAAATTTTAAGCTTTACTCTTGAACTCTGTGCATATTGTTCCATGGATGTATTTTGGCATTTAGTGCTAAAAATAACTCTATGGACAATCTCTTTGTGTGTCCAAAGTGAAGGTGCCCATTGTTAAAGTTTAATTGCATTCTTGGTGTTGTAAATAATATGGGCAAAATTTGTTATATGTGAAAATAAGTATAATTTGATAATATTTCTTTGTATATCCCAACGTTGTCTTATAAACTCCAACTTTGAAAACCATTGAATTAGAAATTTAAATTAAGTAATCTTTTTCCTTTTTGTTTTTTTCTCAGCCATACTACCAGCTGATATGACACAATAATATAAAGTAAGAATACATTAATTGAATTTACATGAAATAGAAGAAAATAGTACGAAAATATGACAGATTTTGGAATTACAAAGGCAAATATAAAAATACAAACTTGCAACGAGCTGGCCATAAATGTGTTGTGAGATTTCTAGAAGGCAAAGAAATAAGGAAAATCTAGTCAATCCCTTCACAGTGTTCATAAAATAGAAAATAGACAAAAAATATAGACAGAGTGTTTAGGAAAATTGGGGCTAATCCTGATTCTAAGCAGGGACAAGAATTCTTAGAAACGGTCTTAGGAAAAGAGTCCTTAGTAATGTAATATTCAACAGCCTCAACAACATTCTTAAAGTCAACGCATGGGTAAGTTTCGGAGGGCTTATTTTAGTCCCTACTCCAACCTCTTGATAAATTTCAGGAACTCAAAACTAAATCACAGTGCAGTAAAGGATATTGTTCCTCAGGAGGTCAGCATCTTACAAAATAATGAACTAGCTGTGTTAAATTGACTTAAATCAAGAGTCGTTGTTGTTGGTCCTAGTTGTCATCCAGTTGGCTCTAATTCATGACTACCCAAGGACAACAGAACAAAACATTGCCCAGTCCTCTGTCATCTTCACAATTGTTGGTATGCTCAAGTTCATTGTTTCTGCTATGTATTTTGAGTGCTTTTCAGCCTAGGGGTCTCATCTTCCAGCACTATATCAGACAGCCTTCTGTTGTGATTTATAGGATTTTCATTGGTCAATTTTCAGAAATAGATCACCAGGCCTTTCTTCCTCATCTGTCTTAGTCTGAGAGTCCCATTGAAACCTGTTCACTGTGGGTGGTGGGGCTGGTATTTGAAATACTGGTTGCATGCCTTCCAGCATCATCATAAAACACAATTCTCCACAGTATGGCAAACTGACAGTTGGATGGTAGAAACCAAGAGTAGTTTTTTAGAATATTCATAATAATTGTACTTCAAACTTCTTAGGTAACCTCCTATAATATGTCTTTTTTCTATTGAAACTTTAATGGATCTTGGATGGTAGAGAGACTAAGAAGCTGAGATGTGATTATCTAGGGTAGAGCTATTCTCTTTTACCTGTGAAATATAGTTCCTAATGTCTTTGTAGCCAGAAATTCAGGTAGGATAAAAATTGAAATGTTTTATACACCTCCAGGTGCCCAACTGGGAGAAATCTTTTTTTTTCCAGAGGGGAGGATTGAGGTCTTGGCTGGCAAGATTGGGAGGTTACTTAATAAATGTTGATTAGTTAATTTTCTCTGCAAGAATTGTTTGGTCATTGCCACACTTTATAGGTGCTTGGCCATTATATTTTGTTTTTCCTCAATTTGACAATTTCTTCCTGTCATGGATTGAATTATGTCCCCCCAAAATTGTGTGTATCAATTTGGCTGGGCCATGATTCCTAGAATTGTGTGGTTGGCCTCCATTTTGTGATTATAAATTTATGTTAAAGTGGATTAGGGTGGGATTGTAACACCACCCTTACCCAGGTCACATCCCTGATCCAATGTAAAGGGAGTTTCCCTGGGGTGTGGCCTGCACCACATTTTATCTCTCAAGAGATAAAAGGAAAGGAAAGCAAGCAGAGAGTTGGGGACCTCATACCACCAAAAAAGCAGTGCCAGGAGCAGAGTGCGTCCTTTGGACGAGGAATCCTGCGCAAAGAAGCTCCTAGTCCAGGAGAACACTGAAGAGAAGGCCGACCAAGAGAAAAAGCCTTCCCCTGGAGGTGACGTCCTGAATTTGGACTTTAAGCCTACTTTGTCTGTGAGGAAATAAACTTCTCTTCGTTAAAACCATCCACTTGTGGTACTTTTGTTAGAGCAGCACTAGATGACTAAGACACTTCCTGATCTTTATTATTGCTCATTCATAGGTATTCCTACCATTGCTGAATTTCCTTAGATTTCACAGTTGAAGCTCCAAAACTGTTACCACCTTCATTTTTCTAAAGGCAATTTATGAAGTCTAATGAATCAAGGTTATTATTGTACCCATTTATAAAAATATAAACTTGTAAAATGTAATATGTAGCAACTCTGTTGTTGTTGTTAGGTGTCATTGAGTCAGTTCCAACTCATAGCGACTATATACAACAGAACTAAATACTGCCCAGTTCTGCACCATCCTTACAATTGTTGTTATACTTAAGCTCATTCTTGCAGCCACTGTGTCAATCTTTCTCATTGAGGATCTTCTTCTCTTTCACTGACCCTCTAATTTACCAAGAATGATGTCCTTCTCCAGGGTCTGCTTTCTCCTGAAAACCTGTCCAAAGTATGTGAGATGAAGTCTTACCATCCTTGCTTCTAAGGAACATTCTGGCTCTTCTTCCAAGACAGATTTGTTTGTTCTTCTGGAAGTCCATGGTATAGTCAATATTCTTTGCCAACACCATATTGCAAAGGCATCCATTCTTCTTTGGTCTTCTTTATTCAATGTCTAGCTTTCCCATGCATATGAGACAACTGAAAACACCACGACCTGGGTCAGATGCAGCTCAGTCCTTAAAGATAGCAACTCTAGTCTTAAACTATTCCTCTCTATTTTTCAAATCTATCAAATATATTTATAAAAAGAGCTACCTTTATTGTATCATATAATTTAGTTATTTATGAAGCATAAATAGATGTAGTTATTTGTGAAGCAAGTTTCTTGTATTTGTGGTAAGTAGCTTCTAAGATGGACTCCAATGACCCCACTTCCTAGTGTTCCCAGCCTCGTGTAATCCCCACTAATTGAGAGCAGACAGAGGTACTGACTCTTTTTTAAGTACTCTTGTTGTTGTCTGCTGTCCAATAAATTCTGACTCATAGAGACCCTGTATGATAGAATAGAACTGTCCATAGGATTTCCTAGGCTGTCCCTGGAGAAAGACATCATGTTTGGTAAAGTAGAGGGTCAGCGAAAGAGAGGAAGACCCTCGAGGAGATGGACTGACACAGTGGCTGCAACAATGGGCTCAAGCATAGCGATGATTGTGAGGATGGTGTAGGACCCAGCATTGTTTCGTTCTGTTGTGCATAGGGTTAGGTTGCTATGAGTCAGAACTTATTCAACAGCACTCAACTACAACAACAATCTTTATGGGAGCAGATTGTCAGGACGTTTTCTCTTGCAGAGTTGCTGGTGAGCTCCAGATGTGGACCTTTCAGTTAGCAGACAAGCACTAACCATTGCTTCAACAGGGCTCCTTTTCTAACCATTAGAAGCTGACAATATTTAAGGGATGTCATTTCACTGACTAGGTCTCAAAGACTGTGACTTTCATCTTGCTAGCTGACACTCTCCTGGCTTGGATCCTGGCACTGAAAAAGAATGCTAGTGAAACAAACAAACAAAACCTAGTAAAATTCAAATATAGTTGTCATGGATTGAATTGTGACCCCCAAAAATATGCGTCAACTTGGTTAGGCCATGATTCCCAGTATTGTGTGGTTGTCCTCCATTTTGTGACTTTCCTATGTGTTATAAATCATAATTTATGGCTGTGATTAAAGAGGATTAGGGTGGGATGTGCTTGCTCAGGTCACATCCCGGATCCAATGTAAAGGGAGTTTCCCTGGGGTGTGTCCTGCATCACCTTTTGTCTTACAAGAGATAAAAGGAAAGACAAGTGAGCAGAGAGCAGGGGAATTCATACCATCAAGAAAGCAGCAGCGGGAGCAGAGTGCCTCCTTTGGACCCGGGGTTCCTGCATTGAGAAGCTCCTAGTCCAGGGGAAGATTGATGACAAGGACCTTTCTTGAGAGCCAACAGAGAGAAAAGCCTTCCCCTAGAGCTACCACCCTAAATTTGGACTTCTAGCCTACTGGACTGTGAGAGAATAAACTTCTCTTTGTTAAAGCCATCCACTTGTGGTATTTCTGTTATAACAGCACTAGATGACTAAGACAATAGTTAATAGTTTTTTTTTTTTTTTAATATAGTTAGGAGTTAATAGTTTTGTACAAATATTTTTTACTTGTTGTTAGGTGCCATGGAGCTGGCTATGGTTCATGATGACTCTATGTACAACTAAATAAAACATTGCCTAGTCCTCAGTCATCCTCATGGTCATTGGTCTGTTTGAGTCCATTGTTGAGGCTGTTGTATAGTGGCTTCCAACCTATGGGGCTCATCTTCCAGCACTATATCCAACAGTACTTTGTTGTGATCCACAGGGTTTCCATTGGCTAATTTTTAAAAGTAGATTTCTATGCTTTTCTTTCTTAGTCTGTCTTAGTCTGGAAACTCTGCTGAAATCCATCTATCATGGGTGACCCTGCTGATATTTGAAACACGGCAGCATAACTACCAGCATCATAGCAACACACAAGCCACCACAGTATGACAAACTGACAGACAGCTGGTGTATTATTTACTTAGTTTTCTCAAACGCACCATGGTTAGGCAATACATTATCTTTAGAGGAGTCTGGGTGAAGGGTATATGGGGACTCTCTGTACTATCTTTGCAACATTTCTTTAAATCCATGTTTATTCCAAAGTAAAAAGTTTTAAAAATCATTGTGTCAAGTTAGTTGCCTATATTCACTGAAATAATGAGTAGAAACCCAACTTTCTTGTGTAAGAATAAATTATAAAAACTCTTTCTAACTGCGCTGTCCAATTTAAACCAGTTTTAGTTATGTATTAATTTATACGCTTAAACAGTTTAAAAAATAGCATGTACAAACAAACACTGAGACTGGAACAATTATTGTTTGGTTTACAGATTAACACAAAGAAAAACAACAAAATTTTAATGCCTCCAGACACACCTTAGTAAAAGTATTCTAGCTTGGGTTTTATTAAGTTAAGCGGGAAGGCAAAGCAACTTTATTACATGTCTGATGAAGGGTCCAGGAGACCTCAGAATTCATTTGCTCGTACTGCTTTATTATATCATTAGATTCTTGAACAATTAAGCACAAAACCAACAATGTTAAGACTCCCAGCTGAGGCTAACCACAAGGTACATCAATGAGACAATAAACCCATTGAGCACAGAATTTGTTCACATACTTGTCTGTCCTTTTCTTTTATCAATAGTTTAAGTCATCTATGGCTCAGGTTGACAAGAGCTAATACCTGTGGCCTGGGATCATTCATTTAGGCACCCTGCCATGTGGCATCCTTGACCCGTGGGAAACTGGAGAGCAGCCCGCATAAGCCATTTACTCCAGTCCAAAAATCCCACCCATTGCTCTGGAAGAAGCCCAAGGCAAGTCTACGTCAGAGCATAAACGGGCATTACTAACTTCAGTTCATCTGCGATTTGCATTCATTACAATCTTACTATCCAGTTTTAATCGCCCTTTAATCTCACTTCAGATTGATCATCACAGTATCTCCTGAGATGGAGAGGAGTGGCGCTTGTTTTCTCCCAAATAAAAGCAACTAAAATGTTTTATTCATTCCAGCCTTCATATTGTTAGATATTCTGTTAGCTTGTTAGTTATCATTGACTCGATTCCAACAGAAGAAAACATTGCCCGGTCTTGCATAATCCTCAGGATCACTGGAGTGTTTGAGTCATTGTGGTGCCCATTGTACCAATCCACTTCACCAAGGGTCTCCCTCATCGTTGCTGATCTTCTGCTTCACCAAACACAATGTCCTCCTCTAGCGATTGATCCCTCCTGACAACATGTCCAAAGCAAGCAAGTCGAACAATGTTCTGTTTTGGTCTATAAGTTTTTCATTGGCTCATTGTCAGAAGTAGATTGCCAGACCTTTCTTTCTAGTCTGTCTTAGCCTGGAAGCTCCACTGAAACCTGTTCACCATGGGTGACCCTACTGGTATTTGAAATACCGGTGGTATAGTTTTTAGCATCACGGCAACATGCAACCACCACAGTATGACAAACTGACAGAAGGGCAGTGAGTTGTGAGGTATAAATGAAGAGTTATCACAAAGTCATGATCTTGGCATAAAGTGCTTGTGATCAAACAATTATTTATAACCCAATTCCATTAGATAGCAAATAGTCTAATTACCTTTTTAAGCACATTTAAGTCTATTGAGTGTTAGAAGTGGAATAAATCATTTATCCATTTTTAAATTGTAACTGATGTATAATTAAATAAATTATAGCATTTGGTAAGTGGTATATTTGTGCAGATTAAACTTTTCTTTTGTGCTTTTTAATTCACAATTAAATTGTTGAAATTAGAAATGTATTTTAAGAGTTTCACAGAGATTACTGGATTTAGTATCATTGTGCAGAATAACAATAAAGTTAAATGACCTATTTAAGTCCCACATAAAGGTCTTATTCTCTAGATAGGTGGTTTTCAAAGCCCTTAGGCACAAAATTAAATAGACCAAGGAAATAACAGATTCAAACATCTACTTTGACATAACTGATGGATCTGACAGTCTTTCACATCAATTTTTCTGTATTTCTTTCAAAAATCATAGAGGTAAATGGAATAGCCTACTGATTGTTGAGTAAGGATTTAAAACCTATGATCGTGCCCTATATTCTTGGTTAAATTGTAATGGCCCGTTTCGTTAAAACAGTACATACCCCTCGCTTCTGACCCAAAATGTCCTCTCCAGTGAAAACACCGACACTTCATTGGTTGTCTTCTCCACAGCTGTCATGATATTCCTCACAGTGGTGCAAAATAAAGTTGCCCGACCTATACCTGGGCAACTTCACATTGAAAAAGATATTAAAGGATGACAATGACATAGACCTTTGCCACATACTTGAATTTTTTGAATTAGTTATATTACAAAAATTCTGAAGCCCTGGCTTACAGATGTATGCCTACTGTAGAAAACATTTAACAAAGGCATCCTCCTTATTCACCCTCTGTTTGTTTGATAGTCCCCAGGTGACGTAAATTGTTAAGAGCTGGGCGGCTAACTGAAAGGTTGGTGGTCCCAACCCACCCAGAGGCATTTCCAAAGACAGGCTTGATAATCTGCTTCCAAAAGGTCACAGCCTTGAAAACCCTTTGGAACAGTTTTACTTTGCACACATGGGGATGCCGTGAGTCGGAATCAACCCAACAGCAACTAACAACAATACATTTCTTCGATAATGTGAAAGTCCAGACTGGCTTAAGCCAGTTCTGCTTTGCTTAGTTGCCTATTCCTGCTCGGGAACACATCAGTCAAGCTGTTCTGGAAACTCTGTCTCTTCTGTTGAGCCACAGCATAAAGGACAGCAAAACAAAGTCATTACATTAGAATTAGAAAAGTAGCCTTAAGACAAATTAAAAATAGCTTGATTAGAACATTTAAGCTGCTTCTGGGAGGGTTCTTTTGTTTTGTTATTTGTGTGTCTATGTGTGTGTATGTGTGTGTATGTGCGTGTTCTGGTATGAAGCAAGCTGCACATTGAAGAAAATCTATTAGAAATGTTAACTGTTCGAAGAAGGGTTCCTGTTTATACCTCTGCCATAATAGCCTTAATCAGGTTTCAGTGAAATTACACAAATTGTTGGAGCAAGCACTCTAAGAAGATCCACACGGGCAACTCTTACACCCTCCCCACAACAGAGCAAGAACTGGGGCAAAGAAGGAAGCACCCCAAGATTTGTCTGGGAGATGTTGGAGATACTGGTTTTGAACATTCTGAAGAGCCAGGGACAGCTTTGTAAGCCCAGAATGTCTCTAAAAATACATGAAAATTAGTATAAGTGTACACAACATAGTACACTGTATAGGATCCTGGAATAGAAAAGGGCCTTAGAGGAGAAACTGGTGAAATTTGAATACAGTCGGAAGTTTTATATATTTTTTAATGTTTTATTATATTTTTGGTGAAAGTATACACAGCAAAACAGGTTCCCATTCAACAGTTTCTACACATAATGTTCAGTGGCATTGGTTACGTTCTTCACATTCAGACAACATTCTCATTGTTTCGGTTCTAGGTGTTCCATTCCAATTAATGTAGACTTATTGCTCCCTAAACTTCTCATGTATGTTTTAGAGTAACTGTTGTCCATATGGATAATTTGTAAAAGAGCTCATTTCTCAAGGGTGACATTCTTCACTTTTTAGTAAACCTGCTATTTAGTTAAAAGGTGATTTCAGGGATATTTTTTGCTCAAGATTTAAACAATATCTCAGGGCAATAGTCTCTGGTATTCCTCCGCTTTCAATGAGTCTAGTAAGTCTGGATTCTTTGAGAATTTGAAGTTCTGTACCACAGTAGAGTTTCATTAATAGTAATGTATCAACATTGATTTCTTAGTTGTAAACAAATGCACCATGGTAATATGAGACATTAATGATAGCAATACTGGGTGAGAAAGTCACAGGAAAGTTCTGTCTATGCAAACTTTGGTAAGTGTAAAATTCTTCCAAATGACGAGTTTATTTAAGAAACAAAACTAAGACTCTGCAATAGTTTACAAAATCCCACAATGTACATGTCACACAGAAAAATGATGAGACTTAGGAATTCTTTGCCGAAGAGTACTCTCCTGGACACCAAATTAATATAAACCTAAGTGCAGTTAAAAATCAAAAAGAAACAATCTTTTTGGTGGTTACAAGGGAGGGGAAAGATGAGGATGGAAAAACACTAAATAGACAACAGACAAATGGTAAATTTGGTGAAGGGTAAGACAGTGCACGATATTGGGGAAGACAGCACAACTTGCCCAAGGCAAGGTCATGGAAGCTCCATAGACACATCCAAACTCCCTGAGGGACCGAATCACTGGGCTGACGGCTGTGAGGACCATGGTCTCGGCGAATGTCTAGCTCAATTGGCATAACACAGTTTATAAAGAAAATCTTCTACGTTGTGCTTTGGCGAGTGGCATCTGGGGTCTCAAAAGCTCGTGAGCAGCCATCAAAAATACTCCACTGGTCTCTCCCTGTCTGGAGGAAGGGAGAACGAAGAAAACCAAAGACACAAAGGAAAGATTAATCCAAAGGACTAATGGACCACAACTATCATAGCCTTCGCCAGACTGAGCCCAGCACAACTAGATGGTGCCTGGCTACCACCACTGACTGCTCTGACAGACATCACAATAGAGAGTCCCGGATAGAGCTGAAAAAAAATGTAGAACAAAATTCTAACTCACAAAAAAAGACCAGACTTACTGGTCTGACGGAGACTGAAGAAACCCTGAGAGTATGGCCCTCAGACACCCTTTAAGCTCAATAATGAAGTCACTCGTGAGATTCACCCTTTAACCAAAGATTAGGCAGGCCCATAAAACAAAGTGAGACTAAAGGGGCACACCAGCCCAGAGGCAAGGACAACAGGAGGGAACAGGAAAGCTGATAATATGGAACCCAAGGACAAGAAGAAGAGAGTGTCAACATGTCTTGGGATTGGTAACCAATGTCACAAAACAATATGTGTACTAATTGTTTAATGAGAACCTAGTTTGTTCTGTAAACTTTCATCTAAAGTACAATAATAAAACACTTAAAAAAAATCACATTGCAACTTTATTGAAACACTTAGCTTATCAAAAACTGTGTTCATAAAACTTCATGTTATCTACACAGCCAAACACTACCTATACAACATGTTGGCCATGAAGAATGGAGATCGTCATAAACTCAGAAAGTCAAACATCCACTAGATATTCAGCTTCAGCCTTGGCACATCCATTTATGAAATAGGTTTTCTCTCTGGTTTATTTTTTTAGAGTCTGTTACAAGTTTGACTACACTTAAGGAGTGACTAACTGATTTAGAGAGCCCAGCAGGGAGAATCTTGCAGGACAATGGCTATGCAATTATCTTGAAGATGTCCCTAGGTTTATCTGCTCCAAGAAGAGGAATAATTTCAACAACTAAAGTGCCATGAGATTAATGCATTCCTTCATCAGACAGGTGTTTATTGCACACATACTATGTGCAGGGTAATATGGTCATTGTGGATACGAAGATTAATAAGAGATCTGCCTCTCCTTGAGAAGCATTTGCCTGGTATGAAAACAAGCCCTACAAAACGAGAAACTTCAGTAAAATGCAATGCCTGAGATGTGGACATTAGGAAGTATTTGTGAACGAGTTCCACCATTTTAGTAGAGAATACATCAATCTTTTCATCTTGGGCAACAATAAGCAAGTCTGTTTTAAATAAAACATTTTACCCTGTAGACATGGCCTAAATCTCATATTTTCATGTTAGAGAGGACAGCATTCAACTGATCAGCATGTGGTCCAAACAAACAAGGTAAGCCAATCACTGTGGAATGTTTTGAGTTGCTTAAGTGAATGGGATTATAAAAATTAAAGCCACATAATAAAAAAAAAATTATCTTGGGTTAATAATTTTTATAATATGAATTTAGCATCAAGGAAGATATTTGTAAATACAGGTATTGAAAAATAATGAGAAGTGTTGTCTTTAGCTACTGTCCAGTAGCCCCTGACTCATGGCCACCCCGTGCACAATAGAGCAAAACACTGCCCTGTCCTGCACCATCTCCATGATTGGTTGTGGATTGGATCATTGTGATCCATAGGGTTTTCAATGGCTGATTTTTGGAAGCAGATCACCAAGTCTTTCTTCTCAGTCTGTCTTAGTCTGGAAGCTCTGCTAAAACCTGTTTGTTACCATAGCAGCGTACAAGCCTCCAGTGACAGAGGGATGGTGGCTGCAGTTAAGGTTCATTGGCTGGGAATCTAACCCTTGTCTCCTGCATGCAAGGCAAGAATTTTAGCACTGAACCACCATTACTCCCATGTAATAAAAGCTAGCAGCAGTTAATTCTACACCATATACATGATTGGCTGGTCACATCTTGGGGTGATCATAAGATCTTTTAAATTTTTGATGTGGGGTTTTAAGAGTTTCTGGTGTAAGGAATTGATCTAACCAAGAGAATGTAATGAAGTGCCTAGCCAGCTTGGTATTTCTGACGTTAGTTAATCAGACATGGCCAAGAATGGAAGCCACTGTGTCACCCATGCGAGCCCTGGCTTCTCCTGAATATTTCTTTTTCATTCCGGTGGTATTTTTGCTAAACCTAAACCGATAATAATGATCTACTTACATGGCCTGTTCTCTATATATCTGTCATATTAAAGTCTAGGCTGTTTGTTTATCATGCCTTGATCTATAGCTTTCTATTAATTTAATTATACTAAAAGATCTTAAAAGCCTTGGCCTAAGTAACATGTCAATTAGAAATGAGTTTAACTTGGAATAAATATACGTTTAATACTTGTAATTTATTGCTTTAAATACAAACAAAGCCCTCACTATGACACAATCTATTATTAATTACTCCAATGCCCCAAGTCCAATTAAGTAAATCCATTTATTTCTCTTCAGAGAAAGTCGATGCTCGTTTCTCATAGGAAGTACTAGATGCGTACATTTTCCCTTCCCATAAACGGGTAATGCCACAAAGCACTTTTGTGTGTAATGAAGTATGTCACGTGTGAAGTAAGGGGAGGAGAGTAAAGGGGGAGATAGAGGCTCAGATCCCTCAAATAAAGTAACACTCAAACCAATGACGAACTCATTTAAGTGTTCTTCAAATAAAATATGATTAGACCTGATTACTGACTAATTAACTGCCCTTTTCAGAATGTTTTTGACTTGCAGTAAGTGCAGTTCAGATATACCTCTTAAACTACAATACTAGCATGTTTTCAGGAATTACATGTGCCCTCGAAACAACTGTACTCATAATATTTTTCTGTGCGTGTATGAAAAGTTACACATAAAAACTTCAGTCTCTGTGCTGAGAATAGACAGTTAATGCCTAGGATCGTATTTTATAGCAAAAGTTATAAATCCCTAAGAAATAACATTTATAGTGGAAACCCTGACACAATATTTTAAGTACTTGTGCTATCCACAAAAGATAGAATTCAGGAGTTTAGACATTTTAATATGTGGAACAAATATATTTAAAATTTCTTTCAATAGGTTCTGTGGTGTTCAAATTCAAAGAAGAGCAGAGAATTTTCCATATCTGGTTTGTAATCTTCGACTAAATATTATAATCCAAACATAATTTATTTCAACCCAGATACATCTCACTAATTTTTTTATGTTTTGATGTTAAACACTTAAACATTGTTTATGGTTTCCAATGTGATAGACACTAGATTTTTCTAAAATTTCTATTACAGCTCAGCGGAATCTTTATTGCGTGCAATCTAAAGTATAGTCTTAGTTTTTAAATTGAAGGTGTTGGCTGTACTCTTGCTGGATAATGTTGTAGCATGCCTTTCTATCACCTGGGTGATATACTCTGAATTTAGGAGAACAGGTCCTAGAGTCATAAGTCAGAACTCTACCCTTTAATCAAGGGACTTATACTTAATATGGAAAAAACAGTTGCCATGAAGTTGACTCCAATTTATAGTAAGCCCATGTGTGTCACAGTGGAACTGTGCTCCATAGAGTTTTTAATGGCTGATTCTTTGGAAATAGATTGCCAGGACTTTCTTTTGAGGAACCTCTAGGTGGATTCCAACTGCCAACCTTTAGGTTAGCAGTTGAGCGTGTTAACCTTTTGCTCCACCCTGGGACTTCTACTTAATATGGAAATGATCATAATAATACCTACCATAACATGTTTAAGAGGCACAAACAAGATGTTGTTGTTAGATGCCGTCGAGTCAGTTCTGACTCATAGCGACCTTATATAAAACAAGTAGGTCACATAAAAGTATACGGCAGAAGACTAGGATTCAATAATTTTTAGATATCGTGACTCTAAACAAGGGTCAAGTTATACATCTTGCTGGCTTTTAGAGACCCAGAAAGTGGTATATTCACCTCCGATTCCTCAGGCTACATAGGGAGTCATATGTGTGGCCTACTCAGGTACTAATTTGAAACTCCTGTCCGGTTTGGTTTCTCATATCTAACATCTACTAAAGAGGAAAGAACTGATCAGTGTAACAAGATGAGGGAAAGATCTCGTTCCTGCCAATTTAATATTCCATCTATTAGAATATTAATTCAATGTCTCTATCTAAAATGGGAGGAAGAGTCCTTTAAAAAATTATCCCCTAATTGGATAAACAAAAACAAAAACTTTCACAGGACATGGAAGAAACCTTCATAAGTTAAACTAACATCCATTAAAAAGTCAGAAAAACTCCTTGCCATTGAGTCGATTCTGACCCCTGGTGACCCTGTTACATAGCAGAACTGCTCCATAGGGTTTTCTTGGATATAATCTTAACGGAAGGAAATCACTAGGCCTTTCTTCCATAGCACTGTTGCTGGGTGAGTTCAAACCACCACCCTTTACATTTGTAGTCAAAAAAGATAGAAATCATTTTTTTTTTTCTTTTAACTAGACCATCAGGATCAAAAATAGAAAGTTCTTGTGTGTTTAGCTTTTACCAGTGGAAGAAGATTGGTAGAAAAAAGAAGACAACGAAGTATAAAACAATGAGGAATTAACTTATTTAAGGCATTTGATCAATATATACCCTTAAAAATAAGCACTTACAGTGTTTCATTTTACATTCTTATTATATATGCGCATGTCAGTTATTCTTGCACATGAAATATCGTATATGCATATATATGTATGTATTTGCTAAGTTTCAAATTTCGTTAGAGATAGACTCATTATATTTATTATTGTGTTGGATTTTGTTTCTTTTCATGTTTATTTAATGTTCATTGAAGAGACCGTAGCCCTTTCCTGAAGAGAAAAAAGAGACAGTCTTTGTGGATTTGGATTATGTAAGAAATGGGATATGCTCCAAAGAGGGCCAGCACAGTCTCCTCTGCCCAGTTATCCTGCACGACATCCTCTCTGCAGGCCTAAAATAAGAAATAAGCTGTTTAATGCAACAGATGTATAAAGAAATATATAGATTGTTTTAGAATTCATGCTAACATCTGTATATGATTATTAAAGGAAAGTATCATGAAAAGAAAAAGGAAATCCGAAAAATGTAGTTCTAATGTTGCTGAGGTTTAGAAAAATAGTTGTGGCAAAACTCAACCATTTATCTACTGGTAGCACAGTGGTTAAGCCTTTAGCTGCTAACCAAAAGGTCACCAGTTCAAATCCACTAGCCAGTCCTGGGAAACTGTATGGGGCAGTTCTGCTCTGTCCTCTAGGGTTGCTAAGAGTTGGAATTAACTCAACGGCAACGGGTTTGGTTTTGGTTTATATCCTTACCGAGAGACTGAGATCTCCAAGTCTTCACATATGACTATGCTGATAAAAATTAGATTATATAAATTTACACACAAGATATAGGTAATGTTAATAAAATATAATAAAATTAATAAAATTAAAAAAGTCATTTAAATGTATAGTTAGCTTTTTTAAAGGTATTTCAATTTGGTTATTACTTTAATGGAGTTAGAGGTTTATAATTCAATGAACTCTTATTAGACCAACGTCTTTACCAGAAGCAAACGTTACAAATGGAATAATACAGTTATAATAACCTATGTCTGTGCACATCCACATACATCTGCATTGAGAATTATGTTTCATATTATCTATATACTAATCACAAGAGGGAGATGAGGGACAACGTCATGTTCAATTGTCAGAGCAACACTATGAATTTAATTTGTACTTTCATTTACAAATGAGGTGATCAAAAGCAGGGGAGTTAGGTAACTGACACAGCAACCTGAGCCCTATGACCACAGAGTCTGGTCGACAAGTGCTGTGAACATCTGCCTGCAGGTCTGAATGAACCTGGTTCTTCACCATGCGTAGACATGGGTATTGCCCAGACACCCAGTTACACACACACTCAAGCAGAGAGAAACACACACACACACAGTGTCCAAGCAGACACACCCACTCATGCACACATACACAACCATACTGAGGCAAGGACACACACACACACACACACACACGCACACACCATGACCGTCATACTTGCAACATATTTTTTTCTGTTTTTAATGTTTAAATTCCAGTCTTATGTTGAGACATTATAAAGGTTTATTCAACTAGTAATATCCAAACATCTAGATCGTGATTTTCAATTTTTTTCTTACAGTAAAACATCACCATATAATCCTCAATTGGATGTAAAAACACTTCAACAATTTGATCTCTAGTGATTTATGAAACTAGTACATCACACATCAATAGCCTATGTCTATTTGAATTTGTTTGTATTTGCCTGTCCACATATCAAATCTGTATCTCTGAATGCACGGGTATCACTCCGTCCATGAATTACCTACGATTCTGAGTGTGGGTGGAGAGTGTAAGCTTGAACTGGGCTGTATCAGAGAAACAGGATTGAGCAGGGAGTGGGGGAACCACGGGGCCTGACTGAACAGTAAAATATTCACAAAGTCAGACCCACAGCACAAACAATTGAATTCAGCAAGAACAAAACAGGCAGGGCATCGCCTTGGGATTAATGAGCAGGTGGGGGAGTTGAGTGTCCACAGAAGCCATCAATCCTCAGGAAACATCAGCGTCAAGATCATCCTTTCTATGAGAACCCAGTTTTTTTTCTTTTCCAATAGAGGCTAAAAAAATATTTCATTTTCCTGGATTTCCTGCAGTATCATTATTCCTCCAGATGACAGGTCTATAGATGATTTGGAATGACACTGGACTCTACTTGGTATTTTGGAATAATAGATCTCTAAGGCAGCAGCCCACCAAACACATTCTCCCCACATGGAATGTCTTATCAGGGCTGAGTAATATTTCAGAGATTTCCAACCACCAAAATTTAGTAAAGTCTTAAATAAAATTTGTGCTTTGTCTTGGATCATAACACTCTCGGAAAAGACCTTATAAAATCTAGATTTGTGGTTTTCATCAGCATGCATAACAGAAATAAGGACCACAAACCATAATGATAGAGAATGCAGTGGAAGAAATTGGTCTTGAATTTATAACTTTAGCTCTGATTTGCAATGACACCAAGATTTCTAATACACATGAAGTGATTAGAAGTGGCTAATAAGGAATATAATTAATCTATGACCCAAATCAAATCAAATCAGTTGCCATCAAGTTGATTCTGACTCATGGCAACCCCACATGTGCAGGGTAGAACTGTACTCCACAAGGTTTTCAAGGCTGTGACCTTTCAGAAGCAGATCACCAGGCTTTTCTTCTGCGACACCTCTAGGTGAGTTTGAACTGCCACTGTTTTGGTTAGCAGCCGAACATTCTATGCTACCCCCAAAATAATTATAAGTAAAAAGAGTAACAATTTTTTGAAGTCAGAGGTTTAAAGCATTGAATTTTTTAAGTTATAATTTACCAAGATAAATTTTCTATCAAAGTATATATCTTTTATGTATTTGCTAACAAATAATAAAATAAAATACTATTTCCAAAAAAATTGGAACAAAAAACTAATTATACTTGTCAAAGTTATACTAAATTTTAGACTTTAAAAAGCTAGATTTACTGTTCTGATTTTGAATGTTCACCTCAATCACTCTTGTTCTAAAATGTTATGTGTTGGACACAATTTATATACCTCACATTTCTCCCATGCCCTCCATGCTTGCTCTGGCATCAGGATCAACATGTAGCTGATCACCATGGCAACACCCTGAGTCTCTAGAAGATGGGCATGGATCTTCCTTCCTGGTGACTGTCAATGGGACCAGACAAGGCAATTCAAAAGTGTTGAGGAGTTAAGTCTCCAGGGAGCAAATGTTGGAATCCCTGGGTGGTACAAATGCTTAACACACTCAACTGCTAACCTAAAGGTTGGTAGTTCAAGTCCACACAGAGATGCCTTAGAAGAAAGGCCTGGCGATCTACTTCCAAAACATCAGCCATTGAAAACCTTATGGAGCACGATTCTACTCTGACAAACACGAGGTTGCCATGAGTTGGAGTTGACTCTACGGTAACTGGTAGGTAGGAAGAAATGTTAACCAAAGAGAGTCTGGAGAAAGAGGAAAGTGTGCTTAGATTCACCGAGCATGGGATGTCAAACCCACTCTCTGCTTAGTCTGCAGCTACAAGAAGCTCTCCATGAAAAGCCTATAAGAGGGTCCTGTGCCCCAGCGCAGGTACCTGTGCTTCGAAAATGAGGCAAGGGCAGCAGGGCTAGCTAGTTCTGGGCAGGCAGAGGCTCTTTTGTTCACTCAACATTTATTTATTTAGCATTTACTCTATGCAAGGTACTTTTTTATGGGCTGGAGAATAGGGGAGAATAAAACACACCAGTCCCACTCTTCGGAGCTTATACTTCAGTGAGAAAGAGACAGCTAGTGAATCAAATAAATAAAGACTATGTTAAGTGATGGATGATACATGCTAAGGGGGAAAGAAAAAGTAGAGAGCATGAACAGGGAAAGTCAAGATACAAAATCAAATAGCGTGGTTATGATGACCACACTGAGAAGGTGGCTTTTGAATAAAAGCTAAGGAGGCGAGGGTCGTGGAGGAAAAAGTGGGAGCAGAGATGGAAGGAGGAGTAATGGGATCCAGTCAAAGAGGAGCAGAGAAACCTGAGTGTCTGGTGCCCGGTGGAAGAGTTGAAGGACCAGGCAGACAAGGTCAGAGATGGGTTGGGCACTGGAAGGACCTGGGCATATACTCAGAGTGAGATGGAAAGCCTTCTGAGTGTTTTGAGGAGACAAGTGGCATAATATCATATAAGTATTAAGAATGCGAACTGAGCAATTCCTGAAGATGGGTAGGGGAAGAAGTAAGGAACCAATGGAGAGGCTCTTGCATGAACCAGGTGCTATTGATTGAATTGTGTCCCCAAAAGATATGTGTTGTGATGGATGTAATCCCATTTGGGAATATGGTTTTCTTTATTACATTAATGAGGCATATTTTAAACCTGGGGTTTATTTTAAACCTGACAATTTTTGAGATACAAAAAGAAAAAATTAAGCACAGAAGCCAAGAAGTATGAATGAAAGAAAGATAGATGCCACATGAAGATCTCCAAGGAATGCTGAGAAAGCTAGAGAAGCTGATGCAAGGATTTTCCCCCAGAGCAAGCAGATAGAACATTCTCCTAGAGCCAGTGCCCTGAATTTGGACTTCTAATGGTGCAGTGGTTAAGAGTTCAGCTGCTAACCCAAAGGTCAGCAGTTTGAATCCATTAGCCACTCCCTGGGAACCCTACGGGGCAGTTCTACTCTGTCCTATAGGGTCGCTATGAGTGGGAATCAACTCAACGGCAATGCATATATGGGCAGCCTCCTAAACTGTGAGAAATAAATTTATGTTTAGTAAACCACCCACTTGCAGTCTATCTGTTATAGCAGCACTAGGAGACTAAGACACTAAGCAAGAGAGCAAGGTGACTTGACCCAGTAGTTGCAGGGGAGGTATTGAGAAGTGATTGGATTCTGGGATAATTTGAAGGCAAAGCTGTCAGAATTTCCAGATAGATGGGTTGTGGGTATTGAAGGAAAAGCAGAGTTAATGATGACCCATCAATGAGATTGAGTGGCAGGCATAAATGAGCAACAATAGAATCATCGAAGGCCTTTGTAGGAAGCTGATTTGTTGTTGATAGTTGCCATCGGGTGGGCTCTAATTCATGGCAATCTTATGTATAACAGAACAAAATGATGTGGGCTCTAATTCACGGCAATCTTATGTATAACAGAACCAAATGATGCCCAGTTCTGTGCCATCTTCACGCTGGATAACAGCTCCCAAATATATCCAGGTCATAATCCTGGAACTTGTGGATATAACCTCACATGGAAAAGAAACCTAGAAGATGTGATTCAGTTAAGGATTTTGAGATGAAGAGATTACCCTGGTTTATCTAGTTAGTCCCTAAATATATTCACAAGGCTCCTTATAAGAATGAATTGAGGGAGTTTAGACTACAGAAGAGAAGTAGGCCATATCCTGATGGAAGCAGAGAGAGATTTAAGGATGCTATGCTGCTGGCTTTGGAAATGGTGGAAAGGGCCACAAGGAATGTGGGTGGCCTCTAGAAGCTGGAAAAGGCAAGGAAATGGACTCTCTCCTAGAGTCTCCAGAAGAAACCAGCCCTGCTGACACCTTGACTTTATCCCCGTGAAACTGATTTTGGGTTTGTGACTTCCAAAACTCTAAGAAAATATATTTGTGTTGTTTTAAGCCACCAGGTGTTAAGTTGTTATAGCGGCTGTAGGAAACTACTACAGCTACACTGCAGTCTTCACCAATAGGTCAAATGCCACTTTGTATGATCTGCTATGAGAAGGGTCAGCAGTTGACGGTGGAAATAAGGGTGAGGCAAAATCTGGGGAGTTCCTACCTACCCAAGTTTGAAATTCTTATCTTATCCTGCATTTGCATTCTGTAACCAAAACACCAGGCAGAAGTCCAAATCTGTAGGTTTACAGAACAATTCACAAACCAGATAACAGCATGCATTGGGAAATAGCAATGCAATTACCATTCTAGTCTGTTTGCTCATTTATCCTTCCAGAAAATACTTATTCAGTGCCTAATATGGGGCCAAGCACTGTTCTAGTGAATCAAATAAATATTTCCAAAATAATGACTTCCCAACAAAGACTGTAATTTTTAAGCTCTGTAAACATAGAAGAAATTTATAGAACGATCTGTAAAAATATCAAAAGGAAATGTAAGCTCAAAATATTTGAATAAGTTCTATGTAAATCAATGTGCATGACTACTTCTAATAATTTTTGCATGCAAATAATACTAAACATAGACATTGTTCAGTTTCTTTGCTAGCATGCTTTAGGCGTATCTGTGTTCATAAAATACTATTTTGCAAAAAAGTAGAAAAGATTTGACTCATAGAGACCCTATAGGACAGAGTAGAATTGCTTTAACCACTGCTTCACCAGGGCTTCTTCCTCTGATTACTGCTACATAAAATATACATAGAAAGATAGATAGCTACTGTTGAGTTATCTCTAACTCATGGAGATAACAACAGAATGAAATGTTGCCCAGTCCCACATCATCCTCATGAATGCTAGTATTTTTGAGTTCATCTCTGTGGTTACTGTGCCAATCCATCTTACTGAGGGGCTTCCTTGCCCTCGCTGGCCCCCTACTTCACCACACAAGACATCCTCCTCCAGCAACTGATCCTTCCTGATGATGTGTCCAAAACAAGCAAACAACGTTAGGTTGTAATCACTGGCTAAAATATGCTTAAATCATGCTTACTAAGGCTATCTCATCCAGGGTGTCCTAATGTATCTTGATTAGGATCACATAGTAAGAATTGTTCAACTTTCAATTTTCAAAAAAATTATAGCAGTAATTTACTTGCTTTTAAATCTTGCAAGAAAGAGTTTCAACAGCCTGTTATCCAATAGGAGCCATGGTGGCAGAGTAGTTAAGAGCTCAGGCTGCTAACCTAAAGGTTGGCAGTTCTACTCCACCAGCCACTCCTTGGAAACCCTGGGGGGCAGTTCTACTCTGTCCTGTAGGGTCACTATGAGTCAGAATCAACAGGTTTGGATTTTTTTTTGGGGGGGGGGGCATCCAATACATTTCTTTTCATTTTTTTCTTTTTGTTCGTTCTAGTCTCTTTCTTTCTTTTCTTCTCTCTTTCTTTCTTTCTCTCTCTCTCTTTCTTTCCTTTCTTCCCCCTCTCCCTCCTTCCCTCTCTCTCTCCCTCTTATCTTCCTTCCTTTCTTACTTTACTTGTATAATAATAAGACTATTGTAATATCCCCTATTTAACTAACAGTCTTTCCATAAACTCCGGCTGCCAAAGTTTATTTAAAGATGGAACAGTCACATATTAAAGAGTGTTAGAATCTTAGTTACTTTTATGTTTTCTCAGGAGCAGCAGGGTAGTCACTTCCTCTCCTCCATGCTGAATCTTGTCAAAAAAAATGACAAGAGAACCCAAACAAAGCAAATAGCAAACAGACACACAAAAAGTGAATGTTGCAGTGAAGTATGTGTTGACATGAAGCTCCAGTATCAAAGGCTGCCATTCATTTGATTATAAAATGTGAACACTGCCAGAATTTTTGCAGAGCTCTTCTTGGGAGAGATACCTTTTGGCTATGTTAGTCTCCATTTAAAATTTTAAAAAGCAGGTATCTTGCAAGAAATTCATCATTTGCTCAGTGCTTGTCATACTATGTATAAAACAATGTAAAGCAGTTGTGTGGAGAGACTGAGTTAAAACAGAGGCAGTCCCTGACCTGGGAACACCCTTTCCACTCAGACACCAACTGGGGCATAAGAAAAGAGCTATCCATCCTAGGGTCACCAGTGTCAGGACCCCTAGCTCTGCACTTGCACTTTAGTTCCTGCTCACTTCACTTTCTCAAACTGTGATGAGATCTTCTCTGCCAAGCTGTCTCCTAACCTTGGCCATCAGATCTACCTCTGCTTACTGGATGCAAGCTATGCCCCACATTCACCATCAAGCACATTCTGCCAATTGTTTCTGCTCTTGACTTTTTTCTCTGCTACCATTCCTTATACTTTCTCCTTCATTCATTTAATTATCCACCTATCCATCCATTCATCAAAGTTGTATCAAGCCCCCTCTAAACATGGTGGCTCAGTAGTAGAATTCTCACTTTCCATGCAGGACACCCACGTTCACTTTCTGGCCAATGCACCTCATACACAGCCACTGCCCATCTGTCAGTGGAGGCTGGCTTGTTGCTAGGATGATGAACACGTTTCAGCAGAGCTTCCAGACTAAGACGGACTAGGAGGAAAGATCTGGAGATCTACTTCTGCAAATCAGCCAGTGAAAACTCTAAGGATCACAATCTTCTGATCAGAAACCCATCATGGGGATGTCACAGGACTGGGTAGCGTTTTGTTCCATTGTACACGGGGTTGCCAGGAGTCAGGGCCAACTCAACAGCAGCTATCAGCAACAAGTACCAGGCACTATGCCAGATGCTGAGGCCACAGCAGTGGATAAGACAGAACAAGTGTGAGATCTCACGGGCCTTACATTCTAGGGGGAGAAAGAAAGTAAACTAATAAATAGCGATAAAGGGAAACGAACAATATTGACAAGGAGAAGATGGGAAAAGGGGGACATGCAGAGAAGCCTGGGTGGTTTTGATAGATGAAGTCGTCATGGGTGATGTATCTGAAAAGGTGACATCACGAGCTGGGAGCTGAGGAACGAGGAGGAACTAGCTGAGAGCTGAGGACCTGAAGTAAAGGAGGAGGTGGAGCTCTGGAAAAGAACCAGAGCACAGCCCACAAGACTGGAACGTGTTGACTGGGTTCCAGTAACAAAAAGAAGGCTGGTGCAAGTGAAGAAGTAGAGTATAGGATATGAGGAGCAGGCAGAATTGTAGGCAAAGACCAGCTCAGGCAGGGTTTGCTGATCTAAGGAAGTCCATAGATGAAGGGAAGCCACAAGAAGTTTCGAGCAGGGGAATGCTGTTATCTGATGTGCTTTTCTAAGTCATCAATCTGCTCCTGTGAAGGACAACAGGGCCCAGCAACAAAGAAAGGCGTTAGAAGCCTTTTGCTGTCATACCAAGCGAAACGTAGACTGAGCTTCTTACAAAGTGTTCCGAATCTCGTTAAAACTGTCACGCATGCATTTTGAAAATAAAAAACGAAATCGGCAAAATGGAGGTTTTATTTGAACGTTTTCAAAACAACATAACATATTTGCAAAAGTTGTTTTTTTTGTTTTGTTTTGTTTTAATGGCACACGGGGCTTTTCTGAGCTGTTTCCTGTCTATTTTAGAAAAAAACAAATTACTCTTGGGTCGTAAATTGTGTACATAAAAGCCAGAACCTTTTAAGAGAGTTGGAAAAAGATGAGAAAATAACAACCAGCATCCAAGCTACAGCCTATACTTGAGCAAGTATATCCTATACTTGAGCAAAAACCTGTTTTGATTATTCAGACATTTATGTGATGGTTAGGATAGTGTTATGGATTGAATTGTGTCCCCCAAAAATATGTGTTGTAAGTCCTAACTTCTATACCTGTGGTAGTATCCCTGGTAGCATAGTGGTTTACAGCCAGGCTGCTTACCAAAAGGTCAGCAGTTCAAACTCTCCGGCTGCTTCCCGGAAACTCTATGGGGCAGTTCTACTCTGTTCTATAGGGTTGCTATGAGTCAGAATCAACTCAATGGCAACTGGTGTCTTACTCATCTAGTGCTGTAGTAACAGAAATATCACAAGGGGATGACTTTAACAAAGAGAAATTTATTTTCTCACATTCTAGTAGTCCAGAAGTTCAAATTCAGGGCATCAGCTCCAGGGGAAGGCTTTCTCTCTCTGTAGGCTCTGGAGGAAGTCTTTGTCCTCAATCTTCCCCTGGTTGAGGAGCTTCTCAGGTGCAGGGACCCTGGGTCCAAAAGACACGCTCTGCTCCTGGTGCTGCTTTCTTGGTGGTATGACGTCTCCAGCTCTCTGTTTGCTTCCCTTTCCTTTTATCTTTTGAGAGATAAAAGGTGGTGCAGGCCACACCCCAGGGAAACTCCCTTTACATTGGATCAGGGATATGACCTGGGTAAGGGTGGTGTTACAACCCACCCTAATCCTCTTTAATGTAAAATTACAATCATAAATGGAGGACAACCACAAAATACTGGGAATCATGGCCTAGCCAAATTGATACACACATTTTAGGGGGGACAAAATTCAATCCATGACAACTGGTTTGGTTTTTTGGTTTTTATACCCGTGGTAAGGAGCTCTGGTGACTCAGTGGTTAGGAGCTTGACTGAAAAGCAAAGTGTTGGCAGTTCAAATCCACTAGCGGCTCAGCAGGAGAAAGATGTGGCAATCTGCTTCTATAAATATTATAGCCTTGAAAACCCTGTGGGGCAGTTCTATTGTGTCCTACAGGGTCACTAGGAGTTAGAATATAAGGCAATGGATTTGGTATTTTGATTTTATACCTGGGGTTATAATCCCATTTGAGAATGGATTTTCTTTGTTATGTTAATGAGACAGTATGAGTATGGGGTGTGTCTTAAATCAGTATCTTTTGAGATATAGAAGAGCAGATTAAGCCTCCAAGTCAGTAAGCACAAATGTAGGGTAGGATGATCCGTGTCACATGATCGCCAAGTAATGTAGGAGCAGAAGCTGAAAAGAGACAAGGACCTTCCCCCAGAGCTGACAGAGAGCCTTCTCCTAGAGCCAGTGCCCTGAATTCGGACTTCTAACCTTCTAAAGTTTGAGAAAATAAATACAGTTTTGTTTATTAAAGCCATCCACTGTGGTATTTCTATTATAGCAGCACTGGAGAGCTAGGACAGATAGGGTACTTTTCAATTCACAAAATGTCCTTTGTCCTCCCTTTTCAGTCTTAACATCCATGTTGCACATGTGTGATGAGCCAAAGCCAGGCCTTTCTCAGTGGCTGACCATTGTAATGTTTTTTCTTAATTGTAGTCAATATATATGTAAAAAATCATTTACCATTTCAACCTTTTGTGCACATACAGCTCAGTGACATTAACTTTTTTCCTCATGTTTTCGACCATAATCCTTATTCTTCTCCACCTTTTTCCAACACTGTTAACAGAAGCTCATTGTCCGTAAGCACTGAGTCCTCCTTTCATATTCCCTCCCACCCGTGCCTGGTAACCACTAATAAACTTTGGTCCTAAACAGTTGTCTATTCTAGATATTTCATATACATGACTGACTTATTTCATCTAACATAATGTTTACAAGGTTCATGCATGCTGTAGGCTGTTGTAATTTTTTATGGAAACTATGGTGATGCTGTATGCAGATGACACCCCCTTGCTTGCTGAAATAGAAGAGGACTTGAAGCACTTACTGGTGAAGATCATAGACCACAGCCTTCAGGATGGATTACACCTGAACATAAAGAAAACAAAAATCCTCACAACTGGACCCATAAGCAACATCATGATAAACAGAGAAAAGATTGAAGTTGTCAAGGATTTCATTTTATTTGGTCCCACAATCAACACCCATAGAAGCAACAGTCAAGAAAATAAACAACGTATTGTGTTGGGCAAATCTTCTGTAAAAGACCTCTTTAAAATGTTAAAAAGCAAAGATATCACTTTGAGAACTAAAGTGCACCAAGCCATGGTATTTTCAATCACCTCGTATGCAAGCAAAAGCTGGACAGTGAATAAGGAAGACTGAAGAAGAATTGACATCTTTGAATTATGGTGTTAACAAAGAATATTGAATATACTACTGACTGCCAGAAGAACTAACGTATCTGCCTTGGAAGAAGTATAGCCAGAATGCTCCTTAGTTGTGAGGATGGCGAGACTTCATCTCATGTACTTTGGGCATGTTGTCAGGAGGGACCAACCCCTAGAGAAGGACATTATGCTTGGTAACCTGGAAGGTCAGGGAAAAAGAGGAAGACCCTCAAAGAGATGATTGATACAGTGGCTGCAACAATGGGTTCAAACATAGCAATGATTGTGAGGCTGGTGAAGAACAAGGCAATGTTTTATTCTGTTGTACACGGGATCACTATGATTTGAAACCGACTAGATAGCACCTAAGAACAACAACAATTAATTTCTAGAAGTTTCTTGTGTTCTCATCTTCTGAGTGATTTAACTTGACAAAGAAAAAGGGTATATAATATAATGTCAATTAATCTGATATAACATCATTTCTTTCTTGAGTGCAGTAACTTCTTGTATTGAGCTAATGTTCTTTTCATGAATCAATTGATCAAAAGACTGAAGTGTCATGAATTCAATGAAAAACATCTAACAGGTATTATCTGTGTAGCTACTTCTTTGAGCCTATATTCTAATTAGAATTACTAGAAGACAGAATATCCCACTTATATTTGAAAAGACTATGGTAATGCAACTGTATTTATGTTTGCAGGTTATTTTTTTTCTTCTTATGAAGCCTAGCACCTTGTACCTACTTCAGCAATGAAAAAATGCTTCTAAATTCCTCTATTTCATGGAGCACATTAAGAAAAAATATACTTGGCTTTGTCTGCAAAGTAGCTGTCTGACAATCACATGGTTAACATTTTTTGAAAACAATAAAACGAAGATAATTCAGGACAGAACCACTTCACTTTGTGCTACAAAGTCTTGTAACTTGGTTTTTATTTTTATTGTTTTGAAGTTGTTGTTCACATCCAGTTGTTTTATTTCTTTAATCCTTAATTATTTGCACTAGTCTCTTAACCATCCAACCATCATGGACGTGTCCTTACGTTGATACTTCCCGCCAACTGTTTCACACATGGGGGATGTTATTAGGCATGATACTCTAAATTTAATATACAGTTACAACTGGTTTGCTTTCATTACGTGCGGTAATATCCATAAATAGACACTTCATTGTTGGCACTTACCAATGCCCTCCACCCACGTGCATTGCTTAATTACGGCTCTCGCTTGCAGAGTTTGGCAAATGCTAGTACAACACCTTCAATTAAAAATAAATAAAGCAGAAGAATGTTCTTTCTGTCCTCTTCAGCTTAAAAAAAGAAAAAAAAGTTATCCTTTAGATCTATTAAAGGAAGCATTCCAAATCTCCTCTTTACAATGTGATTTTTCTGAGGGCAAATTAAAAATGTGTGATATCTAATCCAAGTAAATATTATACTTTACAACCCCCGCACTTCCTATTGCACAAACATCCCGAACAATTGTTTCATACAGTTTTACTCAGCGTGGAAACTCATAGCATGCGCCCACTCTGCTCACTGCAGTTTTCAGGGTTGCTCCAGGTTGCTCTCTGGTGCCCACACAGGCCCTCGGCTCTACTCAACTCCTTTAGGTCAAGGCCCCCTTCCAAGCTGAATCACCAATGAGCCTATAACAGAGGGAAGGTAGCTCAACCCCTCTTCAAGATGAGGTCTGAGAAAGCTCAGTGTTTATTATACTTGTGGCCACAATGTGAACATCAAGGTTTTATTCAACTCTAATCAGGAATGTGTTCTGAAGTTAAATTATTTTTTTGACAGACTCTTAATTTTATCAATGTTAGCCATAGATAGAAGGCAACAAGAAAGAAATGGTCAAGCAAACATAAAAAAAAATATGTCATAGTGAACCTTAAACATTAGCAAGAGAAGGTCTTAGCATCTAGCTGTCCTAAGGTCAGTATTCAGAAAAATAATTATTTGTTTTACATAGAAAACAAAGAAAGAAAAGAACACCAGAAAGTAGAAAAAAAAAATGAGTGGAATACAATAAAAGATCTGTCCTTTTCTTTCTGCAATAAAATATTCTGCACACATAGAATCTTTTGTTTGATTTTATAATTCTGTCTCGCTTGTTGAAATGGGAGGTCTGGGTGTTAACGACAGAAAGATCAAAGGGTTCTCAGAAGCTGACTCGGAGGAACAGAAGAGCGAGTCCACAGGTAATGTTTCCATAATTTCCTCAGCCAAGGAGTGCTGTGCTCTTTAGCAAAGCAGTGTTTTTCCACCTTGCCACAGTCAAAAGTTCAAAGGTGATCCCCTTACTTGCTAAATTAGTTATTTCCTTCCTTACTAACAAACTGAACATTTATCTGTGTTGTGGTCTGTGATAAGGAGGTTATGTGATCACAACAGGGAAGCTCCTGTTGAGGCAGAGGATAGATTGTCCTTTCACTTTCTGGGAAAAGGAACTTGCCCAAATCTCAGAAGCCCATAGAACCAGGAACCTAACCCTCAGGTCACAGTGAAGAACACAAATAGTTTCCTGGATTATGTGCAGGGCAGTGATTTCTGGAAATCACGTTCCTCAGGAACCATCAACTTAAAAAAAAAAGTTGAATTTTATCAAAACAAATAAAACTGGGACTAGTGAAAGTATTGTCTATGAAATGTAGCAATGAAGAAAGGAGCAGAGGAGATGAAAAGAACACATTGCTTTTTGTTGTGTTATCTTTAAAATCATCTTATTTTTGTATTGGGTACTATGTTACAGTATGTCTCAACTCTTTCTCTCCGATTCACCTTACTTTGAACTCAGAAGCTTCACCAGTTGTCAACACTAAGTTAAGGTGTTGATGACGGCTCAATCTCACCTGACAATTTTTCCTGCATTATAGGAAAGATGGACATGCTTTACAATATAATAGTGATAAATGTCTTGAAAGTGTGCTTATTAATGTAGTCAGTGAATTTTAGTTTCTAAAATGATTGGGGATTTAAAGTTTAAAGGAGAAAATTTTAAACAAAAAAATCAAAGTATGTTTTGGATCAAGGGATTTCAGAAATGAGGGCTTTGCATTTAGCAGTGACTAGAAGAAACGTATGTAGAGAACATGCAAAGACCTGTATTTTGACCCAACCATTCTGTGATTTCCTCCCAGGTAAGAACAAACAACTCTGTCATGGAAGAAGTACAACCAGAATGCTCCTTAGAAGCAAGGATGTCCAGACTTGGTTTCACATACTTCAGACAAGTTATCAGGAGGGATCCATCCCTGGAGAAGGACATCATGCTTGGTAAAGTAGACAGTCAGCCAAAAAGAGGAAGACCCTCAATGAGATGGATTTACATGGTGGCTGCAACAATGGGCTCAAGCATGACAATGATTGTGAGGATGGTGCAGGACTGGGCAGTGTTTTGTTCTGTTGTACATGGGGTCACGTGAGTCAGAGTTGACTCAACAGCACCTAACAACAACAACAAAAGATTTAGGAAGAACACATGTGGCTTGTTTAGGGATGGCTGGCTACATAGGTACCTGTACACATACTAGTTATGTTCATAGCGATAACAGTACACCTAAATAGTATGGACATCATGCTTGGTCAAGCAGACAGTCAGCCAAAAAATGGGTTGAAGCCGTGGGTGCAACAATGGGCTCAAACATAGCAAATGTTGTGAGGATGGTGCAGGATCGGGCAACATTTCATCCCGTTATACACAGGGTGACCGTGACTCGGAGCTGACTTAATGGCACCTAAAAATAACTAGGAGCCCAGGTGGCCCAGTGGTTTAAGAGTTCAGCTGTTAACTGAAAGATTGGTAGTTTGAAAGCACCAGCTGCTCCGTGGAAACCCTGTGAGGGAGTTCTACTCTGTCCTATAGGGTCACTATGATTCGGAATTGACTTGACGGCAATGGGTTTGTTTTTCTGTTTGTTTCGTTTTTAAGAACAACTAACAAATACTATGCAGGCTATCTCCTTCATTCCAGAGCAGCTAAGCTAAGACAATGCCCATGATTAAAATAAGAGCCACCTTGCCTTGAACACCTGTGTGTCAGGCAACGACCCAAATCAATTCATTTGATTCTCACTCCAACCCTATGACGTAACTATTTCCCTTATGACCAATTTACAGGTGAGGAAACTTAGGCATGGAGAGATGAAGTATCTTCCCCAGGGAAATGAGCTAGAAAAGGGGCAGAGACAGAATCTGAATGCAAGCAGTGGAGTTCTAGTGCATTCTACCTGGCTATATTATACCGTAAACATTTATATTATGCCATAAACCAACTCGTGCTGAATTGGAATTTAAACATTCAATTCTAACCAAGTAATCTATGGTAGTGGCTTGAAAATATTTTTTTTTCATTTGCTAGTATGGTATTTTTTTGGTATCATTATTTTTTAGCATCATATTTGATTGAAAAAAAAAAAGATTCTTTTATTGTCTTGTTCTTACCAGATTTTAAAAATAGAGGTGATGATACTTTCCATCATTATACCTTCCCTACAAAAACTTACAAGACATTCCAAAAAAGTAAATCGCTATTAGTTTTCATCCTTAGACACATATAAATTAAATTTTAAACTGGCTATGGAAGATAATTATGAAACAATTATTTTATTCTACTCTATGGGTAAGAAAGGGGCCGAAATGTAAAGTATGCATCTGTCTTGTCCCTGCAAGAGACCAGGACCCGGGGCTGGCTGTCCTCGTGGGTCTTCTGTGCCTTCACACTGGCTGCATCTTATCTGCTGCTGGTGTTTGGAAGGGAATTTGGGATGATCAGCTGCAAGAAGAATTTTGATAGAAATAGTTGAGTGCAATGAATTATAGGTTTTAAAGCGACATTTTAATAGTATTTATAGTACACCCTATCATCACCAGTGAGAAAGTAAAACTGGAGTAAAAAGAAGGAAGAGGAGAAGGAGGAGGAGGAGAAAGGACAGGAGAAGCGGAGCAGGAGGAGGAGAAGAACAAAGGAAAACTGTGAAACACGAGGAAGCGCTGGAGGAAGAAAAGGAAAGAGAGGGAGATGGAGAAACATGGCTGCCATTCCACGCCCTGTTGGCTGTACACCTTGCTCTTAGCACATGGATTGTCCTCAGGGGCTTGGGCACTGCTGACAATAGCCTACTGTTGTTGGCTCTCTCATTCACTGAATCCAGCATTGATGATTTCAGGAGCCTAAGGGCTCTTCTTTCCTATCCCCAAAATCGTATCCTCAGAATTGTCTTTCTGTGAATGTTTGGCGAATGAACTTGAAATGCTTTTGTTCTGAGGCACAGAATGGACCGCATTGTGTGGCGAGTGAACAATGACTCATTATTTCAACAAGTGAATCCTGGACTCTTGTTCGGCTGAGACCCAGCCACATTTCGCTTTTACCTAAAACTTTCATTTCTTAACCTCTGTCTTTCCACACAAACAGTTTATCTTCAATGAAAAATAAACTTCATAATGAATGACTCTTTTTATTCTCCCTCCAACAACGATTCCAGTAGGTCTTTTTTGCCCCATTTGTGAAAAAGAATATTATTCTAAAATTTTCTTGGTAGATAGCCTGATTTCAAAACAACACCAATGTAATATCCTCATTGAATTTACATTAAAACAACAGAAACCAAAATACAGTAAAACCTGCAAAAACCAGAACCCGTGTAAGGAGGAAACCTGCCAGAGTGATAGAAAAACGGTAAGGCTGCACCCTGGCAAAGGCGGAAAACTTGGGAGACATGGAAAAGCAAGACAGTCCTGTGGAGTTCTGGCTCTCACAGGTTTCCTGTAATAAGCGACGGGAAAAACCAAAAACAGGGCACACACCATCGCATTGGTTTAGGGTGTCGTCTGTGGTATTGATCAGGCATAACACGACATTTTGAATCAAAACAGTCACAAATTCCAGAACCTATTCAAAAAAAAAAAAAAAAAAAAAATCTCTGCCAGGCGTTTTGCCTCAAACCTTACTTCCATTAGGATTTGCCACACTGCTTCTCTTTTCTGACATATATCATAATCTATTCCAGACCAATTGGGGAATCAATTTGCACATACTTGTGTGCCCTAATCCAAGTTCGTGGTTTACCTAGAACCTAGATAAGGCAGTGATACTAAATTTAGTCATTGTAACTCTGAGAAATTAAAGAAACAGACACCATGATTGAAATTTTTATAGCACCACATAAAATATATTTAATTTCGAAACAATTCCTGAAGTTCCTTAAAGATTCATTGGCCTATAATTTTTGCAAAAGATTGTTTCAGCTGTCTTCAGCGCCAGTGTTTAGTTAAGCATGGACTGAATGATCTAATTTAGGGGTTCTCAAAGGAGGCAATTTACCCCCCCCACTCAGGAAATATTTGTCAATGTCAGAAGACATATTGGGGTGTCGCAGCTGAGGCGGAGCAACTGGCATCCAGAGGGGAAAGGCCAAGGATTAAGATGCTACAATGCACCGAACAGCCCTGTCTGAGTCATCTAGAGCTGCTCTAACAGAAATACCACAAGTGGAGGGCTTCAACAAAGAGAAATTCATTCTCTCACAGTCTAGTAGGTTACAAGTTCAAATTCCGGGCGTCAGCTCCAGGGGAAGGCTTTCTTTGTCAGCTCTGGAGGAAGGTCCTTGTCATCAGTCTTCCCTTGGTCTGGGAGCATCTCAGAGCAGGAACCTCAGGTCCAAAGGACAGGCTCTGCTCCTGGCACTGCTTTTTTGGTGGTTTGAGGTCCCCAACTCTCTGCTTGCTTCCCTTTCCTTTTATCTCTTGTAAGATAAAAGGTGGTGCAGGCCACACCCCGGGGAAACTCCCTTTACATTGGATCAGGGATGTGACCTCAGTAAGTATGGTACAATCCCATCCTAATGCTCTTTAGCATAAAATTACAATCACAAAATGGAAGACAACCACACAATACTGGGAATCATGGCCCAGCCACGTCGATACACACATTTTCTGGGGAGCATAATTCAATCCATGACAAGCCTCCACTGCAAAGATTTGTCCAGCCCAAAACACCAATAGTGCCAAACGCTGAGAAACACTGGATTAAGGCCTTCATTTCTCTGGACACTGCCACCTGATGCTTTGCAATTACCTGAGCATTTTTCTTGGTCATTACCTAAATTGTTAGATTATTAAATTGAGAATTTTCTCATGTAAATGGTATTTGGGGTATTTTCCACCTTAAAATACCCCATAATTCTCAGGAGAGATGCATGACATCAAGGTCATCAACCTTCTGTTTTCAGGGAGCAGAACCATGAAGATGATCTGGGCACTTCCTCCAAATTCTAGTAATGGAATGAGAGACAGAGGACTGGCTGGAGCCAGTCTCTCCATTCCTCTGACAGGTCACCACCGTGCAGGAGGTGTGGCATCTCCTTTTGGATCTGTCTTTTTGACAGATTCTCTAGAAGAAGAGAAAGAACAGTCATGCCTCCCACTACGAGGTGGGTGCCTCCCACTTCCTGTGAGCATATATCTGGTAAACCACAGTGGTAGAGGTCAGTACTCCAGATGATCAGCTGAGCTTGGGCACTGCGTGCCATAGCTTACAATTTCTGCAAATCGCACTCTGCAATCCAAACTCTGATTCTGTTCTCACTTTTGTAAGATATTCATTGGTTTCAGGTACCTTCACACTTTCCCCCCAAAAAAGCAGCCTCCATAATCCCGCCCAATCCGATTTCTTTGATGTGTTCTCTATGTTCAGCTCCTGGGCAGCGTTTTGACCAGATAGAGGCAGTTTTAAGAAAATATGCCTCAACTCTTTCTTTTCCACATTGGATTACATTAAGTGAAATTGTTCTCGTGCTATTCACTTTGAAGAAGCATCTTCTCTGAAATTTTATGACTCCTCAGAGAGATTTATATCCACTTAGCTTTCATGACGGAGCTTCCCTAGCGAGCAGTTCTGAGCTTCATATTCACAGAGAATTGTATTTGCCATATTTACTGCAAATGATGTATCTGCATGTGGGTATTCCCCCCAGCCTTAAAGCAGTAGACAGCTTCAGGAAACCAAATAAAGAAAAATAACGGAGGAAAGAGAGGGTTTGATGTACTCAATAATCAATAATCTTTCTTTCAGGGCCTGCTTGAAATCACAAGGAATACAAAGTACAAACTGAGTGTTAGATGGACTTCCCAATGGAATGTTGGTCTCCATGGTATATAACCAAATGCAGAAGCTACACTTAGAAAATAAATAAACAAAAGACTCCATTGCCAAAAGGCAGACATATGAAGAGATAGGAAATATCGTCACTCATTGCACTGTTTCAGATGTGAGCGGTCCTCCTAGGGCATGGCTAACGTCTCTATGTTTGGTTGTTCTGAAATACTTTTAGAGAAGCATAAACTTTGCAGCACTTCTTCTTGCTCAGTTACTGTCATGGATTGAATTGGGTCGCCCCAAAATGTGTGTTAACTTGAATAGGCCATAATTCCCAATATAGTGTGATTGCCCACCATTTTGTCATCTGATGTGATTTTCCTATGTGTTGCAAATACTATCTCCATGATGTTAATGAGGTGGGATTAGCGGCAGTTATGTTAATGAGGCAGGACTCATCTACAAGATTAGGTTGTGTCTTAAGTCAATCTCTTTTGAGATATAAAAGAGAAGCGAGCAGAGAGATGGGGGACCTCACACCATCAAGAAAGCAGCACTGGGAGCAGAGTGGGACCTTTGGACCCAGGGTCCCTCTGCTGAGATAGCTCTAGACCGGGGGAAGATTGATGACAAGAACCTTCCACCAGAGCCCACAGAGACAGAACACCTTCCCCTGGAGCTAGCACCCTGAATTCGGACTTCTAGCCATCTGACCTGTGAGAGAATAAATTTCTCTTTGTTAAAGCCACCCACTTGTGGTATTTCTGTTAAAGGAGCACTAGATGACTAAGACAGTTACCTAGATTATTAAACTGAGAACTGCATGGTGTAAATGACATTTGGGATTTTTTCACCTTAAAAGCTTTTCATATGAGTTCAGAATATTGTTCAAAAATCACATCTATTTCATGAAATTGGCTAAATACTAAAAATTTTCTTGCCATCATGTGATTCTGAGGGTCAGGCAATGGGTGTTGTGCTTTGCTGACGATAATTGAAGTGGGCACAGGTCGTCTGGAGGCAAGGTTGGCAGTATGTTTTATAAATAAGAACACACATATCCTGCAATGCAGTAATCCATGTTTTGGTATCTTTTGTGGGACAAAATTTCACAAGTACAAGAAGAGTCAAGTATGACAATGGTCTCTGAAGCAAGGAGGCTTCAGTAAACTGTTTTAAGGGCAAAATCTTGCAAGTTTCTTTGCTTCATCCATTTCACTGAAAAATATTATTTAGCAGCAAAATAAAATAAAATGCTCTATTGCTGTATGTGCCAACATGAAAAGATCTAAAGCAACTTTTTGAGCAAAAAGAAGACGATTACCAGTTAATCTGTAAAATGAAAATTATTACTTAAAGAAAATCTATACCTTTGCATCAGGACATACATTTGTATGTAAATGCATAAGAAAAGTCTGGAAATCATCCCACAACCCCACTTCAGTGGCTTCTTCTGAGAATGGCGTGAAGGAAATGTCAAGGGTGTGTCTAAGGAAGATATAACTGACCAGAAACTTGAATAGTGAAGAGAAAGGCATTTGGAGACTGGAGGGAATAGCTTTCCAGGAGGAAAAATTAGCAAGGATAAGGGCCACAGACAGTAAACTAAGAAAATTAACAAGTCCCTGAGGGTGAGAATGGAGTTGAGCAAATAAGGAGAGTGAGTGGGCACAGTCAGAGGTGCTCCTGACACCTGGATGCTAGTACATTGTCTAAGGAGTTGGATTTTGTAATAAATAGAATGGCAACCAATTAGAGAGTTTTAAGCAGATACAATGAAAAGATAAGGTTTGATTTTCATTTTGAAAGGATCCCACTAAGGAGAGTCAAAAGTAGGATCAGGGGGCTGGCTGGTACTGCACTGCCGTAGGCAGGGGTGATGGTGGTTTGTACAAGGGGTTAGCAGTGGGGAAGAGGAGAGGTGATTGCACTGAGGATAGATACTAAGAGTGGAGAGGACATCCTGAAGGAGTGGATGTGAGAGGCAAGGGAAAGAGACACCAAGGAAGAATCAGATGGTCTCCTGATGATTTGGATACATGGTGGTGAGCGCTGGAGAGGAAGAGCTTCTGCATGGGGTCTTCACCGCACAGAGTCTAAGCTGCTTGGTTGTTGTGATCAGTTGCCATTGAATCGGCTCCAGCTCATGGTGACCTTATAACAGAAGGAAAAGTTGCCTGGTCCTGTACCATCCTCATGATCATTGGTATGTTTGAGTTCATTGTTGTGGCTGTTGGGTAGTGCCTTCCATCCTAGGGGCTCATTATCCAGCTCTGTATCAGACACTATTCTAGTTGCTTGGCACATAGATACATAAGTCTGGAACTCATGACCAGTACTGATTCCAACAGAACGCATTTCATCATTACTAGTGTAATTAGAAATGGAGTTAATTTTTTTTTTTAATGAAGTTAGAGTCAATATTAAAGTTTTACTTGAATAACAAGATCTGCCTAAATGTTTGTTTGTTTATGTTCCTTGTGTGGTTATCTGGATCTCAAAGCAGACTAAATGTCTCCTGGTTATCTAGAAAAAAAATGATGGTACTCTCTTTGTGGAGGTCATTAATAACTCATAATTTGTAAAACCTCGAACCACTGTATTTGATAGAAATTAAGTTTGAAACCGTGGGAAAACAGAGAAAAAAACTGCTTCCCAGTGAAATCTCAGTGAATCTCAAACAAATTTTATTAATGAATTTCTAGGTCAATCTAGCAGACAAACTGGGTACATAAAATGAGGTAAATAATGTTTTAATTATTTGCAGAAGTTACTGTGAGTCTTTGCCAGAATCAAACTGGTAATAATACTTTTTGTAAAATAAGCCCAATACTTCATTTGGGTTTAACTGTAATTGTGTATAGATGGCAATTAACCAAAGAACAATAAAGTTAAATTCAGCACAATGATTATCAATATTATTAAAGGTAGAAAAATAATTTTAAAAACCTATAAAAGGAAAAAAAAACTATTACTGTAAAAAGATATATTTCTAATATCTTTTCTATAGAAATATTTATTATGGAAAATTTCCGTTTTATCTGAAACTGCTTCACACCCTTTAGCAACGCAAAAGACTAGAGCATGACTAGAAAAAGGGATGATGAAAGCAATGCATCTTCACGTATTTAATGATCAAAAATTCCTGATCGTTTTTGGTATTTGAGACCCTGTTTTTGGCTTGTTTTAAAGCAGGGACGGTGCACGAATACAGTGGGAGATCATTCCTGCAGGAGTTTAAACATTCAAAGCATTGAAACAATGCAATTATTCTGAAAGAATGATTATCTGTTTAGCAAAACAGTGCCATTGTGATCACTGGAAAAAGATCTATCCTTGTGTGAATTATTCATGGTGGGGAGGTCCCTGAGGCTGTGAATGGAGCTGGCCACCAGCCCGCGTCGCTGGACACGGACGATGTGGTGAGATGCGGAGGAACTGGTCAGAACCAACTGTCGGGGCCACTTCCTGTTGTAGAATTCATAGAAATTTAGTGGGGAAAGGGTTATTTGTTTCAGAGAAGAAGGTACTCCGAACAAAAGCTTAATTGGAAAGGGAAGTCCTAGCAAGGGTGACCAGGGATTCTGACACATCTTCTCAGAGTCGTTCCTGCCTGCCCCACCCTCCCCTTTCCCGTCTGCAGAGGGTGTCTCAGTACATCCTAGGAACGCAGTCGCCGGATTCACCTCTCTGCAGACTGCAAGCACTTCCATTTTAAGAAATTGAGCAGGAGTAGGTGCCAAAATTTTATTTTTTGTGTGTGAACATTGATAAATAAGTCGCATTTGTTTGGTTTAAAATACTACTTAAAACTTGTACTTCTTTTCTATTTCAAATTAACTTGGATGTCTTTGAAGCAAAATAATGACGGGTCTGCAATACATTTTTTTTAATTACCTCACAAGCTATATTTATATTACAGAAAAGGTTTTATGAGATGTGCATGTTTTTAAATCTCATTTTATTCATTTCAATGTACTTTAAGTCTCCATTAGTACAAAACTTTATGAACTTAAACATTTAAAAAATAATAATTATAATGTTGCTCAGTTGAATTAAACAACAGGTGAATTCTTCAAAAGTTAGTCATTCACATCAGGTCAGATCTTGAACTACACATGTAAACTATATTCTGATTTCCTAACCAAGTCAGAATATTAGCTTCTGCAACTGAGAAGGGTACAATTCATCAGCATTTGCTTGTACGTTACAAGGCTTCTAAGTAAACTGGATTCCCCAGTTTTAACATACATATACACACAAACACACACACACCACAAACACATATGGCACACACACCTCACCCCCCACACACCCATATGCACACATCACACATACACAAACACTACACACACACATCACACACATACATAGACAGGCACATCACACACACAAACACACACCAAAAATACCACACACACACACACAGGCACACATCACACACATACACACACATCACACACACACACACAACACATACATATATGGCACACACATCTCACCACATACACACACCCTACATACACACATACATACCACACACACACATCACACACACACACAGACACACATATCACACACACACTACATCTATTTGACCATTGATACACCAAGTCATAATAGATATTTTGCTAATTGCTGCTACCTGCAGGTATTACACATAGTCGAGAGTTGGAACATGTATTCATGCTGATTTTAACCCACCAAGAAAATAGCAAAGGGCAAGGAAAAACAGATAAAACACAGAGATTTACACATTCCAGGAAAACTTAGGCCGTTTAGTCTTTGAGGTGCCAGTAAAATTATAGAGTATCCGGTAATAGCTATACCTGGTGCTTTCTTTGACTGATGAGAACCCAGAAAGAGAAAGACAGAAATATTAAGAGGATCTTAAAACCCATATGACTAAATGAAACTCTCCTTATTTACCAACATCAGGGTCTGTTATTTGAATAGCCCGCAGCAAGAGAGAATCAGAGAAATGGTGCATCTTTGCTTCTGTGGCATAGAAAAAGTACATCTTGCAGGGACACTGCGGTGAGATTTTTAAATGCAATTAATTAATGGATGGAACGCAGCAGATAAATGAAAACTTTCTGGTTCCTAAAGGTTGTTTTTCCAGTAAATAAATCAGAGGGAGCCGGTAGTCTGCTTTTTCCTTTATGATAGAGTACTGCTAGTTCTGGGATCTCTCTCTCTGTCTTTCTCTCTCCCTCTCTCCTTCCACGACCTCACTCTCTCCTTCTCTTTTTATTTCTATTGTAACTTCAAATCCAAAGTTGCTTAAACCTTTGCCCTATATAAGGAGAAAGTCTTAGAGCTCATAAATATGATGGCCATATATTTTCCTAGAAATACACGGAAGAACTTTTGCTCAGTATAAACACACTTATGAAAACAATGTCAGTGTATTTTCCAAATAAAGTCTTTACTCCACTGTTGCCACCTTATTGGCAGAAGACCTGGGAGCTTTTATTCAATATAATAAAGCAAAACAGTGTTTCTTCAGTTGGAAATGTTTTAGATGACAAGACTGGATAATTAAAGTTAATATCGAACCCGTATTTTGCTGACAACATTTATTTGCTTTAATATCATCAAACTTTCCAACTACAGCTCCGTGTCACAGGTAGAACAGCCTCTGGTTCTTATCTGGGCTCCTGTTAGATGATGTCTGCTTCGAGAGAGAGAGAGAAAGCCGGAGGGAAATTTGACTTCTACAATTACCAACCAATGGTCAGTCTTCAAGACGTGTTTCAGTTTGAAAGGGTAATGAAGTGATTCTTTTGAGAATTCTCGGAGAACTGAGAGGGCTCCATAAGATGCTGGAGTCCTTGGGTGATGCTACTAACCAAAAGTTTGGCAGTTTGAACCACCCAGAGGCACCTTGGAAGAAAGGGCTGGCGATCTTCTTAGGAAAGGCACCAGCCTTGAAAACCCTTTGGGGCACAGTTCTACTCTGCACACATGGGTTGGAATCGATGCAACAGTAACTGTTTTTTTTTGTTTGTTTTTGATACTGAGAAATGAAGGTGTGTGACACAAGGACTATCTGGTATCTTAAGTAAAAGTTAGAATTTATAAAACATGATATAGGCTATGGAACACTGTTGACTTTTTATAAAAAATGTTACTATTTAGCGTCCCTCTTTGTACGCAAAAGTAGATTTAATTATTTTTTTCATTCATTATATGCATAATGTTTAGAAGAACAATTATTGACTTGGGTGACATATAAGTGTTTGCTTTATGGCCAAATTGCCCCAGGCATGATGAGAAGTCACCTAGGGTTCTATTCAGCTCATTCTGAAGATTGCAGGGCTCCCTGCCTGTGACAATTGACATCAAATTGCAAGGGAAATGATGGTTATAGAAAGTTCCAATACTTCTCTGATTCTTAAGTGCCTCTTTGGAATATTCACAGATACTTTTTCCCATCTTGCCAAAGATCAGAGCTACTTATTCCTTGACCATTTCTCAATATGAATTGGACACCAGTTCAGGGTTCTATTTTACAACTTAGCAAAGCAGTGGGTTTACTTTCAAACTGGAAGACACTGGCATTAAAGACAGTAATAACTAGAGCAGGTGAGTAATGGTCTTCTCCCATGAGTCACTGGAGATGGGCTTTCCAGAACATCTATATTACAATCAATAGCCTGAAATGTGTAGAAATATGTTATTGTTGTTGTTAGGTGCCGTTGAGTCGGTTCCGACTCATAGAGACCCTATGTACAACAGAATGAAACACTGCCCAGTCCTGTGCCATGTTTGCAATCATTGTTACATTTGAGCACATTTTTGAAGCTGCTGTGTCAGTCCATCTCGTTGAGGGCCTTCCTCTTTTTAGCTGACCTGGTACTTCACCGAGCACGATGTCCTTCTCCAAGGACTGATTCCTCTTGACAACGTGTCCAAAGTATGTAAGACGTTATATGAAAAATAAATAAGCACCAAGTTGCACTTAAGTGCTTACTATTGCCTGTTACAATAATAAAAATCTTTCTTTCAACTGGACATCTAGGAAGAAGTTTTTATAGTGAAAGAAATGTGTAAAGAACAGAAAATATAACCCAAGATACAAAGGAATAAAATGTCTCGTGATGTGCATTTCAATGCCTATAATTGATGATTAACAAAATCATAAATGATGATCATTCTGATGATAAACAAGGCATTGGAGTTCTAAAACCATTTATTATTGTAGTGCGTAAATCTTCTGGGCTCCGCTTGCTGTTATTGTTAGATGCCGTAGAGTCGGTTCCGACTCATCATGACCCCATGTACAACAGAATGAAACACTGCCCTGTCTTGCACCGTCCTCACAATCGTTGCTATGTTTGAGCCTGTTGTTGCAGCCATTGTGTCAGTCCGCTGCACCATTCTCTTTATTAGGATTAGTTTTTCTGAGCTGAATGTATTTCTGATTTGGGTAAGATGTGCTGCTGCATCTACGTCTGTGAAGCCAGCTCGGTTCAGAAGCCCACAGGGCCGTTTGTGGTTTGGAGAGCTTAGAAATCCACAGCAAATGAAGGCCAAGTGCTGAATGCATGCCTGCAAATCTTTTTATAGACAAGCTCTCGGAATGCACATTCACTGAAGCGTGCCCTTTGAAAACCCTCTTCACTTACATGTTTTCCAGAGCTATTGATGTATAACCCTTGTATAAGAAGACTAACTCTTGAGTGCATACCATTAACAGATGGTCAACGTAAATGACACAGCTACACAAACATGCTAACATATCTCAGAGCAGCCTTCCCCCTCATGTGGGTACGGTTAGCTATTGGACCAGGAAAGCCCCCTAAGATGAATGGGACACTGCCTACAGCTTCCAAGAGAAGAAAACCTTTGATCCACCCCTGCGGCATAGTTTGAAGAGGATTGTCACTGAGTTCCTTTCCCAGCACATCCAGGTGTTACACATGCCCCCAGCTCTCTCACATACAGGGCAAAAGTTGGTCCATTTGGCTTTTCTTTGCTAAAAGCTTTCATACAAACACAGAGGCATCCTTAAAAGCAATGACTGACAATATCACTTCATGTGTATATGGAACTTCAACTAAAATGCTCAAACAATTTGCAACACATCGTCGCATCTTATTCCTCCAACAACAGTGTAAAGAAATATGAATGTCATTTTGGGGATAGAGACTGAGTCTCAGAGTGACTACGAGTTGCCTAAGGTAGCACTGATGCATTTGAACCTTGGTGTTGGTGAAGAATATTGAATACACCATGGACTTCCACAATAACAAATCAGTGTTAGAAGAAATACAGCCAGAATACTCCTTAGAAGCAAGCATGGCAAGACTTCAGCTCCTGTACTTTGGGCAAGAAAGACAGATTTCTAGAAAAGGACATGATGGTTGGTAAAGGACATCAGTGAATATGAGGGAAATACTCGATAAGATGGATTGGCACAACAGCCAAATCAATGGACTCAAACATACCACCGATCATGAAGACAGCACAGGACCAGATATTTCCTTCTGTTATTAGGGGGTCATTAGAAGCAAGAGCTGACTCTGGCAACTAACAACAGTAATAGGTATGGAGAAATGTGATACACTGCTAGAACTCAGATTTTCTTACCTTGTAACCAACGCTCTCTTCATTATTCAACGTAACCCCACGCAAAATTTGTTTTACCACGTAGTCAAGTGAAGGTAGCTAAAATAGTGTGAAAAGATGGCATATACCATTTCTTCAGGAGGGGCTGACCAGATAAAGAATATTGTTAAATACCAACATTTTCACGATAAAATTAACAGTTACAACTATCTCACCCTATCTTCTTACTTTCTTGTTTATACCTTTATAGAACAAATGCAGAGACTAGGCTAATATAAGAAGCAAACACAGAACACACAAATAAAATTTCATGAAAAATGGAACCCCTAGTAAATTTCTTCCTTCAAATTACTTGATTTTAAATAGATTTCCTTCTGAATTTAGGACAGTAGATTTAAACATCATAATTTCACTGTCATACAGAAACATTAGCAATCTTTTATGGAGCTGAAGCATATGATTTCTCATATAAAAGTGGTTATCTTTAAGAGAAGATGTTCCTTGTTTGTTCAGCAACACCTCATTTGAAGACTTTCAAGCTCTTTCGTGGAAAAAAAATAAACTCCAGATGGTAATCCTGAAATAATGGCAATAAAAGTATTTTTAAAATAAAAGTACATTACAGAGTTGCAAGACAGAGCATATATATATATATATATATATATACATATAATTGAATTATGTCAGTCAGCCACTTCTCATCTGTTTTGACATTTCTGTAATTTGGATGACTTATAACATTGGAATTTTTCTCCATAAGAAAAAAGAGTTGCATATGTGGCAGTTTATTTTAAATCCTAGGTTTGAATAGCTGAACCACAGACCAAATTTTTTTTTTTTTTAATACAAAATTAAAGTTGTCTGAAGGTCAATTAGTGTACATTCACTTTATTAAAAGTTCTTGTTAGAGGTGCTAATTTTTCAGGACTCCTGAAGAATGAATCTGGTAATTACAGTTTCTGACACTGGGAACCTGTTGATATAGATAGACCTTTGTAACCTCACATAACATGATGTGAGAAAGTTTATCAAAATGGTGTGATCTATTCAAATGTAAGGAAAAAAGAGATCATTGTACAGAAAAATAAACAAAGCTACTTAACTCCTGTTTTTAGAAATGAAAACAACCTGAGACAATTAAACCCGATTCCTCTTTTTTATTTTAAGTAAGACTGAAGTAAGCCTTAGAAATCCAGTGAATCCCACAGCTAGTGTGGATTAAAATCTGGGCCCAAGCTTTCCTGATTTTGTCTTCTTTCTATTTTACAGCCATCTGAACTGAAAATGTGTTTTTCCACATTTTATGCACCCCCTAACATATAAGTTCCATGTGATACTACATAATTTTTAGTTTTACTACAAGAATCCCAGAAAGTCTGGTAAACAAAGACTAGTTTTCTTCTCTCTTTATGTCTAACCTTCTCTTTCTTTTCCTCTTGAATACGGGAAACAATTAAAAAGCACAAAAACAAACAACCAAAAAAAGAGCCAAACAAAAACAAAGAAGAAAGGTCAAGAAGACCATCAAGTATGTTCTGAAGAAAGCTCTGCAATTTGGAATTCCAGGCCTTCATCATCTGACTCTAACCCAATGAACCATCCAACTTGTTCTTCTTGGGTCCTCAGAGTCACATGGCCTGTGGTGTGCCTTCTGGAGTTCTGCAAGAAATGACTGACACGGCCATAGGAGGTGGGGATGTCTAGGTCAACTGCTGGGTGCTCCCTGGTCAAGTTGTCCATCCACTTTCCTACTGACGGACTCCAGAGGACTGCTCTTCGTCAAGCCGGGTGCCTAGATAGTTTCCTCAATGTTCATGTAGGAAGCATTATCCTCCTTGTCTGATCTCCCACAGAGGAGACATATCTCTCAGGCAGCATTTATGACTTTCTACCTTACCACAATAGCAGCAACAGTGGACTCAAACATACCAATGATTGTGAAGATGATTCAGGACAGGGCAAAGGTTCTTTCAGCTATACATAAGGTGGCCATGAGTCAGAGCCCACTTTACTGTAGCTAACAACAACAACAACCTTGCCCTATGGGTAATCTTCTTTTGCTTCTCTTGTTAACTGTAAATTCCCTGAGGGCAGGGTCTACATCTCTTTAATTTTTGGTTGGCACACAACACTTAGAACAAAACTCAAATATATATAATTGTTGAATGCATGTAGGAGAAACGAACGGACAATTTCTAAGACAAACTTCCCCATGGTATTACTAGTTCTCTAAAAAAAACAGTATCAACCTTATATTTAAGAAATCTTATTTAGGCAAGGTCCCTTGACAAAGACAATACTAAAATTATCATCTTCCTTAGACAATTAGTTAAATCTTGTCAGAAGAAATACTGTGGTGGAAAAAATGGATGATTTTTTTATTACAAAAGTGCTTTGTTGTTTTTGATGGTAGGAATAAAAAAAAATGGCAATGCTAAGATCATTGCTTGGTTTGGCACTCAAGAGCATTCCCATTGTGTCAAAATAAAACATTATTGCTCAGAATGTTGACTTATCTTGATGTTCAGGAGATTGACCTTAAATTTTGTAAGTGGAGTTATATGACCACTTCATTTCTTAACGTACTAGAGTTATCTGATTCACCCACCACAGGAACAATAAGAAGATTTTCATTACTGAATTAATGTGATTTACATTGGCACAGGGAAGCAAAAATATCCATCAAATGTAAGAGGATGGGGGAAGGAGGAGCGTGGGCACCTTCATCATTATGTTTCAAAGGGTCTGTTTTGTAGGGATGGCAGCTGACCAGTATAAAGTGGCTGCAGGCTATGAAGAGTTTTGACTTTTCTACAAATAATCAGGCATAGAAAGTTGTTCCTGAGAATTTTCAGAAGGGAATGTGGAAGCCCAGTGTCTTCAGTTTTCAGTAGAATTTGCCAACCTGGCTCTCAGCAAGGCGGTTTGATCCCAGTATAGCCAGTGTGCCTCCTCTTTGACAAGGAACCATCGCTCTTGGTGATTCTGGTTCACACCGGCTCTGGAAATGTCCCATGGATGTCTGTGACCATCTCATGGATCTGCAGTATCACAGACATTGCTGCACACTTGCCCCATGTCTAAAATGCCACTCTTACAGCCTCCTTTCCATAAATTCAGCACACCCCCATAGTCTGCAGTACCATGAAGGTGTATTTTGAAGGTGTATCAGGTCATCCTTAGCCACTACTTGGCTAACATGTTCAAAGAATTAAATTATATCACAGAACACAGCCTTCTTGATTGGTTGGAGGCAACAATTCCAGGCTTTATCTACCCATAGACTCTCCCTCGTGGATTTACTGCAGGTTTTTCAGTCACACCTCCAGGAATGTAATAACATCAACCATGTCCAGTCCTGTTATGGGGAGACGGATGTGGCTGAGTAAGAATACATGTGTCTAAACATGAGTACCACATCCTTTTGGTTACTATGACCTCAGTAGAAGTATGTTTTCAGCTTCCATTTCAGTCTTCCATCTTGTCTCCAGATTAGCAGTCACTTTGGAGGCAGGTGTCCTCATCCTGCTTTTTACTACTTTTTTGTCTGCTTTTACTACAGGGGGTTATCCAATTGTTCACATAACATTATAAGGGAAATGAACTTGACTTTGGAACCCACCTACCATCGCCTTCACAAGAGGAGTTCAGCCAGGTCCTCCTGCCCTACACATTGCTGATTTCTCTGTCTCCAGCAATGTTTCTAATCTTAGCTGTTCTTTGTCTCTTTCTACAGGACTCTGCTTCAAGTTGATTTTGTATTAGATATGACCTGATGTCTTAGGCTGGGTTCTTTAGAGAAGCAAAACCAGTAAAGCGTATAAGTATATGCATAGAGAGATTTATATCAAGGAAACAGCTCATGCAATTGTAGAGGCTAAAACGTCCCAAGTCCGTGGATCAGGGTAGAGGCCTATCCCAATTCATGGAGCCGCAAAAGCTGGTGAACCCAAGGTCAGCAGGTCAGAGGGGGGCTCCCACTCACAGCCTGTGAAAGTCAATGAATTTCAAGATTAGCAGACAAGACCACAAGGTTTCTCTTGATTCATGTAGCTGCAGGGGCTGGCAAACTCAAGATCAGCAGGTCGGGGAACTGGACTCCTGCTCGCAGGCTGTGAAGATCGACAAATTCCAAGATCAACAGGTAAGCTGCTACCTCAAGTCCCAAAAACCAGAGGTGAGACAACAAGAGGCAGCTGCTGAGTCTGGAACAAACCAAAAACCTTGGCAAAGTGAGCAAGCAGAAAGTAGCTGATGGAAGGCTGAGAGATGAAACTGAGGGGGTGGTGAGTTGCCACAGGCCCCGCCTCCGCCAGTACCACTCAACAGATTCCATCATGGGGGTGATCACATATCACATTTCAACAGGGAAGTGATCACAGCATTATAGAACTGGTAAAACACTGAGAATAATGGCCTAGCCAAGTTGACATAGAATCTTAATCATCATACCTGATAACTGAAGTCATCCCAAGGTTAGAATGCTCCATAACACCATAATAATTTCAGTATTATCTGCAATTTAACAAGAAGAAAGTGTTTAGGCAAAGGCATGCATCACTAATTGTCTTAGTCATCTAGTGCTGCTGTAACAGAAATACCACAAGTGGATGGCTTTAACAAAGAAAAGTTTATTCTCTCACAGTCTAGTAGGCTAGAAGTCTGAATTCAGGGCATCAGCTTCAGGGGAATTCTGTCTTTCTCTGTTGGCCCTGGAGGAAGGCCCTTGTCATAAATCTTCCCCTGATCTAGAAGCTTCTCTGAGCAGGAACCTTGGGTCCAAAGGACACACTGTGCCTTGGTGGCATGAAGTCCCCATGTCTCTCTACTCGCTTCACTCTTTTATATCTCAAAAGATGTTGGCTTAAGACAGAATTTACCCTTGCAGATCTTATCAGCATAACTGTCACTAATCCATCTCATTAACATCATAGTGATAGGAATTACAACATATAGAAAAATACATTAGATGACAAAATGGTGGACAATCACACACTACTGGGAATTATGGTCTAACCAAGCTGACATATAATTTTTGGGGACACAATTCAATCCGTGACACTAATCATGTCACAACAAAATATTTTGGGGGATATTCTGGTGTTGTGGGAAAGCGTGGTGAATGGATAAGCTGCTTTCATCCACAAGTCAACTCTCATAGCTAATCTCTGCACCTCACACACAAAACTATAGTATGGCTTTAGCCCTAAAACTACCCTATCCAAAAAAAAAAAAAAAAAAAAAATCAAACCAGTTGCTGTCCAGGAAATTCCAGCTCATGGAGAACCCATTGTGTGTAAAGTAGAACTGTGCTCCATAGGGTTTTCAAGGCTGTGATCTTTGGAAAAAAATTGCTATGTCTTTCTTCTAAGGGTCCTCTGGGTGGGCTTAAACTGCCAACCTTTTGGTTAGGAGGTGGGTGTTTAACCATTTTCACCACCCAGAGACACTTAAAACTTCCCTAGTCTATATTATTTTAGAAGCAACATAGGAAGAGCTATCTTAAAATTGACTATATGGCAGAACAACTTCCTCAAAATTAGAAAAGTTACACATCTTTCCTTTCCTGTTTTCTTATACTAAGGATGGCTGGATGTGAGGTCCATACAATCTGTTAGTAAATATCAGTGGATAGGTTGATTTCATTAAATGAAATCTGTGTTTGTGTCAAATAATTTTCGTATATAATTGACCTTTAAAGTACTCTATGCTTTTCCCCTCATGAGGTAACTTTCCCAAATAGAAAAATGGCACAGGGCAGGGTGTAGTAGTTGGCACTCCCCATATCTGAACTAAACCAGCTAAAACCTGAAGAACCATGTGTACTGATTTTGGACATACACATTTATGAGAATTTTCATTATGTTCAAATCAAATTCACAGGACACTGTTTTACTCCTTGGGACTATAACTTGTCTTTTGAAATACATTGAGATTCCTGAACTACACATTTAATGAACCAGCAAGCACTTGTTTTACAGACTGGCTGGGATAGTTTATTTTTTGTTTTCTTCTGTGTAGGTGAGTTCAACCAATTGCAACTACCTTTTACATTGATTTAGTCTACTGAGGAATGGAATGTTTATAGATAAAGCACTTTCTCACTTTTTATGAAAATGATGAGTTATCAACATTTTGCTTGAAGGCACAAGATACAGCCCCATCTTCATTCAAATCCATTAAACATGCTGGAGACCCAGCTGTCAATAGCATCATAGAGTAAATTTAATTTCCAGAGTCAATACAGAGCCAGCTGCATTAAGCATAAGATAATTCTGGCACATTATTAATTTGAATGGCCATGTAAGGCATTGTCTAGACAAGATACAAGCTGAAGTTTTCCTAGTCAATCTGTACATAAAATGAAGTATGCCAAGGTCATAAAGAATACTAATAACACAGATCTGGCTTATTAACCAATATTGATTGCTTTTACTCTGACACGGTCCAGAAGCCTCAGAAGTGAAATTGTAAGATGTTCAGGGCTAGCACTCTTGTTCCAACACACCAGTAAATATTCTAAAGCGTTTGTAAGGTGTGGGGGATTTTCTTTTTTTAAGGTAAAACGGAATTTGCATCTCTCAAAAATTGACATCATGATCATGGATTTATGAATTCTGGGAAATATTACTATTATTAATATTAGCAGCAGCTGGCAATGCTTATTATTCATGATGATTTTGATTAGTTACTGCAAACCCTTAGTGCTGCTCAGTGACTATTCTTTTAGATCATTGTCCTTCTAGATCTTTCCTGATCAGCCTTAGGCAAAACTAGTTGTCAGTATTAATTCATTAGAAGCCTCCAAGCTGGGTGTCCTTTATCACTTAAAGGTCAATAACTGCCTACTGACTCACATAACAGGTTTAGAAGACCTATGCCTGGTCTTCTTTGGAAGACCAAAGAATTGATGCCTTTGAATTGTGGTGTTAGTGAAGAATATTGAATATACCATGGACTGCCAAAAGAATGAACAAATCTGTCTTGGAAGAAGTACAACCAGAAAGCTCCTTAGAAGAAAGGATGGCGAGACTACATCTCACATACTTTGGACGTGTTATCAGGAGGGATCAGTCCCTGGAGAAGGACATCATGATTGGTAAAGTACAGGGCCAGTGAAAAAGAGCAAGACCCTCAATGAGATGGATTGACACAGTGGCTGCAATAATGGGCTTAGGAATAAAAACGATCATGAGGATGGCACAGGACAGGGCAGGGTTCCATTCTGTTGTCCATAGGGTTGCTATGAGTCGGAACTGACTTGATGGCACCTAACAACAACAACATGCCTGGCACATGGTAGTCCTTGAGGTTCTTCCCCAAGAAACGAAGGTCAAAATGTTCAATCTCCTTAGTATAACTACTGAAGTTGGTAGGTGCCCATTTTTTGCCAGCAAGAGAACGAGGACTACCTAATACTAGCAGAATCTGGCCCCAACCCATCAGTAGTGGTTTACCCTAGTCTGGTAATCAACTGTGTTAGAAATAGTGCAGACCTAGGAGACAGATGGAACTGGATTAAAAATCCCAGCTCTTCCACTTAGCAGGTATGTGATCTTGGACAAAACCTTTCACTTTTGAGATTCAGTTTCCTGTTATTTAAATGAAGAAGAACAATTGATTCGTATTAGTCAGGGTCCAAACAGGAAAAGAAACAACCCTGGGTATTTTAAGTAGAAGAAATTTAAGGCAAAGACTTGGTGGCACAGCTGATGAAGGAGCTAAAAGGCCAACTGGGGGACGGTGAGGCAGCCAGAGGTTAGCCAGAGCAGGAAGCGCTATGACCCCGTGGCTGGAGGGCAAGGGACGGGGGCTTTTTTACTGTAAAAATGATGTGAGGACAGTGTCTGACCTCCTCTAACTTCATAAGGGGGAAGGAGAATCAAGATCAATAGCCCAAGGCTGACTCCTATGAGGCAGAAGTCAGTCATGCCTCCTCTCTCCGCCATTTTTACCAATTCTGACACCAACCGTCCCTCCCACGGCACTCTCTACTTCTCTGCTGGGTTCAACAATTGATTGCAATAGCCACACAGAACTCACAGACAATACTCACGATTATGGGGTTTATTATATGCTTTGCTATCAAGCATACTTCTCTGGCCCTCAGAGACTACTCTGCTGTGTTACAAAGCTCTTGTAATTCTGCCAATAGGCCCTCTACTCCATCAGCAAGCCTCCTGCCCGAGGTACTCAGCTTTCTCACTCTGTGTGCTGGGAAGCCCACCATGCCATCTCCTGCTGTTGTTTCTCTGCCCCACTTCTACAGCCCTCTCTCTCCCTGTCTACTGGTCCCAGGAGCTTCTCAGCACAGTGCCCGGGTCCGAAGGACATGCTTTCTGCTCCTGGCTGTTCTTCCTTGCCTCTCTTTCTCCTGCCTCTGGAATAGTTCACCTCAAGTTTAGCAGGATGACAAAACTGACAAATCCCCTGGGTGGGCCACAATTACCCTATTTTCACAGTCCCACCCAATCACTTGGGTGAGAGTTACAAGACCACAGCTAGAAAGGCCACATAAAAGTGATCTATCACACCGAAGTTACTAAACCCAAAAGTTTAGGATGGAGGTAAGGACATGATGCAGGCTTCCCAGAGAGGTCAGTAACCGAAGAGCTATGACCAAGGTCAGTAAACACTTCCTGAAGCAGAGAGAGGGGATACACTGGCTTCTCCCCTCCTCCTGTCTTCCAGTGTTCAACCCTTGTACAGAAGCCAGAGGGCAAGGTGGCTAAGGTCCTAGTCTCCTGTGATACTGAGCAAGGCAGAGAGGCTACAAATGGTTCTGGGAGAAAACAAACAATGCCAGGTGTGTGCAGAGAGAAGGCCTGGTTCAAATGGGGCAATGCCTCTCTATTTCACATAACTATCAATAGAAAAGCTCTCCAGCTTTCTTCATCTTTTGTTTAAAAAAATGATAGAGTAAGGTGTTAGGGAAATAGAAGTCATCTTAGGAATGAACAGCAAGATCCCAGTCATCAGACATACCTATCATATAAGGGATGGGGTATTCCACAGATGTTTTGGAACCATGCTTATCTGTGTTGTTATTAGGTGCCTTGGAGTTGATTCCTACTCTTAGTGACCCTAAGTAAAACAGAATGAAACACTGCTCTGTCCTGCATCAGCCTCATAATTTTTATTACTGAGCTCATTGTTGCAGCCACTGTGTCAGTCCACCTCATTGAGGGTCCTCCTTTTTTTTACTGACCATCTACTTTACCAAGCATGATGTCCTTCTCCAGGGACTGGTCCCTCCTGATAACATGTCCAAAGTATGTGAAACCAAACCTAGCCATCCTCACTTCTAAGGAGCATTCTGGTTGTACTTCCTCCAAGACAGATGTGTTCCTTTTTCTGGCAGTCCGTGGTATGTTCAATATTCTTCGCTAACACCATAATTCAAAGGCATCAATTCTTCTTAGGTCTTCCTTATTCATTATCTAGCTTTTGCATGCATGAGACGATTGAAAACACCGTGGTTTGGGTCAGGCCTGCTTTAGTCCTTAAAGTGACATCTTTGCTTTCTAACACTTTAACGAGGTCTTTTGTAGCAGATTTACCCAATGCAATGCGTGTTTTGATTTCTTCACTGGTGCTTCCATGGATGTTGATTGTGAATCCAAGTAAAATGTAATCCTTGACAACTTCAAAATTTTCTCCATTTATCATGATGTTGCTTATTGGTCCACTTGTGAGGATTTTTTTTTTT
>NW_004444008.1:7527441-7542670 GCF_000243295.1 Trichechus manatus latirostris
CTTTCAGCAAGCAAGGTTGTGTCATCTGCATATCACAGGTTGTGAATGAGTCGTCCTCCAATCCTGATGCCCCCTTCTTTTTCATATAGTCCAACTTCTCAGATTATTTGCTTAGCATACAGATTGAATAAGTATTGTGAAAGGATACAACCATGATGCACACCTTTCCTGACTTTAAACCGTTCAGTATTCCCTTGTTGTGTTCTACACGACTATCTCTTGGTCTATGTTCAGGTTTCTCATGAGCACAATTAAGTGTTCTGGAGTTCCCATTCTTTGCAATTTTATCCATAATTTTGTATGATCCACACAGTCAAATGCCTTTGCATAGTCAATAAAACACAGGTAAATATTGTTTTCTGGTATTCTCTGCTTTCAGCCAGGATCCGACAACAGCAAAGAAATTCTTCTTTCCACGTCCTCTTCTGGCTGTTCCCTATAGATGTTCTGCTCCATCCATTTTTGAATGAACTTTAGCAAAATTTTACTTGCATGTGATACTAGTGATATCATTCAATAATTTCCACATTCTGTTGGATCACCTTTCTTTGGAATGGGTACAAATATGGATCTCTTCCAGTCGACTGGCCAGGTAGCTGTCTTCCAAATTTCTTGGCGTAGACAAGTGAGCATTTCCAGCCCTGCATCCATTTATTGAAACATCTAAATTGGTATGCTGTCAGTTCCTGGATCCTTGTTTTTTGTCAATGCCTTCAGTGCAACTTGGACCTCTTCCTTCAGTATCATTGGTTCCTGATCATATACTACCTCCTGAAATGAAAGAACGATGACCAATTCTTTATGTATAACAACTCTGTGTATTCCTTCCATCTTCTTTTGATGCTTCCTGTGTCATTTAATAGTTTCCCCGTATGATCCTTCAATATTGTAACTCAAGGCTTTAATTTTTTCTTCAGTTCTTTCAGCTTGAGAAATGCCAAGTGTGTTCTTCTCGTTTGGTTTTCTAACTCCAGATCTTTGCGTATGTCATTATAATACTTTACTTTGTCTTCTTGAGCAGTTGTTTGAAATGGTCTGTTCAGTTCTGTTACTTCATCACATCTTCCTTTCACCTTAGCTACTCAACGTTCAAGAGCAAGTTTCAGAGTGCCCCCTCACATTAATTTTGGTCTTTTCTGTCTTTGTAAAGACCTCTTTCTTTCTTCCTGTATGATGTCCTTGATGTCATTCCAGAACTCATCTGGTCTTCTGTCATTAGAGTTCACTGCAACAAATCTATTCTTGATATGGTCTCTAAATTCAAGGTCCCACTTTGGCCCTCATGGAATTGTTCCGATTTTCTTTAGCTTGAACTTGAACTTGCATATGGTCAATATGTAGAATTTGCTAACCAAAAGGCTGGCAGTTCAAATCCACCAGTTGTTCCTTGGAAACCCTATGGGGCAGTGGGGTTTTTGGTTTTTATAAGAGAAACGAGTCACTGTGAGTTGGAGCCAACTCAATGGCACATAATGACAACTATAAGGGAAATAGGAGAATATAAAGTTCCGTAATTTATGATAATTGAATTATCATATCTCTACATTGGAGGAAGAAGAAATTTAGGAAGGTTAAAACATGTAAGTTGTTTTAATAAAGGAATTCTTCACCTCAGTACTTTAGTCACCCTCAGCTACAGAGCATATTTTTTTTTTTTACAAATTACAATTCATTATTAGTTTTCATTTTCACACCTAAAAAACATTTTTGTATCCTTCAAGGAAGCTTGTACAAGCTATCAGAAGGTTTGGATTCTTATAAGAGAGCAGCACTTATTGTAGTTCTTGTTGTTAAGTGCCGTTGAGTTGGTTCTGACTCATAGCGACACTATGTACCACAGAACAAAACACTGCCCGGTCCTGCCCCATCCTCACAATCCTTGTTATGCTTCAGCCCATTGTTGCAGCCACTATGTCAATCCATCTCTTTGAGAGTCTTCCTCTCTTTCACTGACCCTCTACTTTACCAAACATGATATCCTTCTCCAGGGATTGATCCCTCCTGACAACATGTCCAAAGTATGTGAAACCAAATCTGGCCATCCTTGCTTCTAAAGAGCATTCTGGTGGTACTTCTTCCAAGACCGACTTGTTCGTTCTTTGGGCAGTCCACGGCATATTCAATATTCTTTGTCAACAGCACAATTCAAAGGTGTCAATTCTTCTTTGTTCTTCCTTATTCATTGTTCAACTTTTGCATGCATGTGAGGTGATTGAAAATACTGTGGCTTGGGTCAGTCGCACCTTAGTCCTTAAAGAGACATCTTTGTTTTTCAACATTTTAAAAAAAGCCTTTGGCAGCAGATTTGTCCAATGCAATAGGTCATTTGATTTCTTGACTGCTGCTTCCATGAGTGTTGATTGTGGATCCAAGTAAAATGAATACCTTGACAACTTCAATATTTTATCCATTTGTCATGATGTTGCTTATTGGTCCAGTTGTGAGGATTTTTGTTTTATGTTGAGGTGTAATCCATACTGAAGGCTTTGATCTTTGATCTTCATCAGTAAGTGTTGCAAGTCCTCTTCATTTTCAGCAAGCACACTTTTGTCATTTGCATAACACAAGTTGTTAATGAGTCTTCCTCCAATCCTGATGTCCCATTCTTCTTCATATGGTCCTCTTCTCAGATTATTTGCTCAGCATACAGATTGAATAGGTATGGTGAAAGGATACAACCCTGATGCACATCTTTCCTGACTTTAAACCAGACAGAATTCCCTTGTTTTGTTGGAACAACTGCCTCTTAATCTATGCACAGTTTCCTCGTGAGTACAATTAAGTGTTCTGGAATTCCCATTCTTCACAATGTTATCCATAGTTTGTTATGATCCACACAGTCGAATACCTTTGCATAGTCAATAAAACACAGGTTAACATATTTCTGGTATTCTCTGCTTTCAGCCTGGATCCATCTGACATCAGCAATGATATCCCTGGTTCCACATCCTCTCCTGAATCCGACCTGAATTTCCAGCAGTTCCCTGTCAATATACTGCTGCAGCCACTTTTGAATGATCTTCAGCAAAATTTTACTTGTGTGTGATATTAATGATTTTGTTTGATATTTTCTGCATTCAGGGTGGATCACCTTTCTTTGGAATAGGCATAAATATGGATCTTTCCAGTTGATTGGCTGGGTAGCTATCTTCCAAATTGCTTGTCATAGACGAGTGGGCACCTCCAGTGCTGCATTTGCTTGTTGAAACATCTTGATTCCTGAAGCCTTATGAATGTCTTTAGTGCACCTTGGACTTATTCCTTCAGTACCATTGGTTCTTGATCATATACTACCTCCAGAAATGGATGAACGTCTACCAAGTGTTTTCAGTTCAGTGACTGTGTATTCCTTCTATCTTCTTTTCATTCTTCCTGCATCTTTTAGTATTTTGCCCATAGAATCCTTCACTATTACAACTTAAGGCTTGAATTTTTTCTTCAGTTCTTTCAGCTTGAGAAATGCTGAGCTTCCTTTTTGGTTTTCTGTCTCCAGCTCTTTGCATATATCATTATAATGCTTTACTTTGTCTTCTCAAGCCATCCTTTGAAATCTTCTGTTCAGTTCTTCTACTTCATCATTTCTTCCTTTTGCTTTAGCTACTCAGTGTTCAAAAACAAGTTTCAGAGTATCTTCTAACATCCATTTTGGTCTTTTCTTTCTTTCCTGTCTTTAATGACCTCTTGCTTTCTAACGTATAATGTCCTTGATGTCATTCCACAACTCATCTGGTCTTCAGGCATTAGTGTTCAATGGGTCAAATCTATCCCTGAGATAGTCTCTAAATCCAGGTGGGATATACTCAAGATTGTACTTTGACTCTCTTGGACTTGTTCTAATTTTCTTCAGTTTCAACTTTAACTTGCATATAAGCAATTGATGATCTGTTCTGCTGTCGGCCTCTGTCCTGGTTCTGACTGATGATGTGGAGCTTTTCCATTGTCTCTTTCCCCAGATATAGTCAATTTGATTCCTGTGTATTCTATTTGACAAGGTCCATGTGTATAGTCACCGTTTACGTTGGTGAAAAAGTATTTGCAATGAAGAAGTCGTTGGTCTTCCAATATTCAATCATGCGATCTCTGGCATCTTTTCTATCACCAAGGTCATATTTTCCAACTACCGATCCTTCTTTGTTTCCAACTTTCACATTTTCAATCACCAGTAATTATCAATGCATCTTGATCGCATGTTCAATAATTTCAGACTGCAGAAGCTGGTAAACATCTTCAGTTTCTTCATCTTTGGCCTTAGTGGTTGGTGCATAAATTTGAATAATAGTCATATTAACTGGTCTTCCTTGTAGGCATATGAATATTACACTATCACTGACAGCATTGTACTTCAGGATAGAGCTTGAAATGTTCTTTTTGATGGTGAATTCAATGCCATTCCTCTTCAAGTCATCATTCCTGGAGTAGTAGACCATATGATTGTCTGATTCAAGGTGGTGAATACCAGTCCCTTTCAGCTCACTAATGCCTAGTATATCGATGTTTATGAGTTCCATTTCATTTTTGACCTTTTCCAATTTTCCTAAATTCATACTTCGTACATTCCACATTCCGATTATTAATGGATGCTTGCAGCTGTTTCTTCTCATTTTGAGTCATGCCACATCAGCAAATGAAGGTCCCAAAAGCTTGACTCCATCCATGTCATTAAGATCGACTGTACTTTGAGGAGGCAGCCCTTCCCCAGTCATATTTTGAGTGTCTTCCGACCTGGGAGGCTCACCTTCAAACACTATATCAGACAATGTTCTTCGCCTATTCATAAGGTTTTCACTGGCTAATTCTTTTCAGATTTAGACTGCCGGGTCCTTCTTCCTAGTCTGTCTTAGTCTGGAACTTAGCTGAAACCTGTCCACCATGGGTGAGCCTGCTGGTATCTGAATACTGGTGGCATCTCTTCCAGCATCACAGCAACATGCAAGTCCCTACAGTATGACAAACTGAAAGACACGTGGGGGAGCATTTATTAATCTAAGCATTTATTAAATTTATTAGATGACTCAGTTTGGCTACGTCTAGCTTAGATTCTTATGAGTTACTGTCCTATTTGTAATATATGCTTTTCCTTTGAGAAGAAAATTAATAACATTAAAAACACAACTTCATATATAAATTGTATATAAATCCAAAGCTTTTGATGTTGAATTAATTAAACAGACTTCTACCAAGTATCTAACCCTATATCAAAGACCATTCTAGGCATTTGGGAATACAGAGAAAAGTAAGAACCACAGGCTAGCATTTCCTAGTCTAGTGGAAACGTTTAGGAAAATAATTATTTCACAATTTAATAAGTGCTATCCTTTCTGAATAATGGTGAAAGAATTGTCCTTGTCACATAGATACTCTGCACACTCTAAAGATAAATCACTCTTCCTCAGGACACACCTATAAATAATGCTTATGTTGAATTTGTGGTCATTGTCTAGAACGATATGTCTACCTGTATGTCTTTCTTCATCTGAATCCAAGAGTTGAAATTTATTTTACGAATTGACATCTTCATCAAAAAAGAAATGTAAAATGAATCATTCTTCAAATATAGCTAGTTCACTGTGGGAAAAAAATGATAATTCTGTAAATTATTTTATAAATTGGTAAATTCTTAAACAATTTGATTAATGTTTCCTTAATTCACAAATTCTTTACTTTAAAAAATGATTTAGGTATTAGTCACCTCTCCCAAGAAGAATTTGGAGCATTTTACAACTTATATGATGAGATGAACAAATAGAGGGTGAAGTTGGAGCACACCAAAAAAAGAAAAAGAAAAAAAGAGCTGTAAAATAAAGCAGAAAGAACCCTTAAAGAATGTACGCCCAAGGTCTCATAGTCTTAGGGTGGGTGACAAACTGGTCTTGGACCTTACAAGTGATCAAAGAAGAGATATAAATATGATAGTCTCTAAGATTTTGTGTCCATGAGCTAGATGAACCCAGTAGCTCTAGAGTGTTGTCACTCTTCCTGGGCTGAGCTCAGAGAGTAATACTGGACATTCATGATGTGGCTGCAGCTCCTGTCATCATCTCTATGAAGAATCTAATGAATCCCATGAGAACATGTCTCCCATGTCCCTCAGTACAACCCAACATATCGTGCCAAAGTGCATCTTATAAAAACCATTCTCTAAGCACAGGATGGTCAACTATCATCTCTTGGATGTTTGTTGTATGGCTCTAGAGCTAAAAAAGTTTTTAAATTTTTAAAGGGTTGTAAAACAAAAAGCAACAAATAAAAATAGAGGGCCCACAAAGAGTAAAATATATACTACCTGGCGTTTACAGAAAACCCTTGCCAACCCTTGCTCTGAGGGGCCCAAACAATGGAATTTAAGCTTGTAGCTACTTGATGGCCTGACTTGATTGACTGAGCCATTGACGCTGTCTCTCAAAAAACATTTTCTAAGTGCTTTCTAAGATCAAGGCACTCCTTTAATTTCTAGAGAAAAAATAATGAATAAAACAGACAAAAATCTTTGCCTTTTTTGCAGAGAAAAAGAGGTAATAAATATATAAGTATATCAGTTAGTCACTGCTGCAAAACAAACCACCCCAAAGATAGGTCACTTAAAAAAATAAATAAAAAATCATTTTTTATTCCATGTAAATCTATGAGCCTGCAGGGGATCAGCTGATCTCTGTAGATCTCACCTGGGCTCACTCATGCACCTGGGGTCAGCCTGGGGGTTGGTTGCTGTAGGCAAGTCTTGGCTGGTTCACTCAGGCACATTCATCTGGTGGAGCGTGGGCTGATCTCAGCTGGACTTGGCTGGGGGTGGTTTTGTCATGGGCTATGTGTCTCATTCTCCTCCTGGGATTAGTCCATTTCATGGTGATAGCAGAGGGCAAAAGAGCAAGAGGCATCCCCAGGTTTGGGCTGGATTCCTGTGCAGTTTCACTTCTGCCTCATTCTCTTGTCTAAAGTAAACCAAGGAATTACACCAGACCTACGATCAGAGGGTACTGTAAAGTCACATGGAAAAGTTGTTGTTATTGGGTGCCACCACGTCAGTTCCAACTCATAGCAACCCTATGCACAGCAAAACGAAAAGCTGCCAGATCTTGAATCATCCTCACAATCAATGCTGTGTTGAGTCCATTGTTGCAGCCACTGTGTCAATCCATCTCACTGACGGTTTTCCTCTTTTTCACTGACCCTGTACTTTACCAGGCATAATGTCCTTCTTCAGGGACTGGACCCTTCTGACAGCGTGTCCAAGGTACATAAGAAGAAGTCTTGCCATTCTTCCTTTGAAGGAGCATTCTGGTTATACTTGTTCCAAGACAGATTTGTTCATTCTTCTGGCAGTCCATGGTATATTCAATATTCTTTGCCAACACCATAACTCAAAGGCATCAATTCTTCTTCGGTCTTCCTTATTCATTTTCCTGTTTTTGCATGCATATGAGGTGATTGAAAACTCCGTGGCTTGGATCAGGTGCACCTTAGTCCTCAGAGTGACATCTTTACTTTCTAATTCTTTAAAGTAGATTTGCCCAATGCAATAAGTTGTTTGATTTCTTGACTGCTGCTTCCATGGACGTTAATTGTGGATCCAAGTAAAATTAAATCCCTGACAACTTCAATTGTTTTCTTCATTTATCATGATGTTGCTTATTGGTCTAGTTGTGAGGATTTTTATTTTTTTTATGTTGAGGTGTAATTCATACTGAAGGCTATAGTCTTTGATTTTCATGGCAAAGTTACATGGCCCAAAAGAGAGGAGGGAGAATTGAGGCCATTAACGCAATCTACGACAATAAATTTGTTTTTTGATTGTTTTGATATTGAACATATTGTGGACTCCCAGAAGAATGAACAAATTAGTCTTAGAAGAAATATGATCAGTATGTTACTTAGAAAAGACTTCAGCTAGCTTGCTTTGGACATGTCACGAGGAAAGACTTATCCCTAGAAAAGAACATCATGTTTTGTAAAGTAGAAAGTCAGAAAAAATGAAAAAAATCTTCATGGAGATGGATTGACAAAATAGCCACAACAGTGACCTCAAACATACCAACCGTCATGAAGGTAGCTTAGGACCTGGCAATGTTTTGCTCTGTTATGCATAGGGTTGATCAGAGTCAGAACTGACTCAATGGCAACAAACAATAACAACCATAGGAAGTAAGTAACAACAATATAAGTGTTAGCATGTAATATATGTTATGGAAAACAATTAAGCAGAGTAAAGGAATGGGGAGTGTAGGGCTTAGCGTGCAATTTTAGTTAAGATCCAAAGCTGGAAGCTGGGCTGTCTGGATCAGCGGTTCCCAAATCTAACCTAACACTGGGATCATCCAGGAAGGCACTGCATAGCTTTCCCTAAGGTTTTCATTTTATAAGTACTGTGCTTGCTTCTCTTAAAGTGAAGTACAGCATGAGACTCAGTGAGATTGCACTTCATAGAAGAGCAGTAAAGCCATCACCTTCTACAGCACATCCAATCTGTTTCCAAGGAAAGAGTTTATTTACAGTAAGTGTGGGATTTAAATGCTTTGGTGATAATAACTCCTTTATCAGAGAGTCTTTAGTAAAAGCAGACAAATTCTCCTTGGGGGATTCATATCACCAAATGAAAATTTTGATGGTGACATAAAGGAAAAATCAGAATAACCAGTTTGCACACATAAAATCTTAAGAGGCTTCTCAATAGACGTGAAAATCAATGATTATGAGAAAACTAACTTGTCGATAGTTCTAACAGGCTAAATCTGGACCTTGGAGAGGCTAATGAAAGAAGTGTATGAAGCCGAGCAGACGTAAATATACTATCAAGGCAGTTCAGCTTGTCGAAGGAGATAGGAAATACTGAATGTGAACCTCAAATGAAGTTTTCCGTGGGCCCTTGAATGATGACTGTGACGGTCTGGGCCAGCTGTGCTGGCAGAAGACTCTTGAAATTCCTATCGACACTTGCTTTCAACTTAAGCTGCTTGCCACCTGCAGAAACTAACCCAGTTCCCTTAGAAGGAAATCTTCACAATCTTTTACCTGAAAAAATTTTCCCCTGGAATTTCTGACGTATTTAGTCTTCTACAATCAGATGCTGAATTAAGATGATTCGTGCTGACTTTGGCCTTTCCCCAGACTCTACATTATCAGTTTACAGGAAGTGAAAATAGGAAACTATGCTGCTTATTTCTCCTTCTTCTATTTTGAAGTCTTAACATATGCATAGCCAATTGGCCTCTATTACATTAGGATTTTTTTCTCACTTTGAATGTTTTCTCTCCTTGGTTTTTACCAAAGATTACAGAAGGGGCTTTCATTGTAATAACTTTAAATCGTTCATGCATTTTTTATCCTCTTCTTCACGCAAGATGACATCTTGTTCATTCTTTCTGACTGCTGATCAGCACCGAGCAGATGTTTTCGGTGAGCTATGATGATTTTTAGATCTTATTCTCTGGAGGCTACAACTAACTCAGAGCCCTTCAGCGTAGACCAGGCGTTTAATTTATTCCTTCCAGTGAGTTTCACCGTGTGCTTGTCTGCAGCGGATTTCATTTGCCATCCCGTTGCCCAGTTACTGAGTTTTGTTCAGCGCATCTAGAACGCTTTCCCTTCCTCTCTGGTCTTGACTAACCTGATAATTTAGTGTCATCCGCACCTTTTGCCCCATTATGACTCAGTCACATTTAACATCATTGATAATAGGCTTTGAACTCTATTCCTCACACTGACTGAGCCATTGATACTGGTGGGGAGCAGAGAGGAGCCCAAAAACGGATTTCAAGATCAAATTTCTGGTAGGTTCCATCACCCAGCCCTACCTGTATATTCAGTGTTCTTCACTAACACCACAATTCGAAGACATCAATTCTTCTTCAGTCTTCCTTATTCATTGTCCAGCTTTCACATGCATTTGAGATGACTGAAAACACCATGGCTTGGGTCAGGTGCACCTTAATCCTTAAAATGACATCTTTGCTTTTTAACACCTAAAAGAGGTCTTTCGCAGCAGATTTGCCTAATGCAATGCGTTTTTGATTTCTTGACTGCTGCTTCCATGGGCATTGATTGTTGATCCAAGCAAAATGAAATCCTTGCCAACTTCAATCTTTTCCCCATTTATCATGATTTTGCTTATTGGTCCACTTGTGAGGATATTGGTTTCATTTATGTTGAGGTGTAATCCATACTGAAAGCTATAGTCTTTGATCTTCATCAGTAAATGCTTTATCAATAAAAATATATCACCTATAAACTCATGAGGTATCAACTGCACTGTTTTCTGTTAAAACAAATTATAAAACTTGTAAAACATGTTAAAAGCAGTTTTAAAGTTGTACCCTTAGTCTTTAAGTCCAGATCAAAAAGAGCTATATAAAGAAAGCTTATAATTATTTGGAGAAAAACTATTTAAATGTCTATGAATAGAAAAAGGATAAACTCCAATATATTCTTTGGAAGAAATATTATAGACAGTTAAAATATGTATATGAAATCACATAGTAGTAGAGAAAAAAATGCTTGTGTTTAATGAAAAATGCATAATAGAAAATTGCATCTGGTCTGATTACAATTTGGCAAAATATCTATGTATGTGTGAATGATGACTTGAGGATAATGTACAAAAATCAGTATAATGTTGGGGTGAGAAAATAATATTTTTTTTCTTTTGAATTTATTTTCATGTTCTTTTATTGTTTAAAATAAAATGATAATAGAAAAGGGAACAAGGAATTCTTTCTGAAGCATAGCTAGTCTGCTGCAGTGGAGATGTAGAGATAGGTAGATGGATAGATGGATGGATGGATGGGTGGGTGGATGGATGGATGGTTGGAAGGATGGATGGATGGATACAAAAAGATAGATAAGTAGGTAGATAGGTAGGCAGATAGCTAGACAGACAGACAGATAGCTGATAGATTACTTCTGTTCAGTCAGCTGTGACTCATGGCAACCTTCTGCACAACAGAACAAACATTGCCCTTTTCCCATTCATCTTCATGACTTCCAGCTTGTGTAAGCCCATTGCTGTGGCTATTGCAACAATCCATCTCACTGAGGGTCTCTTTGCCCTCCTTGTCCCTCTACTTTTCCAAACATGATGTCATCCTCCAGTGATTGATCCTTCCTAATGAAGTGTCCAAAGCAAGCGAGTCAGACAATGTTCTGTTGTGATTCACATGATTTACATTGGCTGCTTTTCGGAAGTAGATCACCAGGCCTTTCTTTCTAGTCTGTCTTAGTCCGGAAGTTTCACTAAAACCTGTCTATCATGGGTGACCCTGCTAGTATTTGAAATACCAGTGGCATAGTTTTTAGCATCTTAGCAACACACAAGCCACCTCAGTACAACAAACTGACAGATAAATGGTAGAGAAAGTTGATACTATCCTCTTCCTAAAAATTCAAAATTCATTAATCGTTTTACTTGAAACAGACAGTTCTTATGCCTTTGCAATTAACAACACATTTATTACTTTACAACAGAATTTCTGAAAAACATTTTGCATTCAAATGTACACAGAATATATTTCAAAGCTGGCAGAACAACCTAAATTAAATGCTGGCTGAACTACTTGCAGAAATCATCAAAGATGATTTTCCATTTGACCTTGATCTAAACATGAAAAATTTTTTTCATAGAGTTCTTATTATCATAGGAGCAAATATCAATATCTATATTAATAGGACTTTATATATTTATTAAGAGCTCTGGTGTCACAACATTTAAGCACTCGACTGCTAACCCAAAAGTTGGCAGTTCGAATCCACCCAGTAGTTCTGACGGAGAAAGAACTGGGGATCTGCTTCTGTAAAGATTATAGCCTAGAAAACCCTATATTCTACTCTGTCATATGGGGTTATTCTGAGTAGAAACCCTGGTGGCGTAGTGGCTAACAGTCCGACAGCTAACCAAAAGTTTGCCAGTTTGACTCCCCCAGGCACTCACTGGAAACTCTATGAGGCAGTTCTACTCTTCCCTATAGGGTGGTCATGAGTTGGAGTCAACTCAACAGCAGCAGTTTTTTTTTTTTTTTTTTTGGTTCTGAGTAGAAATCGTCTCAACGGAACCCAACATCAACATATATTTTTTAATAGAATGTTATATGTTAGCTTATTCAATTACCTCTTTTCATTTATGTGGAAATTAAGAAGCAGAGAGGTTGAATAAGGTGTCCATGATACCACTGTTGGACAGCGGCAAAGAGAATTTATATCCATGAACCATAACTTCTAAGCCAAAGCTTCATCCACATGCCCAAGCTTGTCCATCCATTAGTGGGGAAGTTTTGGGTAAGGAACCAAAATTGATAATAAATAACCATGTTAAAGAAAAGTGCAGCTGAGGAGGTATGATTCTGAGGTAGTTCATGGTTAGCACGACACAAGTTGTACTGATTCAATTGGCATATGTGAAATGTCACTTTGGAAAGTACATGTATTAACAGCAACAACATTTTAAATATTGATTAATGGCAAAGACATTGCTTCTGTGTTGTTGTTAGCTGCTGTTGAGCAGGCCCCCAGCTCATGCTGACCATGAAGAACGAAACAGAACCAAATGCTGCCCAAGCGTGCACCATCACCTTGGTCAGCTGGGGATTGGACTGTTGTGATCCACAGGGTTTTCAATGACCGGTTTTTGGAAGTAGAGCTCCAGGTCTTCCTAGTCCATCTTAGTCTGGAAGCTCTGCTGAAACCTGTTCAGCATCACAGCAACACACAAACCTCCACTGACAGATGGGTGGTGGCTGTGCATGAGGTGCATTGGTTGGGCATCGAACCTGGGTCCCCCCCCATGGAAGGTGGGAATTCTACCACTGAGTCACCAATGACCCCTTTCCTGTTGTAAAGCTAAATAAATAAAACAAGACAGGATTATGGAAAAATAGCACTTCTTCCTTGACTGTTTTATGCATTGCAGGTCAGCTGTGACACTATGTTGCTATTGCTTAGAGTGGGGTAGATCCAGACGCACTGACAGACAATGATCCAGAATATGTTGGTAGGACTCACTCAACCTTTGAAGATATAGACAGGCTGTGGTGGGGAGTCTGCTGATTTTTACTTAGAAATAAATGTCTTTAGTCAAGTGATGCAAAATTTTCATCATCCCAGGCCATGAAACAGCATAGGCACTGATTCAAGGTTTGGAATGAATGAATGAACAAATTCAACATTCATATTTTAATACTTGTACTAAACGGAAGTATACTTATTAGTATCTAAATAACACTTATGGAGTGGCTTGTAATGCACTGGGGACTGGGTTGGGTTATGTCTTAGGCTGGATTCTCTAGAGAAGCAAAACCAGTAAAGTGTATAAATATATATATAGAGAGAGACTGTATCAAGGAAACAGCTCACGCGACTGTAGAGGCTAGAACTTCCCAAGTCTGTGGATCAGGGTAGAGGCCTCTCCCAAGTCACACAGCTGCAGAAGCTGGCAAGCCCAAGATCGGCAGGTTGGAGAGCAAGGCTCCTGCTCACAGGCTGTGAAGATCAGCGAATCCCAGGTTCGGCAGATAAGCTGACAGCTCAAGTCCCAAGAATGGGAGATGAGACGACAGGAAACAGCCACAGGATCCAGAGAGAGCAAAAAGCCAGAACGTCTGCTTATATTCAGATGCAGGCCACACCCCCAAGGAGACTCCCTTTCATCTGATTGGCTACTCACAGTATATTCAATCATAGGAGTAATTACATTAAAACACGGAGAATCATGACCCAGCCAAGTTGACACACAATCTTAACCATCACAGGTTCTTTCACGTAATTACTGAATTTCATCTTCACAAACCAGTTGCTGTCGGGTTGATTCCGACTCATGGCAACCCTACGTGTGGGGTGCCTCAGAAGGAATGCCTGGTGATCTACTTATGAAAAATCAGCTGGTGAAAACCCTATGGAGCACAGTTCTACTCTGACTCATGTGGGGTCACCATAATCATCACAAGGGAACCTTGATATCTCAATTATAAATCTGATAAGCAAGGGAGCTGAGACTCAGAGAGGCTCTGCTGCTTGGCCAAGGACACCAATGTCATAATCACGTGTGTGCATGTGTATGGGCAAAGCTAGTCACAGGGATTCTGGTGAGAGACAGAGACCTCCTGCCTTGTACCTGTGGCCTTAACTAGTCAGACAAATGTGGGGCTGCCACTGAAGTTCTCACTTCTCCCTTCCTGAACTTCCTATTTCTCAGTGCTCACAGACATCTTCTCATTGTCTGAGCAACACACCGAGATCTCGTGAGAAGTGATATCTATAATAAAATCTTAATGTAGTAGTATTTGGGATTTTTTTTTCCCTATTGCTTTTAAAATAAAACTTATAGGAGTTTCTACTCGGAAGCAAGAGTGGTCAGCCAAAGTCCCTGAGTGATTTGCTTCAAAACATCATTAATCCCCTCACGTTTCTCATTTTCTCAGTTTTGCCTGCTTGCTAATTGAATCTGAAATTCCTCGCAAAGAGGCTGAGTTCTGAATCGAAGATCTCTTTATCTTGACGTGTGGCATGGGCAAATATGAGGGAAGCAATATAGCTTAATCATGTGGCACCAGCCAAAATCCACAGTCTGGCACACCTGTCTTCCTCCCTGATGTGCCATTGATCAGAAGTGGCAGCGGGAAAGATTTGTTTGGGCGTCAGAGTCCTTTTCTACTCTATTTGAAAATAGGGCAATGCTTCCTGTGCAATACCACTTATCCCACTTCAACAAAGACATTTTGGGGGGACAGTTTCTGACATATCATATTTATACTAAATCACATCCTGTTATTTCCAATTTCTTCAGGAAAGCTATCATTAGCAACACTTAATGACCAGCTTGACGCAAAACCCAAGGTTTGCTCACCTCCAAAAGTCATAACCTGTAGTGGTGACTGGCTGAGACGAGATTAGCACAATTATAACATGCAGCCCTTGCCCCTGGTGACACTGGAGACAGACATCAGCCTTGCAGAGTTGACAAGTGTTCTGAATAAAGATTTGGACTAGATACGTTTGGTGTTTGCTCTCCTGGCTATCCCATCTCTGTTCCTCTACAGGCTATATGAACTACACTGGCATTGATCTTTTATCCTTTTCATTTAAAATAAGAAAGACATTCTTTAAATTGGTCTGATTGTAGAAGTATCATGCCACTGAATGGTTATATAATGTCAGATTACTATATGCAAAGTAATTTTTCTGGAAGAGTTGAACTTTTTTTTTTTTTTTTAAATATTTTATTGTACTTCAGGTGAAGGCTTACAGAACA
>NW_004444008.1:7548785-7604614 GCF_000243295.1 Trichechus manatus latirostris
GATTTGAATTCCCTATCAGGTACTTCTAGTGCATTTTCTTCCACAGGAGAGTCAACTGGTGTTTTAATTTGGACGCCTACTGGAGCCATCCTGTCCTGTTTTTGTAAATGTTTTGATATTGTTTGCTGTTTTCGGGGCATTCAGTAGATATTTCTCTCGTTTTTTGATTGTAGATTTTTTTGTTTTGTCCCCTTTCAAATAAAAAAAATTTGAGTATGTCTGATCAGGCGGACTGTGTGCCCCTTGTCGCTTGCTCGTCTGTGTGCTCAATTCTTTTCTCCTCCTTCTCCAACTGGCCGGTTCAGTCACTCAGATGTGGTACAGCAAGGCAGGTCTAGCTGAAGAGGAGCCACTGGGATGGGTTGTTTGTGGCACTCACCGCAGCCACCAGGATGGTCGGTAATCAGTGCTGGGCAGGTTCCAATAGGCCGTGTCTGCCCAGCTTGGTGATGTGATGTCAAGTGCATGGTGCAGGTAGGCAGGATGCAGCAGGGAGATGGTTATGTGTGAAGCTAAGCTGGATATGGGAGCGAGGAGAGAGGAAAAGGAGCCAAAAAACATACAAACAAAAAAGAATGCTAGGGGAGCTTGCCGTTGGAATGGACAGATGAGAGACTATGGAATGGAGAAAAACAGAAGGGGGAAGAGAAAGAAAAGAAAAGAATGTACAAATAAAAATCAGAAAGGTTAAAGAACCTCAAAGTTCCCAGGGATCCCACCGATGCAGCTATGAGGTCTGGGGAGGTCGCTCTCAGGTTTCACAGCACCGCCTGGCCAGAGGGCGCAGAGGCATACAACGCCTGGTATTCAAGGATCAGAAAGAGAAGGAAGAGATAGAGAGATGAGAAATTGAGCAATGAAGGAAGACAAAAGGGAAAAAGAGGGAAAAGAAAACAGAACAAATCAAAAAAAAAAGAGCAAAACCAGCAGCCAACAAATGGTGCTCAGAGAGCCAGCCAGTGCAGGCTGGTGTTTCTGGACAAGAGACTGTGTCTGTGGGAAACAGAGGAGGCCGAGTGTGAGTGAAGAAGGCTGGAGAGTGGAAAAGCGTATATCACAAATTGCCGGTGCTCTGGGGACCCTCAGGAAGGAGCAAAGATGGCGGACGGAGCCAGTCACCCCAGCGAAAGGAGGGGGAGGCGGTGAGAGGCAAGCGAGAAACCAAAAGAAGCAGGAAAAAAAAAAAAAAAGCACCACCAGCAGCCACCAAATGACACCCAGAGAGCCGCCCACCTGGGCAGGTGGAATCCAAGCAGCCAGCGCCCCCTGGCCAAGAGACTGCGGCCGCGAACAAACGAACAAAAGCCCCGGGATCCCACCAGCGTGGCAGCCCAGACCGTGAAGCAGCCGCACACCTGAATGGAGCGCCGCAGCCCCACAGGAAAGAGCAAAGATGTTGCTCGGAGCCAGGCAACCGAGTAAAAGGAGGGGGAGGCGGTGAGAGGCAAGCGAGAAATCAAAAGAAGCAGCAAATAAAAATAAAAAAAAAAAAGCAACACCAGCAGCCAACAAATGGCACCCAGAGAGCCGCCCGCCCGGGTGCGCGGAATCCAAATAGCCAGCGCCTCCTGGTCAAGAGACCGCAGCCGTGGGAAGTAAAGGAATAAATGAACAAAAGCCCCAGGATCCCACCAGCTCAGCACCCCAGACCTGGAAGCAGCCGCACGCCTGAACATAGCCCCACAGCCCTGCAGGAAAGGGCAAAGATGGCGCTCAGAGCCAGCCACCCAAGCAAAAGGAGTGGGAGGTGGCGAAAGGCAAGCGAGAAACCAAAAGAAGCAGAAAAAGAAAAAAAAAAAAGCAACACCAGCAGCCAACAAACTGCACCCAGAGAGCCTCCCACCCGGGCGCGCAGAATCCAAGCAGCCGGCGCCCCCGGTCAAGAGACCGTGGCCGTGGGAAGCAGGGGAGCCCGAGCCTGGGAGAAGAGGGGTGGGGGGTGGGAAAGTGCACCCCGCAAATTACCGGCTGTTTTGTCTCCCGCTGGATGCTCCGTGAGGCTGCTCTCTCATACCCCCGTGTGCTGGTCTCCGATAGGAATCCAAGATGGTGGATCTGCGCTGCGTTAGCTGGTAGGGGACCTCTGCATGAATCTCTCCTCGCTCTCCGTTCTCTTTCAGTATTCTCACTCTGTTTGGTGTTTGGCTGAGTTCTTTATCTCTTCATTTGATGTTCTAGGGTTTCAGGATTGTTGATTCTCTGTTTGGCTTAGTTTCTCGGATCTTTGCTGTGGAGGGACAGCGTGGTGCTACTGCCTAGGGCGCCATCTTGCTGGACCTCTCTAAAAATGCCTTTTCTTGAAGGGTTGGCAGGTGATCTATGTTGCTTACTTTCTAGAACTTAAGCCAGTAAGTGAGCTTCATATTTTTTTAAAAAAATTGCATTCTTTAAAGAAATAAGAAGAAAGCAGGTACAAATTTTATGAGGAAAACTAAAATAAATGATAATCTGCTAATCTCTTACGTTTTCCCCAAGAGCATGAACATAGACATTGTAGAAAGCATTTTAAAGAAACATCATAACAAGTTGTACCTCGATTTTCCTCATACTGTATTGTGATACTTCACCCAGATGGAAACTCACAGACTGTGCAGTTATTATAATGACCAGTTGCCCCTGAGTGGACTTCAACTCATGGTGCGTGATCCCATGCCTGTCACAGTAGAACTGTGCTCCATAGGGTTCTCAGTGGCTGATTTTTGGGAGTAGATTTCCAGGCCTTTCTTGTGAGGTGCCTCTGGGTGGACTGGAACCTCCAACTTTTTGGTTAGCAGCCTAGTGTGTTAACCTTCTGCACCACTCAGGGACATTTATTATAAGTAAGGGACATAAACCATTTCAGATACCCCTGTATATAAGTTGCAAAGGGCATGACCAAGAGGAGAAGATGTTGACACAGGGAAGGACCTGCTGCTTTGTGTCTCGGGACACAGGAACACAGTGCCATTGGCCTAAAAGGGGAAATGCTGCTTTCTGAGTATCAGTGATTCCAGCTGTGGCCCTGGACTTTAGAAGTGAGCTTCTTGTCCTTCAAGTATGCCCTACCCCTGCTCTCAGAGACTCAGGCCCTGAGAGGTGTGTGCGGCATTTTTATTCAGGAAAGATCTAATTCAAATAACATGAGGAGCTGTGGCCAGGGCACAGTCCTGCCTTACTTTCAGGAGCTCTTCATAAAACCCCAGCTCCCATTTGCAGACTTGGAGTTCTCTGCTTCTGAGGCCCCTGGGGAATGATGTCAGGTCCTGAAGCCTGACCAGGGACTGGTGCTAGACCACTGCTAGCCCGCCCTCCCCAGCTCTGTTGTCCATGGACACAGCTGTGGGTATTCCTGGGCCCACTAGCGGTTCTGAACTAGGTAGGCCTTACTCCTGCAGGCTTGCTCCAAAAAGCACAGCTTCAGCTTAGGTTTGAGGTTCTCATGAGCCATCAGTCCACCTTGCCAGCCTGGGACAGGACTTCTGCACCTATATTAGCCCATTCCCAGAAAATTGTCACACTGCCCAACTTCCAAAGAGAGATGCCCATCCTGATCCACTGATGCTGCCTTTATCTCCCCAACCTAGGCTCCTGCAGAGCAGGGGTGCAGAGGTCTGGCTGGAGCCAGGGGCACCACTTGGTTCTGAAACCTGGCTTCATCGCTTGCCAAGTGTGTGACTTCAGGCTTGTACTTGACCATTCTTGGTCTCACGCCCCTAACTGAAGCACAAGGATAATAATAACTCCTTCTTCAGAGTGGTGTCTGGATGGGCAAATGAGCTCTTGCAAGCAAGAGCCCAGAAGAGCAACTGTCCCAGTAACTGCTCTTACTGAACTTCCTCTTGGGAATATGGTCCTCTTGTTGGCCTCTACCCTGACACTGACCTCACTAAACTGGGCTGATGTATCTAAGCAGTTAACGTTTCCTTCTAGACGATCAACTCTTTGAGAAGGTAGAAGCCTTGTCATAAAAACTTCTGAGTTACCAGGGCCACTACATGGTAGCCAAGTCAACTCCTTACAGTATAAATTTGAACATACCTTTTGGTCCTGAAATCTCCACCCAGGAGCCTCAAGACCTGATGAATATGCTCCTACTCATGAGTCAGTATGGTGTGCTTCCCCCACTCATGAGTTAACATGGTATATGCATCCCCATTCATGAGTCAATACTGAGTGTGTGCATTCATTCATTTCCCAAATACGGTGCACACCCCTCACTCATAAGTGGTATTTTTGCCCCCCATTAGTTAATATAGTGTTTTCCCCCACTCATGAGTCAATGTGGTGTGCATCCCCCACTCATGAGTCAATTTTTATGGTGTGCATCCCCTACTCACGAGTCAATAGATGTGCACCCTCACTCCTGACTCAATGTGGTGTGCGCCGCCACTCATGAGTCAATGTGGTATGCACCACTCACTCATGAGTCAATATGGTGTGCACTCTCACTCATGAGTCAATATGGTATGCACCACTCACTCATGAGTCAATATGGTGTGCACTCTCACTCATGAGTCAGTGTGGTGTGTGCCCCCACTCATGAGTCATTATGGTGTGTGAGTGTGTGCCTCTCCACCCTCCAAGTGGCGGTTCCTTCCCTTACCTTGTCTAGTCCTGGGGAGCTGTTCTGACCTCCTTGATCTCCAACCTTCCACATATGGTTGGATCTCAGCCCACTCAGTTCCCTCTACCGTGGATGACTGTCCCCAAACAGTTCATCTTTAGAATTCAGCTCAAGCATAGCCTCTTCTGGAAATCTGACTCCTCTTCCTAAGCACACCCTCCTTTTGCAGTCTATCTGTCCTGGCACATTCGCATGGGTTCTTGTTCAGACTTACCTCCCACCACTCAGCTTACTTCTGTGTCCTCCTCCACCCTCCGAGAACTCTTGGGTCTTCTTCAGGTTCACCCTTGGTTAATACCAGAGCAAATTCTAAAACCAGGCCGCCCAAAGATAAATGTTCTCATGCAGGAGTGTTCTAGGAAGGACCTGGCCTGTCTAGGGCCATGAGTCTAAAAGAAAGGCAGGTCCCCTGTGATCACAACCACCCTCATCCAGGCATGAACACGTTGGCATCTCTGATGGGGACGTCAGTGTATCATTTTTACAGATTATCCCCATAGTCCAGCACCCCTACCCTGCCATTTGTAGAATTCAAAAACTGGACTTCAAATTCAATTACTGTGTGGAGAAAATTTGAGAAAGTGTGTTTTGCACAAACTACACTGACCATATTTTTGAAATGGGTGAAAGCAAGCAGAGTCCCTAACACATACATGTGCCTGCATTTTTTACACCATATACTGTTGTTAGGTGCCTCCGAGTCAGTTCTGACTCATAGCGACCCTATGTACAACACAGTGAAACACTGCCTTGTCAAGTGCTATCCTCACAATCATTGCTGTTTGAGCCCATTGTTGCAGCCACTGTGTCAATCTATCTTCTTGAGGGTCTTCCTGTTTTTTGCTGACCGTATGGCTCCTGGAAACCAGGAATTCCAGAAAGCCCAACATCATTGTAGGTCAGTCATGCCAACTGTGATTTGTGTGCAAGAGTTTTACTGAGAATGGTCTCAGGACCCACAGTAACAGATAAGCAATCAAGGTGGACACAGAGAAGAGCGGGACTGTGAGGCATTGCTGAATGGCCCCAGGTGAGCCCACGGGGCCTCTTGAGCTTGGCTGCCCTTCAGATTTGCCCCCATTTGAGGCAAAGGAGCTGCGGCTTTCCAGCCTAGGACGCAGGGGTCCGCCATTGAACACCGTATAACCCTTGGCAGAGAGTGGAAACTCAGGTGAGGAGGCACCCTCAGCCAATGACAATTTCTGGAAAGAGCTCTGCAAAGTCAGCAGCCCACTGCTGGGGAAGCTGCAGGACTTAGTGGTTCAGTACTGAGATAGGGTTGGGTGCCGCTCTATAGCATCCACTATTTCCAAGAAATGGTGTGAACAAGGTGGTGTCAAGATGGAGGGTAAGTATTGTCCCAGGAGGAGAGTTCTTAGCTCTGATCAGATTCTCAAAAGGATTTACAAAGGAAAAAAACTCATCTAGATTTCACACACACACACACACAAATGAAAACCATTGCTCTCTAGTCACCTCTGACTCTTGGTGACCTCATATGTGTCAGAGCAGAGCTGTGCCCTGTAGAGTTTTCAGTGGCTGTTGGTTTGTTTTGTTTTGTTTTTATTGTGCTTTAGGTGAAAGTTTACAGCTCAAGTTAATTTCTCGTTCAAAAATTTATACACATATTGTTTTGTAACATTGGTTGCAATCCCCACAACGTGATAGCACGCTTCCATTTTCCACTCTGCATTCCCTACTTTCATTGGTCCCATACCTGTCCCTTTATGCCTTCTCGTCCTGCTTTTGGATGGGAGGTGCTCATTTGGTGCCATATATTTGATTGAACTAAGAAATACATTCCTCACCGTGTGTTATTTTTTGTTTTATAGGACTGTCTAATCTTTGTCTGAAAAGTGGTCTTCTGGAATGGTTTCAGTTCTGGGTTCACAGAACCTCCACGGGCCATAGTTTCAGGGGTTCCCACAGTCTCTGTCAGACCAGTGAGTCTTATGTTTTTACATGAATTTGAGTTTTGTTCTACATTTTCCTCCTGCTTTGTCCAGAACTCTCTGTTGTGATACCTGTCAGGGCAGTCGTTGGTGGTAGCCAGGCACCATGTAGTCCTTCTGATTTTTTTAAAGTAGATCACCATATATATTGAGACAGAATCCAGAATCTACTTTTGGCAACACAAGAAACAATTTTCTATACAATATAAATTTCTGGAGACTCTTTCTCCCATACTACCCTGCTTGCAAAAAGTGTGGAGTATAGTCAAACTTTGAAACTAAAATTTGACAACAATTTAACTTTTTTCAGTACCATTCGATGGTTTTGTAACTGCTAATACATATCCATCCATTGCGTTTACGAGACCCATTAAAAGGAAAACAAGGTACTAAAAACAGTATTTTATTTGTGTTAATACATGACAACCTTATACTAGAAATTCACTTTACGTTCAGCTGTAACTTGGAAGTGTTCTTAATTTTTAAATTAATTTTTAAAATGTAAAACAGCAGGGAAAATAGAAGAGTGCTTTCCTAAAATTGTCATATTCTTTTAAGTTCTACTTCCATGTTATACCCTCAAATCCCCTCCGTTTGTATTTTAATTATATGGAAGCATGTATCCGTGGAGAAAATGAAAACATTCTGAAGGTGAAGTGGTAGGTTAAAAGGGATGCTTAAATTATTCCCCAAATAAAAGACCTGAGAATTATTCTCTCAGAAGTCTCTAGCCATTTTTTAAAAGATAAGACTACTTTTAACACAAAAGAGCCCTGGTGGCTCAGTGGTTAAGTGCTCAGCTGCTAACCTAACTACCTTCTCTGTGAGAGAAAGATGTGGCAGTCTGCTTCCATATGGATAATAGTCTTGGAAATCCTATGGGGTAGTTCTACTCTGTCCTATAAGGTTGCTATTAGTTGGAATCTACTCCGTGGCACTGGGTTTGGTTTGGTTTAACTTGAACACAGGTGATTTTTTCCTAAACTTCTGGGTTTTGTGGCCACAGGGCATAAGGCTCCTAAGTCCCATCACCCTCTTCACTCACAGCTAAGGGGAGAGATCTCCCAAAGGACGAAGCAGGGAGTCCTTGCTTCTTTGAGTCTGGTATTTGCAGATGTTCAGCCCCCAGAAGTCATTGATTATTTTAACCATGCACAATTTGTCTTTGAAAGAGACATTTTAAAAAGCAAAAGAGCTTAAACAAACATGAAGGTAATCTAATTCAGACATGAACATGAAAGTTAATGAGATTAAAATGAATTGATCTAAATACTACTTAAAATGATTAGAAATGATTTTTATGGTATGCCATTTCAGGCGAGACACTTTTATGTTACATTAGGACGCAAGCAGATTATTGCTTTCTAGAAGATGCTCTTGTTTTTTATGACCTTCAGAGGGAGGATCGACATTGGCGGGGCTGTCACTCTGGACTTCTCTTGCTGATCGATGGATGTTCTGCCTTTACCACTCCAGGGCCACCGAGGCTCTATCTTCTTGCCAAAATGGTGTCCGTTCTGCATGCAGGCTTTCAGTTACTTGCTTTCTCCTGTCCTAACTGTATATATAATTTCAGAGAGCATAACTGTTCAATTGTTAAGGTTATTTCAATCCCCTGACAAAAGCATATGAAAAAGAAACTTGCTATGAATTGTTGAAGCTAGTACAGCAACACATATTTATACTGTATGTCCAGCAATTCTTGGATGTCTACTGTATCCCTTGCTCCAACCAGGACTAAGTGGCATTGAAAAATATATACTTTTTTGTTTGGTTGGTTTGGTTTATTGTAGTTTGTTTTTAGAGCATTTAAATTCTGGCAGCCTTTGGGGTAAGAAGCACTTATTGCTAAATTGTCAATGAGTGGAAAATAAGAATTTGCTGGGACATCTTATAAGTATCTGTGTCGACTGTGGTCAGCTCTTCCCTCAGCTTTCATGCAAATGAGAGACATGATCAGAACCAGCACAAAATGTCGTTTTAGTTAATACTGTGTATGATCAAAATGAGCATATGACATAAACTTTACTTGATGTAGAAGAACTCATCCTACTGATGTGTTAGTGTTATAGCAAACTATCAGAATATTAATTTTTCCCCGGAATCATATCAATAAAGTCGTGTTTTTGACAACCCAATGTTTACTCCCCTCCATAGTTCGAAACACTCATTTCAGAGAAGTGTTATCATAATTAGCATATTGTTTTTGCTTTTGTTTTTCTGGGCCTGTGAACAAATTAGACAGAACAGATAATGGGGAAGGCTAATTAAAAAGTTAATAGTACAAACAAAAGGAATTGTAGGTAGTATTGGCAATGATAGTAAAGCCTATCATAAGTATTAAAAGTGGGCATTTTATTTTTCTCATGCTGTGTACAAATCACAATTTAACAGCGAATCACAGTTGTTACTTTTCTCACATTATTACTGGCTTGTGCAGCACACGTTTGCTAAGCTCTTCACATTTTACGAAGTATCTTGCCTATTGGCTTTATTGGGAAGATGCTGAATCTCTATTAGGAAGTATTAAGTCACCATTTAAAGCTAGCATGAGAATCACTTTATACTCCTCAAAAATAGTTTCAAATGACAAAATTTTATCCAAAACTCCCTGAAGATTAAGCCTGCATATAGCAAAATTCTGTAGACAGTAGTTTTCCCAGGTAAGAAAGGGAACAAAAGAACATAAATATCAAAAAAATATAAACTTTAATGACCTAAAAAGCTTTAGTGACAATAATCAATTTTTATTTATCAATTTTGAACAGTATATGGTGAAAAAAAATGCCTTCCTTAACTTGTAGGACCTCATTTTATAATTCACATATGGACCAAAAGCTCAATGAATAGTTAACTTTAAAATTTCTCATACGTTTGGGAAGTAAGAGGTCCTATTCATTTTGATTGGAGTTTTACCTCTGCCCTTAAGGGGACTGTGTCCTCCCCAAGAAGAAGGATTTGGTGAGGGGACACATTTGATCCCAATTCCCAAGCAATAAGTACACCCACAGTGACACTAGGAGCAAGTTTTAAATACTTCCATGAAGTACAATTTTGTATTTTATTAGTCTCCCATGTTTTCCAAATTCTTCTCTTATATATTTTTTTCTATAAAGGAATATATGTAGAAAATTTGATAAATATACAAAAAATGATAATTGTCTTCCCTCCCATTTCTGAGTAGAAAAGTCTATTGCAAGGTTGCAAACCAGTTCTCAACCTATCTATCTTTGTTGTTTGTTTAAAATCAGCTCTATTACGGTGTAATTTAGATATAATAAAAGTTAACAATTTTAGGGGGGAAATGCAGTGAGTTTGACAAACGCATATGGTTGTTTTCCAACTACTACATGATACTGAGTGTTTCCATCACCCCAAAAGTTTTCCTTGTAGTTAATCCCCTTCTCCCATCACCAACCCCTGACCATCACTGCTTGGTTTTCTGCCACTGTAGTGTTAACATTTTTAGAATTTCATATAAGTAGGATCATTTAGTATGCAGTTTTTTCAGTCCTTTTGTGTCAGGCTTCTTTAACTTAGCACAGAACTTTTGAGACCCATCAATGTTATTGAGTATGTCAGTTGTTTGATCCTTTTCTTTGCTAAGTAGTATTCCATTGTGTGGATATGCCCCAGTTTATTTATACACTCAACAATTTATATATTCATCGGATGAAAAACATTTGGACTATTTCTGGGTTTTGATGGCTTCATGGTTTGAATTATGTCCTGCAAAAAATGTGTGTATCAATTTGGCTGGGCCATGATTCCCTGTACTGTGGGGTTGTCCTCCATTGTGTGATTGTAGTTGTATGTTAAAGAAGATTAGGGTGGGATTGTAACATCACCTTTATCCAGGTCACATCCCTGATCCAATGTAAAGGGAGTTTCCCTAAGGTCTGGCCTGCACCACCTTTTACTTTAAAAGAGGTAAAAGGAAAGGGAAGCAAGCAGGGAGTTGGGGGCCTCATACCACCAAGAAAGAAACACCAGGAGCAGAGTGTGTCTTTTGGACCCGAGGTTCCTACCCAGAGAAGCTCCTAGTCCAGGGGAAGACTGATGACAACAAGGACCTTCCTCCAGAGCTGACAGAGAGAAAAAGCCTTCCCCTGGAGATGACACCCTGAATTGGGACTTCTAGCCACTAGACTGTGAGAAAATAAATTTCTCTTCTTTAAAGCCATCCACTTGTGGTATTTCTGTTAGAGCAGCACTAGATGATTAAGACAGATGGTGTTTAAAGAGTCACTATAAATATTTATGTTTCAGATTTTTGTGTGGACATATGATCTTCTTTTTTGTAAATACCACTTAGGAGTGGAATTGCTAGGTTGTAGAGTAATATTATGTTTGACTTTTTAAGACTCCACCAAACCGGTTTTCAAAATCATTGTAGTATTTTATCTTTCTGCCAGCAACGTGTGAAAAGTTCAATTCCTCTGTATCCTTGCCAGCACTTAGTATTGTCACCATTTTTGAATGTAGCCAATCTAATGTTATGTATGTTTATCTCATCATGTTAGCAAATTGCATTTCCCCAGAGACTAATAATTTTGAACATCTTCTTATGTGCTTATTTTGTCGTTTGTATACCTTCTTTGGTGAGTCGTATGCTCAAGTTTTTTTCATTATTTAATTAGGTAGTTATAATCTTATTATTGAGTTATAAAAACTCTTTATGTAGTATAGACACAGATGACTTATCAGATATGTTTCGAAAAATTTTCTACCAGTCTGTGGCTTATCTTTTCATTTTCTTAAGAATGCCTTTTGAAAATAAAAAGTTTTAATCTGGATAGAGTTCAACTTATCTTTGTTTTCTTTTATAGTTTAGTTTTTGTGTGTTATGTATAAGACCTGTTTCTAAAACTGGTCATGAAGATTTTCTCATATGTTTTCTTCTAAAAATTGTATGTTTAATTAAATATAAAAGTTACTTTTATATTTTAAGTTAATTTTTGTATAGTTCGTGACATAAGAATTGAGGTCCATTTTATTACATTTGGATATCCAATTGCTTCAGCACCAGTTTCTGCAAGGATTATATTTTTCTCAATTATCTTACCTTGATTCTTTTTTCCAAAATCAATTGGCCATATGTTTTATTTATCTAGTGCTGCTGTAATGGAAATACCAAAAGTGGAGGGCTTTAACAAAGAGAAATTTATTCTCTCACAGTCTAGTAGGCTACGAGTTCAAACTCAGGGTGTCAGCTCCAGGCATAAGATTTCTCTGTCTGTCTGCTCTGAAGAAAGGTCCTTGTCATCAATCTTCCCCTGATCCAGGAGCTTCTCAGCACAGGTACCCTGGATCCAAAGGATGCACTATTTTCCTGACTCTTGTTTATTGGTAATATAAGGTCCCCTTGTCTCTCTGTTTGCTTCTCTTTTATATCTCAAAAGAGACTGACTTTAGACAAAACTTAATCTTGTAGATTGAATCCTGCCTCATTAAGATAACTGCCATTAATCCCATTTCATCAAGTTTATAGAGATAAGATTTACAACACATAGGAAAATCACATTAAATGACAAAATGGTGGACTATCACACAATACTGGGAATCATGGCCTAGCCAAATTGACGTATATTTTTTGGAGACACAATTCAATCCATAACGCCATATATGTAAGTGTCTATTTCAGGATATTCCATATTGTTCCAGTGATGTACCTATCCGTACTTATTCTACACAATCTTGATCTTTGCAGCTTTATTCTAAGTCTTGGAATCAGATAGTGCATTTCTTACAGTTTGGTTCTTTTTCAAAGCAGTTTTGTTTATTCCAAGTACTTTTCAGTTTCACATGACTTTTACAATCAATTTGTCAATTTGTACAAAAAACTACCAGGATTTTGATGCTATTTTCTTGAATCTATATATCAATTTGGGGAAAACTGACATCTTAACAACACTGGATCTCCTATAGATATGTCTATTTTTAACTTGTGATTGGAAGTAACCAATCACTTTACACCTTGACCAATGCTGACTTTTCTAAACCAAAGTTGTGCTCACATTATTGTTAAACACCTATTTTGTAAAAATCAATTCACTCCATAGAAGTGAATTAAAAAAAATAATTAGATAATTATAGAGCTCAATACTAGTAATAACATTAAGAAAAATCTTCAAATTATGAAATGAAAAGCAATTAGACTGCAGAGTGGTTTATGTGAATGAAAGAAAAATAATGAAAAACATGTTAACAGCTTTGTTGTTGTTTCTAGGTGTAGTCTAGTCGGTTCAGACACATAATGACCCTATGTACATCAGAACAAAAAAATGCCTAGTCCTGCACCATCCTTACAATCTTTGCTATGTTTGAGCCCATTGTTGCATCTACTGTGTCAATCTATTTCATTGAAGGCTTTCCTCTTTTCTCTGACCTTCTACTTTACCAAGCATGGTGTCCTTCTCCAGGGACTGGTCCCTCCTGATAACATATCCAAAGTACATGAGATGAAGTCTTGCCATCTTTGTTTCTAAGGAATATTCTGGCTGTGCTTCTTCCAAGATAGATTTGTTCATTCTTCTGGCAGTGCATGGTATATTCAATATTCTTGATCAACACCATAATTCAAGGGCATCAATTCTTCTTTGGCATTCCTTATTCGTTGTCCTGCTTTCACATGACATGCATAGGAGGTATTAGAAAATATTATGGCTTGAGTCAGTCCCACCTCAGACCTCAAAGTGATATCTTTGCTTTTTAACACTTTAAAGAGGTCTTTTTCAGCAGATTTGACCAGTGCAATATGTCATTTGATTTATTGACTGCTGTTTCCATGGGTGTTGATTGTGGATCCAAGTGAAATGTATTGCACATTGCATCCTAGAGCCAGCCTGATATTTTACACTTTGGTTACTAGTCTTGCAAGACTCATTATATAAAGTGAAGATTTCTTTGACGTCACCCAGTTGTGCAAGTCTAAATTTTCTCAAGAATATTACCTGACTTGGTTTTCTTCTGTTTCTAAACTCAGATTTCCTTTTCACTTAGCTAAACATCATCAGATCTCAGATTTGGAATCTTTGATCTACTGTGACAACTCTCACCTATCAGCTTCCAGACCATAAGTGACATACATACATTATTGCTCTTTGATTTTTTTTTTCCCATTAAACCCAACTTGATAAAAGGCCAAGATGACCAAAGCAATGAGGAGGGTTATTATTATTATTAAATAATCCAGAGCTGTAGACAGAACCTTGGCATCTACCTGAGAGAGTTCAGGAGCTAACCTACAAACCTAGGAGGAAGGATTAGCCATCATTTTGTAAGTAATTCCTGCACCACCATGGAAGTCCTGGAAAGCTGAGGTGCTTACTCTCAATTCACAGGGAAAGAGGGAAGCAGGGACAGCATGAAAGGACATTTTGTGATGTGAAAATAATCAGTTCACAGTGTCCTTCCTCAAATACCACTTCTGTCCATGTTCAATAGATGGACTGTGGTTTTGCGACAACATTTTATCAAACCTTGTAGGTGATATTTGACAAATTCATCAATGTGTCATCGGGCACTACTTTCTATCAATATTAAATAGCAAAAAAGAACACAAATTTGATGTTTACTTTTGAGGCTCCAGTGACAAAAGGCAATTATAACAAAGTGGAGGCATTAAAAAACATTCCTGGTACAATAAATACGAGAGAGAAGAAGAAAACGGACTGTAATCAGAAATGGGCCCCCGTCTAAAAAATGACAAAAGGAAGAAAAACAAAGATAAACAGAACCTTGACATGCAGTAATTGGAGTGGCCATTTTTCATCCAAAGCAATTAAAGGCTAAGCTCAGTTTCTAAAATTGTATTGTTTAATTATAAAAGTAAATAAATATAATTACATAGGTAAATAGATATTATTAGATGCACTGGTGGCAAAGCACTGAAATACTCAAATGATATTTTGAAGATAGTTTTTGTCATTTCAAATGACTATGAATCAGCCCTGTCCTCACAGATGATGAAAATCACCAAGATATTGCAATAATTGGTTATTTCTAAAATGTATTATTCTGCTGTTTGAGTGAAAACAAAAAGAAAATGCCTTTTCCTATTTAGTCTAAAAGTACGTGCCACCCACCTGTCAGGAAAAGTATGGTAGAGAATTTGAAGTGAGAAATAATATTTTGGAGGATGGTAATTTGCCTGCAGCTGAGAATGATAGAGCCTCATAAATGGCTCACAGAAATCTACTTGCACAAGTAATTCCTAAATGTTTCCACACCAAACGTGAAGGCTTTGCCTCCAGAGTAGGTGCAAGCTCCTTCAGTAACTGGATCCTTTGTTCCCATTATAAATTAGATGAGAATAAGCAAAACAACAGGTGTATTTTGCAGTGTTTATATATATATACACCTAGAAAAGTACAGAAAATGCAATACTCTTCATGTACCAATTGATGCATTTGAAACATTAAATTTATTGGCAAAGAATATTGAATATACATGAACTTCCAGAAGAATGAATAGATCTATCTTATAAGAAATATAGTGAGAATGATCCTTAGAAGCAAGAATGGCAAGACTTCGTCTCATGGACTTTGGACATGTTATCAGGAGGGACCAGTCCCTGGAGAAGGACATCATGCTCGGTAAAGCAGAGGGTCATTCAAAAGGAGGAAAACCCTCAATGAGATGGATTGACACAGTGGCTGCAACAATGGGCTGAAACATAGCCACGATTGTGAAGGTAGAGCAAGACCAGGCAGCGTTTTGTTCTATTATGCACAGGGTTGCTATGAGTCAGAATCGACTCGGTAGCACGTAACAACAACAACAGAAAAAACAGAGAATGCAATAATCTCCATGTATCAACAGTCTATATTCTATGGTTGTTCCCCACCTCCAGGTTTAATGTTAAGAATTAGAAATATCAACTCCAGAGTCACTGTCCTCTGAGAAGGAGCTTTCCTGCTGGCATAGGGGGCTCTAGTATCTCTGGGTAGCTGTTTTCAGCATTCTGAATTCACCCTTGAAGTCCACTTTTAAGCTCCAGGCACTGTAAACTCAGCATTATGCAGCACTCTAGACTAGAATTTTGGAAACAATATACTATCAGTCAAGATCCATCTGACATCAGCAAAGATATCCCTAGTTCATGTTCTTTTCTGAATACGGCTTGAATTTCTGGCAGTTCTCTGTCAATGTACTACTGCAACTGTTTTCGAATTATCTTCAGCAAAATTTTACCTTGTATGATAGTAATGATAAATAGTATCAGAACAAAATATTTTATGGTGCAAAGGAGAATAGGGGTGGGGAGGGGAAATCACTAGATAGCAAACAAGTGTTAGCTTTGGTGAAGGGAAAGACAATACACAATTTAGGGGATGTCAATAGCTTGACCAAGGCAAAGTCACAGAAGCTTCCTAGGCACATCCAAACACCCGGAGGAATGAAGTTACTGGAGCTGAGGACTGGAGACCATAGTCTCAGGGGACATGTAGCTCAATTGGCATAAAGTATTTCATAAAGAAAATATTCTACATCCTACTTTAGTGAATATCATCTGGAGTCTTAAAAGCTTGTGAGTGGCCCTCTAAGATACATCTATTCATCCCATCTGTCTGGAGCAAAGGAGAATTAAAAAAAAAAAAAAAGACACAAGGAAAATATTAGTCCAAAGGACTAATGGACACATGACCCACAGCTGCCACCAGCCTGAGACTAGCAGAACTAGATGGTACCCAGCTACCACGACTGACTTCTCTGGCAGGGATCACAATACAGGGTCCTAAAGAGAGCAGGAGACATATGTAGAACAAAATTCAAATTAAAAAAAAAAAAAAAAATACAAGACTTCCTGGTCTGACAGAGCCTGGAGGAATCCCTGAGACTATGGACACTGGACACCTTGGTAACTCAGAACTGAAGCCACTTCCGTAGTTCAACTTTCAGCTAAAGTTTATATAGGCCTATATGAGTTGGGATCAACTTGAGGGCAACAGGTTTGGTTTTTATTTTTATTTTTTTTTTAGTTTTATAAAACAATAGCATACATGAGAAACATGCTTCTTAGTTAAGTCAAGTATATGAGACCAATGGGTAACACCCACCCAAAAGCAAAGACAAGAAGACAGGAAAACTGGATGAGTGGACGGGGGAACTCGCCCAGGCTGAAAGGGGGGGAGTGTTTACACATTATGGGGATTGCAACCAATACCACTAAACTCTTTGTGTATAAATTTTTGAATGAAAAACTAATTTCCACTGCAAAGTTTCACCTAAAGTACAATACAGTTAAAAAAAGAAAAATCATTTGCTAACTTCCACCTTCATTGTGAAATTAGGACAATATTCTTTTGTCTGCGGATATCAACTATACCTTTCTGTTGTCCAAATTTGCATTTATTTTAGTACAAGCATAGGCTGATTTTATTTTTCCTTAGCAAAGGATAAATGTAAGTCCCTGCCCTATCAGTATTCTGCTCGGATAATTTAAACATCCACATTTTGGGTTCCCAACTTTTGTTTCATTTCAGAAGCTTTTCTCTGCAGTCTTCCTTAGTGACACTCATTGTTCCCTGCCCTGGGTGACCCCTGACATGAATTTGGAAGAAAAGTCTCCAGAATAAGCCCCAAAGGAATCATTCGTCCTTAATGCATCCTAATTACCACGTGGAAAATGTGAGCAGTATTATGCAGAAATTATAATGAAGCACACCCTATGTCGTGTTTCAGCTCAGTGATTTTCTAATTATATTCGGGTCAAATGTAAATATTTTCGCTCAAAAAATTTGGAAACTATGCCATTATGTGGAGAAACAAATCAACCCCACCCAGATGGCACCATATCTGAGTACCGTAAAGGGTCGCTCAGCTATTTTACACACACCCTGTACCTGTCTGGATTTTTACATATTTCTTCCATAGCTCAGAATGAGTCTATTTTTTTTTTTAATTCATGAAACCAACTTAGGTAAGTAAAAGTCATTCAAACTTGTAGAAATAAAGGGTGGAAGTGCTTGAACACACACGTTTCATCTTACTATTCTTCATAGGTGCATTGCCAATAACTTTTGTACATGAACTTTTGTACATGAAGATTATCATGAATTGGATATGAAGGTGTTTCTGCATAAATGAAATAGTATAATAAAATAGACAGCTTCTTGACAATTCTTTTTATCAATTCTCCTTATCTTTTTTTTTCTTTTTTTTTTTTGCCTAATCAGAGTATTTGAAACAAGATGGAAACAGAAATGATGCCTTTTTTAGGCTGAATATGTACTTTTTACTGAAAATCTTAATGCCAGTCTATTTAGTTGAGGCTATTTAATGTTTTTCCAATATTTATCCTTCTCGCAAAGTATAAATATTGAATGGGCATATACGTACACACACATACCTTAAAAATGTTCAGTACAGTATTTGTTGTGCCTTGGATGGCCACTTGTAAGCTTTTAAAACCATAGGCACCATGCAAAGAACTACCAGGTAGAACAGAAACACAAACACATTATTAGGCCAGTTAACGGGGATGTCCCATGAAACCATGACCCTAAACCTCCAAACTAAGGAACCAAATCCCATGAGGTTTCCGGTTGTACATTAGCAGCCTCACCAACTACTCTTTCTTTCTTTCTTTTCTTTTTTTTTTTGTCATTGTTGTAAATATATCTATCATACAACTTTTGCCAGTTCAACTGAGGTCTTAAAAGCTTGCAAGTGGCCATCTAAGTCACAACAATTGGGTCCTATTTGCCTGGATCAACAGAGAAAGACAGAGAGTCAGGCATAGGAGGACGATATGGAATGTGTGGCTAATTGCCTCCATGAGCAACTGCCCTTGGGATACACCAGTGAACAAACCAGGAAGAGAGAGCCACCCTCAGTGAGTTTGCATTCTCCTGAAGAGTTCAGACAATCAGCAACAATGAGATTAATAAACAAGCACCATGTCATCTTAAAGGTGATAAGCATTGCAGAGAAATGGGAAACAGACGTGCCAGGAGAGCTGGGGCAGGGCAGTGCTCATAATTTTAACTTTCTCATTGAAAAACTGGGCTTTGAAGGAGATAAAGGGATTCACCATGAGGTTACCTGGGGAGAAGAATTTCTGTAGATGTATTGACCATCCCAGGAATCCCTAGGTGGCTCAAATGGTTAAGCACTCAGCTGCTAACTAAAAGGTTGGAAGTTCAAGTCCACCTAGAGGCACCTCAGAAGAAAGGCCTAGAGATCTACTTCCAAAAGGTCACAGCAGTTGAAAACCCCTATGGAGCACAGTTCTGCTCTGAAACACATGGGGTCACCATGAGTTAGAATGGACTCAGTAGCAACTGGTTTCAATAGTCACTGCAGAGGTCATAAATAGAACTCCATCCCTTACATTTGAAGAACAAGGAGGCCAATGTGGTGAGAAGATTGGGAACCATGGCAAGTAGCAGGGCTTTGGGTTATGAGGACCCAAGATAGGTCCTTGAATCTGAATCTAAAGGAAATCCATTGCAGAGTTTGAAACAACGTGAGCCACAATCTCATGCACAATTTAAAAGTCTCACTCTGGGTACTACACCAAGAATGGTCTCCAGACCTGCAAGGGTGGAGTCAGGGAGCACATTTAGGAACCCACTAGTTTCATCCAGGCAAAGTGCAATGGCAGCTCAGATCAGGCTCATAGCTGTAGGGGAGGAGAGAATTAAGTGGGTTCTAAATATATTTTAAACATTTTGCCATCAAGTCAATTCCGACTGTGGCGTTGCTGAGTTGGAATTGACTTGAGGGAAAGGGTTTGGTTTTCTTATTTTAAATATCTTGATGTCTTTTCTTCTTAGTATGTTTAAGAAAGCAAAGAAGCAAGGATGGTTTCAAGAGTTTAGCTCTTGAAGGTTGATAGGATGTTGAGAGTTCATCATGCTACCTTTCTTGACCAATCTACCTGCTGACTTTGGGTCGTTTGACCTCTTTTCTTGCATTTCCAGTTGCTAACTATTTGCAGGATTCTGTCCTGTTTGCCCATCACCCATCTATCAGTTTGTTCCACCATGGCGGCTTGCCTGTTGCTGTGATTCTGGAACCTAAGCCACAGTATTTCAAATATCAGCAGAGTTATCCATGATGGACACTTTTCAGTGGAGCTTCCAAACTAAGATAGACTAGGAAGAAAGGACTGGCTGTCTTCTTCTGGGGAAGGACATGCTCCACATTTCTCAAGCTGAGAGAACTGAAGAAAATATTCAAGATTCAAGTTGCAATGTTGAAAGATTCTATAGGGAAAGTATTAACTGAAATAGGAACAATATCATTAATATCACACACACAAGTAAAATTTTACTAAAGATCATTGAAAAGCAGTTGCAGCAGTACATCAACAGGGAACTGCCAGAAATTCAAGCTGGATTCAGAAGAGGACTTGGAACCATAGATATCATTGCTGATGTCAGATGGATCCTGGCTGAAAGCAGAGAATACCAGAAAGATCTTTACCTGTGTTTTACCGGCTATGCTAAGACATTCATTCCACTGTGTGGATCATAAAAAGTTATGGATAACATTACAAAGAATGGGAATTCCAGAACACTTAATTGTGCTCAAGAGGAACCTGTGCATAAAGCAAGAGGCAGTCGTTCAAACAGAACAAGAGAATACTGCATCATTTAAAATCAGGAAAAGTGTATATCAGGGTTGTATCCTTTCACCATACTTATTCAATTTGTATGCTGAGCAAATAATCTGAGAAGGTGGACTATATGAAGAAGAACAGGGCATCAGGGAAAATTCACTAACAACCTGCAATTTTCAGATGACACAACCTTGCTGAAAGCGAAGAGGATTTGAAGCACTTAATGATGAAGATCAAAGACCACAGCCTTCAGTATGAATTACACCTCAACATAAACAAAATACGTCCTCATAAATGGACCAATAAACAATATCATGATAAATGGAGAAAAGTTGAAGTTGTCAAGGATTTCATTTTACTTGTATGGACAATCAACACCCATGGAAGCAGCAGTCAATGATGCACTGAATTAGGCAAATCTGCAGTAAAAGATGTCTTTAAAGTGTTAAAAAGCAAAGATGTCGCTTTAAGGACTAAGGTACACCTGATCCAAGCCACGGTGTTTTTGATCTCCTCCTGTGCATGTGAAAGCTGGACAATGAATAAGGAAGACCAAAGAAAAATTGACACCTTTGGATTACAGTGTTGGCAAAGAATATTGAATATACCATGGACTGTCAGAAGAAAGAATAAATCTGTCTTGGAAAAAGTACAGTCAGAATGCTCGTTAGAAGCAAGGATGGCAATACTTCGTCTCATGTACTTTGGACATGTTATCAGGAGTGACCTGTCCCTGGAGAAGGACATCATGCTTGGTAAAGTAGAGGGTCAGCAAAAAAGAGGAAGACCTTCAACAAGATGTATTGACACAGTGGCTGCAACAATGGGCTCAAGCACAACAATGATTGTGAGGATGGCACAGAACTGGGCAGTATTTCGTTCTGTTGTCCATATGGTCACTAAGAGTCAGAACCTACGCAACAACACCTAACAACAACAATATCTACATCTGAAACTTAGCCAATGAGAACTCTATGGATTACAACAAAATGTTGTTCAATATGTATTGCTGGAAGGTGTCCTGGTGGCACTGTGGTTAAAGCAATAGGCTGCTAATCTAAAGGTGGGCAATTCAAACCCACCAGCTGCTCCATGGGAAAAAGATGTGGCAATCTGTTTCCATAAAGTATTACGGCCTTGGAAACCCTATGGGGCAGTTCTACTCTGCACTTGCAGTGCTGTTGATCACTTTTGTGTGAACTTTCTAGCCATGGTCTTGTAAATCCCTCCAAGGTAATTGGGAAGGACTGTGTGATTGGGTAATTGTGGCCTTCCAAAAGGATTGATCAGTTTTGTCTTAAAAGGGAGCCAATTCTAAGCAGAGGGGAGGATCCTACCACTACCAAGGAAGAACAGCCAGGAACAAAGAGCAAGTCCTTTGGACCTGGGATCCCTGTGCTGAGAAGCTCCTGGAAGCAGGATACCGAGACAGAGACAGAGAGAGAGAGAGCACGTTTTAACCCTGAAGATGGTGAGAAACAGTGGCAGGAGAGACCTGGCAGCAGGGAATTGACAGCAATGGCAAGGTGGGCTTCCTGGCCCACAGAGAGAGAAAGCTGAGTGCCTTTGGGTAGAGGCCTAGGGCCAGGGAGAGGCATGCCTGAGAGCACATTTGGGAAGAGGCTGTCCTGACGGAAGAACTGTATCCTGAATGTTTCTGAGCCTGAATTGTAACTTACTTCCCTAATAATCCTTATAATCATGAGTATGGTCTGTGAGTTCTGTATGGCCACTGAAATGAATTACTGAACCCAGCAGAGAAGTAGAGTTCTGTGGGAGGGATGGTTGGTGTCAGAACTAGTAAAGACGGCAGAGAGAGGAGATTTGTCTGGCTTCCACCTCAATTGGAGTCAGCTTGCACTCTTGATCTTGGTTCTCCTTCTCTCTTGTGGGGTTGGAGGAGGTAGACACTGCCCCCATGCCATTTTCACCGTCCTGTATGGTCGCCATGAGTCAGAGTCAACTCCATGTCAGTAGGTAGATTTAAAGTTCTGGAAGATGAGCCCCTTAGGTTGGAAGGCAATCAAAGACACACTAGCCACAACAATGCATACCAATGATCATGAAGGTGGCTCACAACAGGGCAACATTCTTTCTGTTGTATATGAGGCCGCCATGATTCTGAGCTTACTTGATGTCAGCAACAACAACAGCCTTGTTTGCTCCTTGACTGCCAGGATGCATTTGCTTCCTTCATCCACTTCTTACCCAGTCATTCAGTCTCTTGGACAAGACCTGGCCTAAAGATCACCTCATGCACTTTAGATGCAAAAGGATTCATGTGATACTGTTTTTACAAATGCTAGAAAACTCACAAAGATTATAAGACGTCTTCTGCATGATATGCGCCTTATTTAAAAGATAGTATTTGATTCCAAAGATCTTTCGGAATTCATATTACAAAACAAGACTCTGTAATTGACACAATTCTTCTTTTTTGTTTTCTGATGGTTACTGGCTCAGAAGAAGAGCTTCTCCAAGGAAGTTTCAAAGTGTTGTAGCTTAACTTTCTCTATCTGATGCCAAATTCACTGGTATAAAAATGAAAAACAAAAAAATCTCCTGCTATCACTCAGGCAATTGTTTGGTCTACATTAGGCTAAGAACTCATTTGACTGGCATTTTCTACTGAGGCTGTGTCTACAGGGTAACTAAATCACCATGACTAACAATCAACTGAGTTAAACACAATCAGTCATTCAGTAGTTTGGTTAAGATGCAGAATAGACAATGAAAAGGCACAGTTCTGATGTACATAGGAACAGTTTTTGTGATATCTTTATCCTGTTAAGTAATGGTAACAATTCCCAAGTGGAACAATGGAGTGTTGGCTGCAATCCCACTGTTGTGCTCCAGCTCCTCCTCGTAATTAAAACGCTGAGAGGTATAAACCAAAAATGGCATTAACTCTCTTCTTGGCCATGAGTATGACAGACCTATAGAATCTTGTATTAAGAAACCTCGGAATGTGGAAATAAGGAATGAAAAAAAAATCTATTGCCATCCAGTCAATTCCTACAGAGTAGAACTGCCCCTCAGGGTTTCCAAGGATGTAAATCTTTAAGGAATAGACTGCTACATCTTTCTTCTGTAGAGTGGCTGGTGGGTTCGAATCACCGACCTTTTGGTTAGTACTGATCGCTTAACTACCACACCACTAGCGCTCCTTGGAAATAAGGAAACAAGGCTTTAATTAGCTTTAGTCTTTCTTCATTGTAACACCTAACTTGAAATCAATCCCATGACCTTGCTCTGCGTCTTTGCTGATTTAAACACAGATCGTCTGTGAACATGGATTTTGTAACTTTTATTTCTCAGTGAGTTTCTTAGAATCCTCATCACTTAGCCTTTCTGCTTTAAAGAAATCCCATTTGTGTTGACATGATCGCCAGACAACTTTGGAACTTAAGCTAACCCGTGTGTGTCTCTGATGCAAAAATTAAGCTGTCGAAGGTATTATTGTCAACGCTCAACTTCTAATTTGAGCTGACAAGGATGTGGCCTCTTGTAGTATGTGTCTTTTTCTGTAACTCTGCAGTCCAAATAGAGGACAAACAATGAGGTCAACGTGGCTAACAGAGCTTCGACTATGGACACAACCTACTGACAAAGATGCTCACTGTGAGCTTCAGAGCTGTTGGGGCAGCGGAGATCTTGTCTCCTTGCAACAGACTGAGGGTCACCTGTGGCCTGGGTTGCCCTTTTCTCATTGAGTTTTCTTCTGATTTTTAACTCTTCTCAGAAGGCACTATATTTGTTATGGTGTTATGGTTGTTTTCTTCTGCTTGGTTTAGGTCATTATTTGCTTTTTTTTTTCCTGAGACAGCCTCAAGAATTTTCAGCTTAATGACATTTTGTTTTAGAAATATGTCTTAAGTCTGTGACTACTACAGCCATATTATCATATTGAAGCCCCTCCCCACCCCAAATATCTCTTGGTTTGCAGTCATGAAGAGGGTTTAATTATGCTTCTGTGGAAGTTGGAAAAGGGACCAAGGTCTATGTGTATGGTTGACAATAACCATCTTAATGCCTGGTGTGGACATCCCGCTGTATAACCTGTCCACATGCTGCTTCTCACACTGTCGCACTAGAAAAGTAAGTACCAGCAGTAGACACCACCCTTTGCCTACAGCTGGGAAATGGAAGCTGAGGAGGCTCTTGTACATGGCAGTTCCCCGTCCCCAAGAATCACTGCAAGATTCCTAACTATGTGATCCTGCAAGAAGCGTGACCTTACCCACAGGTGTGTATTTTAATAAATTATAAAATATTTTAATTATAAAAAGCATTCATTCAACAATTGGGACCCTGTTTTGATAGTGACCCAGGCCAGATGTGATCCATTCTATGCTGTGCATCACTTGTATATGTGCAACTGGATTTGACAGACTGTATAATATTGTCAGGAGTATGGAAAGATGTGTGATGGTCTGCTATATTCCTTCAAAATAAATTAAATGCGTGCCCTCCTCCCTCAAATCCAACTCATTATGTTTGTAAAGTTTTCTATAACCTGCAAATTTCTTCTAAAACTATTGTTTACGGTTCTCCACGTGCAGTTGTACATTACATGTCATTGTAAACTGTTCTCTGGAAACACATGGATACTTTTTACTACAGGGCTGGATCAGTTCTCTTTTTTCAACAAACAAGGGAGTTGATAGCTAGCACTCATTCTCCAAGATGGGAGATTATGGGGGAGAGATATATCTCATGATTTCTGGGGTGCCTCACTGCCTTTTTTTTTCTTGGATGTGTTTCAAGGGGACACCTACTGGGTCCTTCACAGTCAAGGGGCAATACTGAAAACTGGGAGGAATGTTCTACAACAAAGTAGCTGCCGTTTCATTTTTCCCTTATTCCCATATGGTGATCTGATATAATTAGTAGAATCTACCCGACGAGGTCAATTTTGGAAAGTCTAATACACTTCAATCGGTTCCAATGTGACTATATTCTTTCCCCCTGCTTTGTAACTATTTACATAAGTTAACGTGCTTCGTGCGTATTTGTCAGGAGAATATTAATGCTTTACTGTACGATTTCCACCACCTTCCTAATCACTGCTTTATATTATTCCTGTTCAGTGTAACATCACCTCTGAACATAGGCAATGAAATGGAGGCTTTAAAAAAGAAAAAAGAAAGAAAGAAGCAGATGCTGTATTATATCATCGTCTGGGGAACGCAAAGGTTTCAGCTGTGTTAATTTACACTAAAATCCATGACCCCGGAGCCTGATTGATTGCCAAGGGCAGAAATCCAGCCCCTGGCCTAGTTTATTTTGTGAACTGTAGCCTCAGATATCGCTGCAAGCCACAATGATATTGATTTGATATACACTAGATGGCTCTTTATGCTCTTTGGAAATTTATTGTGCCGAGTCAGAACTCCAGCAGCCGGGGAGAAACTGCTCTTTAAATTGAAGAGGGCTATCATGGCGTGACCCCTGGGCCACTCGGGTTACCAAGTGGCCTGGGTGAGGCTAGGTCGGAGCAGGCCCCAGAGACCCAAGCTCATCAGTTTTGAATGTCAAATCCCTTCAGAGGACCTGAGTTATTGGTAATGGGAACTTGCTTGGGTCTATGACATTTCGATGCCCTATAAGTTAAACATCCTAACACTTTTTTCATGTCATAGTCCTTTAAATTATGGCTCGGAACAGCACCTTTGCTCCGGCCGCTTAGCATTAGATGGCTACACAGTATGTCGCACCCTGCCTCCAGTGTGGACGCATCCGTGCGGCTATTATCAGCCTGAGAGTTCCAGCTCTCCCTGCACATATAAATTAGCGGCCTTGTCGTGCGAGCTCCAATTGCTCCAACATTGTTACCGCCTTGTTTCTGCACAATAGGAACCCGGCGGCCTTTGGCAACCTACACGATAAAAGTTAGGATGCAATTCTAGTCTTGATAGCTTTTGCTATTTTTCCTGGGGGACACAGTGCCAGTGCTGGATAAAAGATTGGCAGCGAAAGAAACATCAGCCTTCATGGGCATCGTATGCATGAAATAGAAAGGAAATCACTTTTGTTAGAACAATTTGCAATCATCTCTCTTCTTATGGAGGGATGTTATGCTCATAATTTCTAATTTCTGCAGAAAGATATTATTCCAGAACCGACCATTGTCACGTTGGAAACAGATGACTTGATCTGTCTCACTTGCCTATTATGACTAATTCCAACTTTGGAATTGCCGTAATCCCCATGGGCAGCATTTTATTTAAGTTCTGGAAACACACTGGTGTCTCTGGCAAAAAAAAAATAAAAATAAATATTTCTAGGACAGAGCTTGATAAAGGCAACCCTGACTGTCTGTTGGAAATCTCCTTGTGCTGGGGACTGTAGACATTGATTCCTATGTCTCTGCTGCTATTTCCCTAATAAATAGCTCATTATATTTTATTTGAAACCAGTGTTACCTTCTGTCTGGAATAGGGATACTCAAAATGTCTTAGTAACTGAGTCCCAGGCAAATGATACATACCGTGGCTTGGAAAAAATGAAACAGAGAACAATGCTAGGTGGGACTCCATTTAGGCATGTCCGTAATCTGCTCCCAGATTATAATTTTAGAAGTCCTGCAAAATGGCCCCCTCAAAGCATTTTTAAAGTGCCTGAAAAATCCCACGTAACTAGGTTTTATTCTGAATGTCTTGAGGAAGTGAGAATATCTTTAAAAAAACGAGAAGGAAGAGAAAGCTTAACATGTATACACTCTGTATTAAAGCATCGCATATCATTAGCAGGGTTGGAATATCAGGAAATTAATTTTGATGGGGAAAAGGGCTGCAGAAACTTCACCACAGGAGTGGGGTGTGTGGGAAGGAGCCATTTGCTTGAGCTGGGAAAGCAGGCGCTGGCCCCTGTGAATGAAGGAAGGATTGGGCTGATTTAGCACTGTGTGCCTAAGTTTCTTTATCTTGAAAATGAAACTGATAATGAACTTCAAAGTGAAGATATGAAGCTGGAATGGGATAATCTATGTAAATATCTAGGCAAGGTACGAGTTGTGGCTACTGGCCAGGAGTGCAATCCTATAGGCTGAGATTGCATGTGCCCACACTGGGATTATGCTTCCGTCACAAGGTGTACTTATTATATTTGTTTTAGCTCTTTGTTTTTATTATTGCTGTCTTTTATATTATTTGTATGTACAGTGAAACCTGTGAGAACCAGAACTCAATGGGACTGCCTTGTTTTTTCAGGTCTTGCAAGTCTTCACCTTTAACAGGATGCAGTCTTACCACTTTTCTATCACGTGTTTTAGCGGAAAATATTTTAGTTTTCCTTCTCTGACTGGTTTCTGCTTTACATAGATTCCGGCTTTTGCAGGTTTGATTGTTGTTGTAAAAGAAATAGCAATTACACATAAGCAAAAAGAGAAAATGGAAGAAATACCATCTATAATTCCAACACTCAGGGTAAAAGAAAAAAAAACCTTGTAAAACTTTGATGAATATCTTTCCCTTGGCATATACACAAATGTAAATAGACTTTTAATAAAAAGAGAATTATACCATTAAGCAATATATTTTTATTTTACTTAATATATCACCAACATTGTTCAGTGTCACTAAAGTGTAGTTATGTCACAATTTATAACGATGACAGACTATTCACTGTATAGGTAAACCATAATTATTTATTCAATCTCATAATTTTTTATTTAGAATGCTTCCATATTTTTCTCTTGAAAACAACACTGTGGGGCACTTTTTTTTTCCCCTTATGTCATTGTGAACATTTTGGGTTATTCCCTTAGGTTATTTCTATCTGTTTACAATTCCATAAAGACAAAGTGTATGCCTATCCTATAGAGTGATGTACTGTTGGCACCCACACAGTGTCAAACACATGGTAGGAAATCAATAGATATTTACTGAGCAAGTGAATCAAGTTTACTTCCTAGACATGGACTAGCTTAATAAAATCATTTATTGTCTTCATAACATGCTTGTCTTTAAGTATACGAAAACAATGGAGTAGGAATAATACATAATTAGTCAAGTAACATAGTGCAGATGTTCATCCTTCATATAATCTTGACCAATATCAGAGAATACTCAGATTAAATATTACTTTGATAAAAAAAAATGTCATTCATGTTGGAGAAATCGTCCTGTGGAGGAACCATTTCATTACTCATTATTATCAATTTACTTGGTTTAATTTTCATCCCAATAGACAAAACGATGGCGTTGCACATACCAACAATCATGAAGTTGGCACAGGATCAGGTAAGGTTCTGTTCTGTTATTAATAAGGCTCCCATGAGGCGGAATCCATTTGACAGCAACTTACAACGACAACAGTTTTTATCTTTACCACTTATTAGGAGGTAGATCTGAAATTTTCATTTTAAATAACCAGATACATTTTTCCAAGTAAAAAGAGTTAATGAAAAATACCGTAAGTATGCATTAATGAGGAATAGCAAGCAAAATCAACTTCTTACTACCTATTGAGCCCACGGCATGCTAAAAGCCACATTAGCTGCAACCTCTGCCTTCACGGAAGCCCTAAGTTGCCGTGTTCAGTAGTAATAGGTTCTTTTCCGTCCTGACCACAGTTGATTGGATAATATCGGCAACCAGCCTAAAGCAGAGAACCACCAAGCTGGCCAGTGACCTTAATAGTGCCTGGAAATGGAACCCTAGTGGCTTAGTGGTTAAGAGCTATGGCTGCTGCCCAAAAGGTAAGCAGTTCAAATCCACCAGCTGCTCCTTGGAAACCCTATGGGGCAGTTCTACTCTGTCCTATAGGGTCACTATGAGTTGGAATTGACTTGACAGCAATGAATTTTGTGTTTGGCCCACAAGCGTGCACAGCCACAAAAGCTCGCCCAAAAATACAAGCAAAAATTACCGAGCCAACATTATTTGAGGGAGCTGAGACTAAAGGGTTCTCTCCAGCAAGGGTCAAGGAAATAAGTTAGAATCTTGAGGTGGAGTTGCGACCTGGGCGTGGGGAGGGGGGTAATGGCAAACTGTAGTTTTAAGGAAGCAAAATCTAGGAGGCCAAAGAGCAAGGTAGTTATGAAAAGAGACGGGCATAAAAGATTTACAAAGGAAAGAAAAGATGCTAGTAGAATGAGATCATGAAAATAAAGAAGCATTAGCCTTAACTATTAAAGCCTTCCATGTCCCATGCTGTTTCATGAGATAAACTGAAAAAATGTATAAAAAGTATGTAACCGGCCAGCCAAGCACCAAACAACATTGATACAACAATTATACAAACAAATAAAGAAAAGAGTAATAATAACAGTCACTAAAATGTGTTGAATACCTGTTGTAAAAATGGTGTAAGGGCAGTATCCGAACTCCTCTGATTTCTTGAGGAGGAAGGAGAATCAAGACCAATAGCCCAAGGCTGATTCCTACCAGGCAGAGGTCAGACATGCCTCCTCTCTATGCCATCTTTACTAGTTACACCAACCATCCCTTCCACAGCACTCTACTTCTCTGCTGGGTTTGATAATTCATTGCAGTGGCCACGCAGAACTCAAAGACAATACTCACGATTATGAGGTTTATTAGGGAAGAAAGAGTTATCATTCAGGCTTGGTAACACTCAGGATACAGTTCTTCCATCAGGACCGCCTCTTCTCAGCTATGCTTGCAGACGCGCCTCTCCCTGGCCCTAGGCCTCTCCCCAGAGGCGCTCAGCTTTCTCTCTCCTGGAGCCAGAAAGCCTGCCTCGCCATCTCCTGCTTCTGGGTCTCTGCTGCTGAATCTCTACTGTTGCTTCCTGCTGCCTTTTGTGTTATAGTTCTCTCTCTCTGTCTCCTGGTTCCAGGAGCTTCTCAGCACAGGGATCTCAGATCTAAAGGACATGTTGGCTCCTGGCTGTGTTCTTCTCTGATGGTGGTGGAATCTTCTCTCCCCTGCCTCTGAGATGTCTCACCTCAAGCCCAGTGAGATGGGAAAAACCGACCAATCCCTTTGGTGGACCACAGTTACCATGTCACACAGTCCTGACTGATCACTTGGGTAGGAGTTATAAGACCATGGCTAGAAAGGCCACACAAAGGTGATCCATCACATCCTACCTGTTCTGCACTAAACGCTTGCATGTGTGTATTTAGTTCATTTACTTGTTTGTCGGGTATGTATTGAGCATCTAGTATGTGTAATTCCTATGCCAAGGGCTAGTAAATGTAGAACTGTACCTGCCCTTCAGGAGCTCACATTCGATGAGGAAAAAATCATAGCCTAGTCCCCTGACTGACCCCCTGAGTTGTGCAAAGAGTTAATATGCTCAGCTGTTAACCAAAAGGTTGGAGATTCAAGTCTACCCAGAGGAGTCTCAGAAGAAAGACCTGATGATCTGCTTCCAAAAACTAGCCCCCAGAAAGCCTATGGAACACAGTCATATTCTGACACACATGGGGTCATCATGACTCAGAGCTGACTCAGTGGCAACCGGTAAGTCCTGTGATAAGTTCTAGAGAAGAGTAAACTCAGTGTTTTAGAAGCAACTACTCGGGGCATTTCAGAGATGTCACATCATAGCTCCAGGCCACAGCCATGATGTTACAGCTGTCTGTCTGTCTCCAAGCCCAACTCTATGCATAGGAAACTAAAGGCCTGACTGTTGCCGTATGCATGCACCAGCAAGCTGAGTGGGTAATGTGGTGTTGGAGTAACATTCAACTATACATTTCACAGCAGGCATTGATTCCAAAGATTTTCCTTTAAAATAAGTACAAACTTGAAGAAAACAATCGAAGTGTTTGCATGATTGAAATGTTTGGAAAGGGCCAAATTGCATCAATGTTTGCAATATTTAAAAAAGTAGTGTGGTTTGTTAGTCTCTTGAAACACACCAAATAGCTACCCCCATCTATGAGTTTTCTGACTTAATAATGCATTATTTTTATTTCAGTTGAAATGACTACCTATAGAGTCTCTATGAGTCAGAATCAACTTGACGGCAATGGTTTTTTTTTAATGCTAATTTCGATGAGGACATCTTTTTCCCAGTTAAATCAGCTATGGATTCTCTTTAAATCTTCATTAAAAATGGAAGCCCTGGGACTTGGGCAGACGTGGCTGTGGCAGCATGCTTGTCCATTTCCCACTTTCGCTTACTCTGTAGTAGAAGTAACTGAGCAATGCTCGGAAATCCACCCTCTCACCATGACTAATGGTCAAATCAGTCCCCATGCTTGAGCTGCCATAAGCGATGCTTAAATCCAATGCAAACTGAACTACTTGGTCCAACTCTAAGTTGCACAACAGGAAGCAACTGTTGTTAGTAGGTGCCCTCGAGGCAGTTCCTACTGACGGCGACCCTATGCACCACAGAACGAAACACTGCCCAGTCTTGCGTCATCATCACTATTACTGTTATGCTTGAGTCCATTGTTGCAGCCACTGTGCCAATCCATCTCCTTGAGGGTCTTGCTCTTTTTCACAATAGGTCTTGATTGAGTTCCTGAAAGAAACAATTGCCCTCCAAGGGTGTTCATTTTAAAATACTTTATAACACATGTGTTCTTTTTATTTATTTTTCCTAACAGAATTGACTATTAGACACCTAATGAAATATTTATTACTCAATAGCTTCCATTTGAGTTTTTTTTAATGAAACTACATTATTGAAAATATAATTTGTATTGACAGATATATGTGGATGTCCCATACTTGACTTGTTCCCCACAGAGAAATTGCCTGGACTCTGTTGGTGTCCACCACTCGTCTGTCAGTCTGTTGTACTGTGGGGACTTGCATGTTGCTGTGACGCCAGAAGCTATGCCACTAGTATTTCAAATACCAGCACAGTCACCCATGGGGACAGGTTTCAGTGGAGCTTCCTGACTAAGATAAACTAGGAAGAAAGGCTGGCCATCTACTTCTGAAAATTAGTCTATGAAAACCAAATGGAGCACGAGAAAATATTTTCTGATACAGTGCTGGACGATGAGCCCTGTTGTAGATTGAATTGTGTCTCCCAAAAACATGTGTCAACTTGGCTAGGCCATGACTCCCAGTATTGTGTGGTTGTCCTGCATTTTGTAATCTGCAGTAATTATCCTATGTGTTGTAAATCTTAACCTTTATGATGTTAATGAGGCAGGATCAGAGGCAGTTATGCTAACGAGGCGGGACACAATCTACAGGTTTAGGTTGTATCTTGAGCCAATCTCTTTTGAGAGATAAAAGAGAGAAGTGAGCAGAGAGAGAAAGGGACCTTATACCACCAAGAAAGAAGAGCCAGGAGAAGACAGCATCTTTAGACCCAGGGTCCCTGTGTTGAGAAACTCCTAGACCAGGGGAAAATTGTTGGCAAGGACCTTCCCCCAGAGCTGACAGAGAGAAAAAGCCTTCCCCTGGAGCTGATCCCCTGAATTCGGACTTCTTGCTTCCTAGATTGTGAGAGAATAAATTTCTGTTTGTCAAAGCCATCCACTTGTGGTATTTCTGTTACAGCAGCACTAGATAATTAAGACAGGCCCCCTAGGTTGGAAAGCACTATCCAACGGCCTCAAAAATGGACTCAAACATACCAACAATCATGAAGATGGTACAGGATGAGACAACATTTTATTATGTTGAACATGGGGCTGCCATGAGTTGGAGCCAACTCGATGGCAACTAAACAAAAATACAGATCTAATACAAATGTAGTATTCTCATGGAGAGAATATGCACATAGATTGTGTCCTACTTTAACTGAACAGATCTGGGTTTCAATCCCTTCTCTGCTATGTGGGTGCTGGGGTATTGCCATGTATTTCCCTGGATCTCAGTTCTTTACTCTGTAATGCCTTACCTGCCCTCTAGCATCTAGAATTAAATGATTTATCACAGGTTGAATCCCTTGCACATAATCCAGCCAGTTATTTTCCTTCTCCCCAAACATCTTAGAAAATCTGAATGCAAAATGGAATTTATTTACCTTGAGAAAATTCAAGTTCTAACAATTGTTTTATGTTCATATGCATATGAGCATGTGTGTGTGCCTGTGTGTGTTGGTGTTGCGCTTGATCATCCAAAACATGTGGCTAGAGATAAACTATCTTTGTCAACGAAGTATTTAATTACTGTTCCTTTATTGTAGCAATCTTATTGATTTTAGAATCCAGCACAATGTTCCTCAGTTAATATTGGCAGCGAAGAAATAAATGATGGCAGATTTCCTTGGAAATGTACATCACAAAGTAATAGAGGCTGTGATAGAAAGGGCTGCCTAATGCTGAATCTCTCCAGAAAAAAAAAAAAAAAAAAAAAGAAAGAAAAAAAAGTAAGAATCCTAATGGACTCTTGGTAAGTGGCCACTGCTGTGGTGTGCCTGAGACAATTCTCAGAATTAAAATAGAAATAGGTATTTTCAGACTAGAATGTACATTGAGATAAAGCAACTGGGGTCTCAGAAGAAAAGCTGGTTGGTTGACTAGGGTCACACAACTATTTGCAAGCAAAGTCAAGACAAGAATTGAGATCTCTTGTCTCAATTCAGCATGATACTCCTACAAGTGGAGAAATGGAGAAACACTCACACAGCTTAAATGCCACAGGAAAACAAGATATACTAGTGACCTTGCTTCTGAATCTTCTCACTTCTTTTCACCACTTCCATTGTAAGTAGTTAACACTCTTCGTGATCATTTTTAACACGCTTGCCACGTGTGCCCTTACTGGGTGGGAAGTGGGTAGTACGTTCACAGGGCTTCTCAACATCAAGAACACGAGAAGCCATCACTGCCCAGGACTGCAGCAACACGCTCATTGGTGGAAGGCACAGTTGATAAACTTTGCACTAGCTAGGCTCTGTATGTTACAAAGTTTGTAAACAGAAATGATCCTTTAGAGAACTAGAATTGTCTATCCAGTTGAGGAAAGGGAAACAGAAAAGGGAGGTAGAACATATGAGGATAAAAGCACAGGTCCAACCTGAAGCTAATGAGAGGGTTGCAAGCTCTCTTCGTTGTTAGCTGCTGTTGAGTCAGCACCGACGCATTACGACCCCATCATGATGCTTAGAGTTTTAGTCCATCTCCACGTGCGCTTCCAGCATGCTCATAGCTTGCTCGAGTGCCAGGATTTCATCACCTTGCAAGCAGCTGCTGTGGTGAATGCCAGCCATGACCTGCAGCAGCCTGTCAGCCCACTTCCTCTGCCACAGGTGCTTGAGGATGTGCAACAAAACATCCCCTGGTCCTGCACCATGGTCATGATATTTAGTATGCTCTAGTCCATTGTTGCAGCCACTGTGTAATTTGAGTGCCTCCCAGTCTAGGGATTTTACCTTCTAGCACTATATTGGACAATGTTCTGTTGCAATCCGTAAGATTTTCATTGCATAATTTTTTGAAGTAGATCATCAGCCCTTTTTTCCCAGTCTTTCTTAGTCTGGAAGCTCTGCTGAAACCTGTCCGCCATGGGTGACCCTACTGGTATTTAAAATACATATGGCATAACTTCCAGCATCACAGCAACACACAAGCCACCACAATGCAACAAACAGACAGGTGGTGGCACACTCTCTTAGAAATTCTTCTATCAACAAACACATATTAAAACCACATGCCATCATGGATGCGCAGGGAAGTAGGTACCTTGGTGTTTCACTGAGTCACGACTACTACCATCACCATAGATGAATTAGACAGATATTTGCCAAGACATTGAAAGCCCTGGAAGTGGGAACATCCCATTCATTGGCATATCTATTCTTTTACATCACTGATTGATCTACTCATGGAATTTTTATTCCTTTTGAGTGTGCGGTAAATCCTGGGAAAGAATGTGTATTTTTAGAAAGCTCCATAAGTTATTGGATACACAACCCAATGGAGAAATGACTCACCTGCAGACTTTTGAGTTTTTATATAATACTCTTTCATATAAAACAAAATCTCTAACTTAAACATCATTATAAAGACCACTTATAAAGTTCTTTGAACCCCAGATATATACTGCTCTTCTGTAGGATGATAATTGCACCCCAACACGGCTGTGATTGTATAACGGGCACAACTGAAGCATTTGGCATCAGCTGGAGATGTGCAAAGCATGGACTATGAGTGAAGTCTTTAGCCCAGACAGCACCACATTCAAACCCTGACTCTCCACCTACTAGATATATGTCCTTAAGCAAATTGCTAGTTCCACACAATCCTGCTCTGTAAGCAGAAAATGCGAGAAAGGATATAATGTTTGAGCTCATCAGATAGACAAAACAATGAAGAGTCCCTTAATGGAAAACAAACTGTAAACTTTGATATTTGCAGGCAAAAATTCAACAGTATGAATCAGACATGGGGTTGAGGGAGAAAGAGTTCAGAAAGATGGTTCAGAGAAGGCCGGCCTATGTAATGGGGTAGAACGTTGGCATCCTTAGAACAAGGGGATTCAGAAGAAGGAGCAGATTTGAGGAATGAATATATGCTTGCTTTTGGAAAAACAGAATTTAAAGTGGGGCCAGGAACATGAGTCCGAGATAATCTTGAACTTGCTGTTAGGATTTTGGATCTGACACTCAGGAGAGATCTGGCGGCAGGAAACGCAAGAGCAAGAATGATCTCCATACAAATGAGTCTCCCGTTGAAGCTGCTCCAGTACTAGCATTTCTTACACAATGAACCTATTTCCTTCACAACTGCACTCATCCTGTTTATACAGTTAGATAAAGGAGCAGATACTTTCACACGAGAAATACGGCACAACTTTGAACTGTTTTATAATTCGAGGATTCAACAAAATAATTTCATGTTTGATTGCTAATAGATGCAGGTAATCCCAGGTGGAGAGGTTTATTTTTCTATATATAATTAAGAGAAACTCTAGAAGAAAGAGAAACAATAAAATAAAAGAGATGTTAAGGAAGTTTGAGAAGGATGAGGGTACTGCACGTAGTGCTCAACATACGTGCATAGTACTAATGATAAGGTAGAATTTCGGTCCGTGTATTTGCTTTGAATTGTGAACTAAGTCCTTGTAACCCTGATCTCAGGAGTACCTGTAAAAATGACAGAATTTAAAGATGCTGCTACACCCCATATAACAAAATGGGACTAACGAGACACAGCAGTCCAGGGACAAGGACTAGAAGGCAGAAGGGGACAGGAAAGCTGGTGATAGGGAACCCAAGGTTGAACAAGGAGAGTGTTGACATGTAGTGGGGTTGTTAACCACTGTCATAGGGCAACATGTGTAGTAACTGTTTAATGAGAAACTGTTTTGTTCTGTAAACCTTCATCTAAAGTAAGAACAGCAGTTCAACTGGAAGAATGTAATCGATGTCACTGAACTGTGCATGTAGAAATTTTCGAAATGGATGGTGTATCTTTGGCTATGTATATTTTCACCAAAAAAAAAAAAAAAGAAAAAAGGTCTAGAAAGGAGAGGGTTGACATGTCGTGGGGTTGTTAACCAATGTCATAAAACAATATGTGTACTGACTGTTTAACGAGAAACTATTCGTTCTGTAAACCTTCACCTGAAGTACATTTTTAAAAAAAGAAAAAAAATAAAGATGCTGCTACAGAAATTCTCCTTGGGTATACCTGGGGTGGTCTCGGGAAGCCACATTTACTACGGCCCAGATGGTTCCTATAAGGCAAATTTAGTTAACGAGTCCCAGGCTGTCAAAGAAATGTATTCCTAAGGCAGTGTTTCTTCAACTGTCCAATATATCAGAACCACCTGGAGGGCTGTTAAAACACAGATTGCTGGGCCCTAGGCTCAGAGTCTCTAATGCAATAGGTCTGAGCAGGACCTAAGAATCTGTATTTCCAACAAGCGCCCAGGCGATGTTGATGCTGCTGATTCAGGGACACACTTTGAGAACCGCTACCATAAGGCATGCTTGTCAGAAAAAAAATAGGAAGTAAATTCTGGCCAATCAAGCCAATGTTCCTGGGGTCCTCTCACACCGGTAACCTTGGGTGCCTTTTGCTTGGCACATGTGCCAGCTGGCACCTCAGGCTGCTGGTTCTCCTCCCGCCTGCCCTTCACTATTCCTGAGCTGGGGACAGCTGATCTCTGCAGGGAAAAAGGAAACCTGAGACGTGGATTCAAGTGAAATCTTCAGTGATTTCATAACCAACACACATCTCCCAAGAATACCTATATCCTTCAAAAAGACTGGCATGGCTGAGATCAAAGAACGTGGTGAAAAGATGTTTTTGGACCAGAAAGAGGATTTTTTGTTTGTTCGTAGGTTTTTACATTTCTTGGAAGTTATGTGAGCAGTTTTCACCTCTAAATCTAATCCCAAACTGGGTGCTTGTTTGTTCACTACTTAACTCTTATTTTCCTTTCAAGTTTTCAGGAAACTTTGGTTAAAAAGCACGTTTTTCCCCCCTTGGTTTAATGCGCACCAATTTTGAGAAAGGCGATAAAAAGTAATTCCCTACACACGCTGTTATAAACACAGACGATCAGTGTCATTATCTTGCCTCTTGAAATTGGATGAGTTATTTCTTACCATTAAGCACTCATTTCTTCTTCCTTTTTTAAGATGTTTCTACCTTCTCATTAGTACTATGCAGTAGTACTAATACAATAATTAGCACTACTACAGTAGGCAGGAAGGAGCCCTGGTGGTGCAGTGTTTAAAGTGCTCAACTGCGAACCAGAAATCCTTGGTTCGTAACCACCAGCAGCTCCATGGGAGAAAGATGTGGCAGTCTGCTTCCATAGAGATTTACAGCCTTGGAAACCCTGTGGGATCACTGTGAGTTGGGATTAACTTGATGCAGTGGATTTGGCTTTGGTTTGGTAGTAGGCAGGGCAGGAGCCCTGGTGGCACAGTGGCTAAACGTTCAGCTGCTAACCAAAAGGTCAGCCAGTTTGAACCTATTGGCCACTCAGCGTGAGAAAGACCTGATGATCTGCTTCTGGGAAGATTACAGCCTAGAAACCGTCCGGGGCAATTCTAGTCTGTCCCACAGGGAAGGTTGCTATGAGTTGGGATTGAATTGAGGACACGCAACAGCTGTGGTCAGGTAGTGATGGGTATATTCTTGGAGTTCTCACTATGTGCCAGGCGCTTTTCTTGGATGTTTTTGTTGGTAATGACCCACCCTCTCTATGACCTTTGCTGTACACAAGGAAAGCACAGACTGGAGATAAAACGGGTCCAGGGTCACAGAGACAGGGGCTCTAACCCTGGCTGCTAGCCCATCCTCGAGGCCGCGCCGTTTCCTAAGAGATGAAAACACATCTGGGGAGACCAGGCACTGAGCACTCTGTCCTTTCATTCCGTATCTCTAATCCCTGAAATAAAACAATGTTTCATTTCTTTTGCAAACAGATGCAAAGCTTTCTTCTCTGCCTAGAAACATAATTGACATTTTGAATACAAATTTACATCCATATCATTCTTATTAATGCCTTTATTCAATTTTGGGGATGAAAATTAGGTAAAATAGAACAAAAACTACATGGAAAATATTATCTTTTTTCTCCTCAAATTACACTGATAAAGTTCATAATTCTAACTGGTAGGTTTGCACTTAAATCTTCCCCCCCCCATTGGAAATATCAAGGAAAGACATTTTTCAGAAAAATAAATTTCTAAAATGCTAAAATTACTACACATTAAACCATAAGAAAGCATATTAAGTGAATATTTGGAGTCTGTCTGGCTTAAACCCAGAAAGCATGGAAATGAAACCTTTAGGCCTAAAATTTAACATAACTTGAAAGTTCTACATTAGAGTTAGACTAATAGTGTTTTTCCAAGTTGGTTTTTAGAAACCTTTAAACTTTGAATTTATAAAGGGGGAAAATACCCTGAAAAGAAATATAGAACTGCAGCATGAACATTAATTTTTTAAGAAATATTCACTGTCATGTTGCATAAAATTCTATAGCCCTTGATGTAGACTGCTTCTGTTCAAAGAGAAATATGTTTTTAGAAAATTTAGCTTTTTAAAAATAGTCACTAAAGTTGAATTATCCAAGAAAACATGACGTGTCAGCATTTTTTTTTCTGAATTAAGATGTTGATCTTCCTTCCTGATTTTTACATTGTTTAAATGAAAATTTTACCATTAGTAATTCTCTCTAGAATCCAGTGGCATTCCAAGGGAGCGCTTTCAAATATAGATATTTTCATCTTGCCCAGATTAAAAGCAGCTTGAAGGCAGGGAGAACAGTGGACATGTGGGGTACAAAAGAAACTCATGGGAATGGGCCATCACCAGCTTTCCATCGCAAAGGGGATTCTAGGTCAACAAGATATGGCCCGTAGCATGTTTATGAAGCAACTTGCTGTGGAAAAAATGTATTCCTTTTTCACAACAAAAATGCAAGGCTGTGCCTAAGTGTCCTTTTTTAGTAGGTACACGTGTTGTTTTTGTTGTTAGGCGCTGTCCAGTAGGTTACAATCCATAGCTACCCTGTGTATAACAGAACAAAACACCACCGGCTCCTGTGCCATCCTCACGTTAATCGTTACTTGAGCCAGTTGTTGGAGCCACTGTGTCAATCCACCTTGCTGAAGGTTTTCCTCTTTTTTTTTTTGGCTGACCCTCTACTTTACCAAGCATGATGTCCTTCCCCAGGGAACGGTCCCTCCTGATAACATGTCCAAAATATGTGAGACAAAGTCTTACCATCTTTGCTTCTAATGAGCATTCTGGCTGTACTTCTTCCAAGATAGATTTGTTTGTTCTTCTGGCAGTGCATGGTGTATACCCAGCATTCTTTGCCAACACCATAATTCAAAGACATCAATTCTTCCTGTCTTCCTTATTCATTGTTCAGCTTTTCACATGCATATGAGGGGATTGAAAACACCATGGCTAGGGTCAGGTGCACCTTAGTCCTCAGAGTGACATCTTTACTTTTTAATACTTTAAAGAGATCTTTTGAAGCAGATTTGCCCAATGCAATACATCATTTGATTTTTTGATTACTGCTTCCATGGGTGTTGATTGTGGATCCAAGTAAAATGAAATCCTTGACAACTTCAATCTTTTCTCTGTTTATCATTGTCTTAGTTATCTAGTGCTGCTATAATAGAAATACCACAATTGGATGGCTTTAACAAACGGAAGTTTATTCTCTCGCAGTCTAGTAGGTTAGAAGTCTGAATTCAGGGCATCAGCTCCAGGGGAAGGCTTTCTCTGTCAGCTCTGAAGGAAGGTCCTTGTCATCAATCTTCTGCTGGTCAAGGAGCTTCTCAGGCGCAGGGACCCCAGGCCCAAAGGAAGCACACTGCTCCCGGTGCTTCTTTTTTGGTGGTATGAGATCCCTCCACTCCCCAGCTCACTTCCCTTTCTTTTTATCTCTTATAAGATAAAAGGTGGTGCAGGATACATCCCAGGGAAACTCCCTTTACATTGGATCAGGGATGTGACCTTAGTAAGGGTGTTACAATTCCACCCTAATCTTTAACATAAAATTACAATCACAAAATGGAAGACAACCACACAACACTTGGAATCATGGCCTGAGCTGACACATATTTTTGGAGGATACAATTCAACCCATCACAATCATGATGTTACTTATTGGTCCAGTTGTGAGGATGTTTGTTTTCTTTATGTTGAGGTGTAATCCATACTAAAGGTTGTAGTCTTTGATCTTCATCAGTAAGTGCTTCAAATCCTCTTCACTTTCAGCAAGCAAAGTTCTGTCATCGGCATATCGAAAGTTGTTAATGAGTCTTCTTCTAATCCTGATGTCATGTTCTTCATATAGTCCAGCTTCTCAGATTATTTGCTCAGCATACGGATTGAATAGGTATGGAGAAAGGATACAACCCTGATGAACACCTTTCCTGACTTTAAACTATGCAGTATCCCCTTGTTCTGTTCAAACCACTGCCTCTTGGTCTGTGCACAGGTTGTTCATGAGCACTATTAAGTGTTCTGGAATTCCCATTCTTCACAATGTTATCCATAATTCAATATGATCCACACAGTCAGATGTCTTTGCATAGTCAATAAAACAGAGGTAAAGATCTTCCTGGTATTCTCTGGTTTCAGCCAAGATCCATCTGACATCAGCAATAATATCCCTCATTCCATGTCCTCTTCTGAATTTAGCTTGAACTTCTGGTAGTTACCTGTTGATATACTGCTGCAACTGCTTTAAAATGATCTTCAGCAATATTTTACTTGCGTGTGATATTAATGATATTGTTCAATAATTTCTTCATTCTGTTAGATCACATTTCTTTGGAATGGGCACAAATATGGATTTCTTCCAGTAGGTTGGCCAAGAAGCTGTCTTCTAAATTTCTTGACATAGACGAGAGTACATCCAATGCTGCATCTGTTTGTTGAAACATCTCAATTGGTTTTTCATCAATTCCTGGAGTCTTGTTTTTCTCCATTCTATGTAATGCAGCTTGGACTTCTTCCTTCAGGACCATCAGTTCTTGATCATATGCTACCTCCTGAAATGACTGAACATCTATCATTTCTTTTTGGTCCAGCAACTCTGTGTATTCCTTCCATTTTCTTTTGATGCTTCTTGCTTCATTTACTATTTTGCCTACAGAATCCTTCAGTGTTACCACTTGAGGATTGAAATTTTTCTTTAGTTCTTTCAGCTTGAGAAATGCTGAGCGTGTTCTTCCCTTTTGATTTTCCAATTCCAGATCTTTGCACATTTCATTATAATACTTTACTTTCTTTTCTCAAATCACCCTTTGAAATCTTCTGTTCAGCTCTTTGATTTCATTATTTCATCTGTTCACTTTAGCTACTTGACTTTCAAAAGCAAGTTTCAGAGTCTCTTCTGACATCATTTTTGTCTTTTCTTTCTTTCCTGTCTTTTTAATGAGCTTTTGCTTTCTTCCTGTACGATGTCCTTGATGACATTCCACCACTCGTCTAGTCTTTGGTCATTTGTGTTCAGTGAATCAAATCTGTTCTTGAGATAGTCTCTCAATACAGGTGGAGTATACTAAAGGTTGTACCTTGGCTCTTGTGGACTTGTTTTAATTGTCTTCAGTTTCAATTTGAACTTGCTTAAGGATAATTGATTGTTCTGCAGTCAGCCCCTGGCTGGGAGACAAAACAGGTCCAGGGTCACTGAGTCAGGGGCTCTAACCCTGGCTGCTAGCCCATCCTCGAGCTTTTCTGTCGTCTCATTCCACAGATGTAGTCAATTTGATTCCTCTTTATTACATCTTGTGAGGTCCACATGTACAGTCACCATTTATGTTGTTGAAAAAAGGTATTTACAGTGAAGTTGTTGCTCTTGCAAAATTCTGTCATGCGATCTCGTGTCATTTCTATCACCAAAGCCATAGTTTCCAACTGCCAATCCTTCTTCTTTGTTTCCAACTTTCACCTTACAATCACCAGTAATTATCAATGCATTTTCATTGCATGTTTGATCAATTTCAGACTGCAGAAGTTGGTAAAAATCTTCAATTTCTTCATCTTTGATCTTAGTGGTTGGTGCATAAATTTGAATAATAATCATATTAACAGGTCTTCCTTGTAGGCATATGGATATTATCCTATCACTGACAGAGTTGTACTTCAGGATAGATCTTGAAATATTCTTTTTAATGATTAATACAATGCCATTCCTCTTCAAGTTGTCATTCCTGGCATAGCAGACCATAGGATTTTTGATTCAAAATGGCCAGTACCAGTCCATTTCAGCTCGCTAATGTCTAGGATATCAGTCTTTATGTGGTCCATTTAATTTTTAATGACCTCCAATTTTCGTATATTTATACTTCATACATTCCACGCTCCAATTTTTTTTTTTCTTTTTACTTTTTTTTTTTTAATTGTACTTCGGGTGAAGGCTTACAGAACAAATAGTTTCTCATGAAACAGTGGTACACATATTGTTTTATGACATTGGTCAACAACCACACAACATGTCAACCCTTTAACCTCTCAACCTTTTTTTTTTTTTGGTGAAAATACACATAGTCAAAGATACACCACTTCAAAAATTTCCACGTGCACAGTTCAGTGACATCGACTACGCTCTTCCAATTGTGCTGCTATTCTCACTTAAGATGAAGGCCCACAGAACAAAACAGTTTCCCGTCTAACAGTTACTAGACATGTTGCCCTATGACAAAGGTTAACAATCTCACAACAGATCAACAATATCCTTACTCAACCTTGGGTTCCTTATCACCAGCTTCCTTGTCCCTTTCTGCCTTCTGGCCCTTGTCACTGGACTACTGTACCTCATTAGTCCCATTTGGTTTTACGGGGCTGTCCACTCCCCGGCTGAACGGTGAACCTCAGAAGTGACTTCACTACTGAGCCGAAAGGGTGTCTGGGGGCCATACTCTCGGGACTTCTCCAGTCTCCTTTAGGCCAGTAAATCTGGCATTTTTTTTGTGAGTTAGAATTATGTTTTACATCCTCTCTAGCTCTCTCCAGAACCCTCTGTTGTGATCCTGGACAGAGCAGTCAGTGGTGGTAGCCGGGCACCATCTAGCTGCACTGGACCCAGTCCGGTGGAGGCCCTGGTAACCATGCTCCAATTTTTAATGGATATATGTAGATTTTTTTTTTTCCCGTTTTGAATCATGCCACTTCAGCAAATGAAGGTTCCAAAAGCTTGACTCCATCCAAGTCATTAAAGGTGACTCTACTTTGAGGAGGCATCTAGTCCCTAGTGGTATTTTGAGTGCCTTCCAACCTGAGCGACTCATCTTCTGGCACTATACCAGACAATGTTATGCTGCTATTCATAAGGTTTTCACCAGCCAGTTTTTTCAGAAGTAGACTGCCAGGTCCTTCTTCCTAGTCTATCTTAGCTCCAATGAAACCTGCCCACCATAGGTGACCTTGCTGGTATTTGAAATACGGCTGGCACAATATCCAGCATCAAAGCTCACCCAAGCCGTCGCAGTACAACACAATGACAGAAGCGTGCGGAGGCATATGTGTTAGACCAAAAAAAAAAAAAAATCAATATTGTAGCCATCAAAATATTTCTAAGGAAATAATGGGCCCATCAGAAATTTCTGCTCACTGCTAAGAAAATAAATCTTGCCTAAGTCTTTAATTACAAGTATTAAGTTTTTTCTACCCATGTCAATGTTCCCACTGTAGAAAAATGTAACTCTCGGAGAAAGTAAGATTGTATCTCATTTACTTAAACATAGCCACACATTTGAATAAAAACATTAAACAAGTAAATAAATTCAACATTTTACCATACAAATTATAATGTTGTTATGTTGTTAGATGCCTTTGAGTTGGTTCCAACTCATAGTGACCCTATGCATAACAGAACAAAACACTGCCTGGACCTGTGCCATCCTCTCAATCTTTGCTATGTTTGAGTCCATTGTTGCAGCCACTGTGTCAATCCATCACTGAGGGTCTTCTTTTTCACTGATCCTCTACCAACCATGATGTCCTTCTCCAGGGACTGATCTCTCTTGATAACATGTCCAAAGTAAGTGAAACAAAATCTTGATATCCTTGCTTCAAAGGAGCATTTTGGCTATACTTCTTCCAAAAAATATTTGTTCATTTTTCTGGCAGTCCATCGTATCTCCAGTATTCTTTGTCCACACCATAATTCAAAAGCATCAATTCTTCTTTGGTATTCCTTATTCACTGTTCAGCTTTCACATGTATATGAGGTGATTTAAAATACCATGGCTTGGATCAGGTGCACCTTAGTCCTCAAAGTGACATCTTTGCTTTTTTAACATTTTAAAGAGGTCTTTTGCAACAGATTTGCCCAAAGCAATGCAAAATGTGATTTCTTATCTGCTACTTCCATGAGCGTTGATTGTGGATCCAAGTAAAATGAAATCTTTGACAACTTCAGTATTTTCTTCGTTTATCGTGATATTACTTACTGGCCCAGTTGTGAGGATTTTTGTTTTCTTTATGTTGTGACGTAGTCCATACTGAAGGCTGTAGGCTATAGTCTTTGACCTTCATCAGTAAGTGCTTCATGTTGTCTTCATTTTCGGCAAGCAAGATTGTGTCATCTTAATATCTCAAGTTGTCAGCGAGACTTCCTCCAATCTTGATGCCCTGTTCTTCATATAGTCCAGCTTCTCAGATTATTTGCTCAGTTTACAGACTGAATAAATATGGTGAAAGGCTACAATCCTAACTCACATCGTTTCCAATTTTAAACCACTTAGTATACTCTTGTTCTGTTCCAATGACTGCCTCTTGATCTGTGTACAGGTTACTCATGAACACAATTAAGTGTTCTGGAATGCCCATTCTTCGCAATGTTAGCCATAATTTGTTATGATCCACACAGTTGAAAGCCTTTGCATAGTCAATAAAACACAGGTAAACATCTTTCTGGTATTCTCTGCTTTCAGCCAGGATCCTTTTAACATCATCAATGATAACCCTTGTTCCAAGTCCTCTTCTGAATGTGCTTTGAATTTCTGGCAGTTCCCTGCTGCAACTGCTTTTGAATGATCTTCAGTAACATTTTACTTATGTGTGGTATTAATGATACCCATTGCCACTGAGTTAATTCCAACCCATAGTGACAGTACAAGACAGAACAGAACTGTCCCATTTGGGTAAATTCAAACTGCTGACCTTTTTATTAGCAGGCAAGCTCTTAACCACTGTACCACCAGGGCTCCTGATATTAATGATATTATTCAATAATTCCCAAATTCTATTGGATTACCTTGTTTGGCATGGGTATGTACATGGTTCTCTTCAAGTTGTTTGGTCAGTTAGCTAACTTCCAAATTTCTTCGCATAGACAAGTGAGCCTTTCCAAGGTTGTATCCATTTGTTGAGATATCTCAACCGGTATTCCATCAATTCCTGCAGCTTTGTTTTTTGCCAATGACTTCAGGGCAGCTTGAACTTCTTTCTTCAGTACTATCAGTTCTTGATCATCTGCTATACCTCCTGGAATGTTTGAATGTCCACCAATTATTTTTGGTACAGTAACTCTGTATTCCTTCCATCTTCTTTTAATAATGCTTCCTGAAGCTTTCAATATTTTATCCATAGAATCCTTCAATATCGCAACTCGAAGCTTGAATTTTTCATCAGTTGTTTCAGCTTGAGAAATGTCAAACGTATTCATCCCTTATGGTGTTCTAAGGTATCAATAGCCTTTGTCTACTCCTGGCAAACTACCTTCCCTGCTTGACCTTGACTTGGAGATGTTATCCCTGCCTTTATGTGCCTATTTTCTTGCCACACCAATTTCCTCATGTCTGACTTCAAGTATGGAGCCTAACTCTACACTTGTTTCAAATACTCACACTCTGGTCTTGATCCAGCCAGTCAGCCTCTGTACTCTGGATGTTGGGGACATAATTTTTCACTTCTGTCTGAGTCCTACTGTCTAGCTCCATCCACTAGTTATGTGTGCGCATGCACACAGACAGAAACACACACACACATTGCTTTTCTCCAAGTGCATCTTGACTGCCTGCACCTGAGATTTGGTGTCAGAAAGGATGGTGATTCCAAGGATACTGTTCATGTGAACTGGATTCTCCATTGTGTCCCCTCTCCTATCCTAGCTCCTCTTGGCCCATTTTTTTCCTTTAGCCGTAAATAAGCTAGCATTCACAGTTGGTGTTAATGCATAAGGACTCTTCAAAATATACTTGGAATTTAAAAATGTTATTTATTGCTACTTGGTCTTCAAAGCACCTAGAAAAATCTTGTTTAATATTGCCTATTACTGGTTTGATCAATGTTCTTCCTCAGCAAAAGACAGAAGCCCACTGAGCATTAACACACTCTATACCTGGAGGAACATTTGCTAAGGAAATTTGAGCTACAAAAACACCGTGTTCACTCCGAGTTTCCTTTGTACCCAGTTGTTCGGAAGACATCTCTTTGTTGCCTCACCTCACAAGCCACTCAGCCCTGGCAAGCTAGGGCCACTGAACATTATCTACAAGACTTTTCATGAACCTATTTCTAAAACCTCTTTTCTCTTGGTTGTAATGTGTTTTATTGTGCCAAAAATTATTTTCGATCATCAATTTTGAACCAGTGGCTTGCTAGGAAAGTTAGAAAATATAGGTTTACACTGATGCTGGTTCAGACAATTTTGATGGAACGAAACAAATCTTAGGTTTTGTTAAAAAAAAGCAAAGGTCAACAAATGAGACATTTAACATATCTTACATTTTGCATGATTGCTTTGAAAATGAGAGCATAGCTAAAAACACAATGCTTACATAAAAGCTGCCATAAACACAAACCACCACCCGTCTGCAGGTTGTTGTACTGTGGTGACTTGTGTGTTGTTGTGCCATTGGAACCTACGTCACTGAGGGTCACTTATGATGGACAGTTTTCACTGGAGCTTTCAGACAGACTGAGAAGAAAAGCCTGGTGATCTATTTCCCAAAATTAGGCAATGAAAACCGTATGGATCACAACAGAACATTGTGCCATATAGTGCTGGCATATGAGCCCCCTAGGTTGGAAGGCACCACACAATAGCCGCAACGATGGGTTCCTGTATACCAGTTATCATAAAGATGCACCGGACCAGGCAAGGTTTTGTTCTGTTATACACGAAGTTGCCATGAGTCAGAACCAACTCAATGGTGCCTAATAACAAAAACAACATAAAAACAAAAGTCATTTTCTTGTTGAAAGAAGAAGAGCTTTCAGTGTGCTTGAAAGATTTGCTTTGTTTCCTCACTTTTTACATTTAGTGACAAGATTTTTTTTTCAATGTCACACACTCTAAATCCAAAGAATTTCTAAGGGGTGGAAAAAGTGCACGAAGGGGTGCAGTCTCTCTGACACCTACTTGTGACTATGGCACAAGACAATTATTCAGACCTTCTCAACATTCTCTCACGTTGTTTGTGTTATAATTAGGGCTCTCTACTGGAAACTCTTAGCGGCACCGTAGGACAGAGTAAAACTACCCCATAGGGGCTCCAAGTCTGTAAATCTTTACGAAAGCAGACTGCCACATCTTTCTCCCCCGGAAGGGCTAGTAGGTTCGAACCTCCGACCTTTCAGTTAGCAGTTGAGCGCTTTAACCACTGCACCACCAGGCTACTAGAAATAGGTAGTAAAGTCTCTGTGAAGAATGGCTAAGTTTGTGTGCCAGAATATTGGACTATAAGGGCTACGTTTTGTTGGGCTTTTATTATAACATGTGCTACAAACTTTTAAAACACTTTTTTTTCCCCTCTATTTGGAGGTTGCCCAAACATTTTTAAGTTGTTTCCTCATTTTTACTGATTATAGGAAAACCTCAATCATGTCCCCAAACTCACATTTGAATGATAATAAAAAAATCATATTTAACTACTACAGTGTTGGCAAGAGGTTAAAAAATCACTTTGAAAAGCACTTATTCACTAATTTTTTTTTCTTTTTTTCCCCGAGAATCATAAGGCAGCCTGGCTTGAGTGAGACATGTGGCTGGTTTCAACTTCAACTAGTTTTATTTGAGAGGAAAAAAACAACAACTTAATTTGAGTCTTCAAGAATGCAACTTAAAGAGGGCCATAAACGTAAACGTGGGGCAATCTCCGCAGGGTTTTTAAGGTCTAGGAAGAAAATCTCAAAGGTCCGAAGAACTTAGAATCCTCATATCCAAAAGGGTGTTAGGTGCAGGAAATTGAGTTTGTCCAGACAGATCCGCACAGAAGATGCTAGTGGAGTCAACTTGTTAGGAACAGGGAAGCGTATATTTTAATTTTTTTAAAGCTAGAATCTACCTACAGTGCACAATGGGCAATGTATGGATGAGTACCGTAGGAGGCAATCGAACTGAGTAATGTCTATTTTCTCCCTGACACACTGCAGCCCTTCAGCTCCTCAGCTCTGTGTAGACTTGGCCATGGAAACGTAGGTCTACAATCCTGTTTGCTGTAGACGGACAGATCTTTTTGAAGCTCTTTAAAGCAATATGCAGACACAGGAATGTGAGAATTATTGCATTTAAGGGTTTTCTGTGGTTACTCACCTATCCCAGTGACCTGTCCTTGCAAGTCTTTCTGGAAACACTGAATGCAAATAGATGCTGGATTGAAACAAGCAGAGTCCGCTTAACAGGATGACCTCCTGTTCTCTTTTCAGGATGCAGCTCAAATTCCGACTTTTTCTCCCAAGGTTTTTCTTTACTATTTACCCCCACCATCTCTCCCATGCCAAATGAGCACAACCATCCACTCCCGTTTGCCAGTTCCCATACTTTGTACTTTAATTACAGCATTTGTCACAGGGTGTTGCAAATATTTAACTACATATCTGACTCCTCATTGGACTACAGGCTTCTGGGAAACATAGTCTTGAATTGAACATACATGCAATGTTCTCCCGGTACATAGTAGACATTCGACCAAGAAGGCATTCAACAAAAGAAAAAGCAAGAATGGAGAAATAGGAAGAAAAAAATCACCTCATTGGGGAAGTTGGAAAATTTTTCATGAAAAAATTAAGTAGACATTGTTATAGATATAGCTATATAGACACGGTTATATATGGAAATCTGGTAGTGCAATGGTTAAGGACTCTGCTGCTAAACGAAAGGTTGGCGGTTTGAACCCACCCAGTGGTTCTGCCGGAGAAAAGCCCTGGCGATCTGCTCCTACAAAACTCTGTGAGGCAGCCCCACTCTGTCCTGTAGGGTTGATACGAGTTGGAATCAACTCGAGGTGCCTAACAACAACAACATGTAGCTATATAGACATACAAATATATGCATATAACGTTATATAATTTTCTTAATACAGTCGACTCTCCTTATCCTCGGGTTCCGAATCTGTGGATTCAACCAATCTCAGGTCGAAAATATTCGGAGAAAAAAAAAAAACAGAATTTTTTTTTCTTGTCCTTATTCCCTAAATAATACAGTATAACAACTATTTACATAGCCTCTACATTATATTAGGTATTATAAGTAATCTAGAGATGATTTTAAGCCATTTTATATCAGGTACTTGAACATCCTCAGATTTTGGTATCCGCAGGGGGTCTTGGAACCAATCCCCCTTGGATACCTAGAGACTACTGTAGTAGTCTAAAGAGTGCTGCCATTCCCTGACGTGGATATAAAATAACACACATCCTCTCTCTTTGTGGTAAGTTAGGTGTCTTAGTTTTATAGTGCTGCTATAACAGACATACCACAAGTGGATGGCTTTAACAAACCGAAATTTGTTCTCTCATAGTTTAGAAAGCTAGACGTCTTAATTCGGGGCACCATCTCCAGGGAAATCCTTTCTCTCTCTGTCAGTTCTGGGGGAAGTTTCTTGTCATCCATCTTTCCCTTGTCTAGGAGCCTCTCAGCATAGGGACACTGGGTCCAAAGCATGTGCTCCGCTTCCAGCGCTTCTTTCTTGGTGCTATGAGGTCCCTCTCTCTCTACTTGCTTCTCTTTCCTTTTATCTTTAATAAGATAAAAGGTGATCCAGGCCACGTAAGAAACTCTCCTTACATCGGATCAGGGCTGTGACCTGAGTAAGGGTGTTGCATCCCACACTAATCCTCTTTAATATAACCTAATCTTGCCTAATTAATCACAGGCAGAGATTAGAATTTATACCACAAAATGGTAGATAACCACACAATACTGGGAATCATGGCCTAGCCAAGTTGACACACATTCTGGGGGGATACAATTCAAGCCATAACATTAGGTCAAACACAAATGTAAAGTTTTTAAACACAAGCCTATATCTTATTAGAGCTCTGGAGGTGCAGTGGTTAAGAGCTATTGCTGCTAACACAAAAAGTCCACAGTTCGAATCCAGCAACTGCTCTTTGGAAACCCTATGGGGCAGTTTTACTCTGTCCTATAGGGTTGCTATTAGCCAGAATCAACTCAACAGCGACGGGTTGTTTATAGCTCATTAATTTCTCAAGGATGTTGAGTGGACTCCGACCTGTCCCCCCAAGATTTTGTCGGTGATCCCACCCCAAGATAATTTTTCCTAGTTGTCTACTATGGCTCTTAACCTTCTGTCATTGTGCTGCCTGTGTGGCCTCTGTGAGTTCCTAGAGGGCAGAGATAATATCAGATATACCCATGTCACTATAGTACTTGGTGTATCAATACTTGGTGGTTAGTAAAGACTTGCTAGATGGATGGGTAAATGGATGACTTGATGTATGGATAGATGGAAGGATGGAAGGAAGAATGGATGGATGAAATATATGAGGATTATGCAGGGATAAAGAGGTGTCATCTTCCTAAAATATGTGAGAGTAATAAACTGTTAATTCTCCCTGTATTCCACCTCTCTCCCCTGAAAAACGGGAAGAGTCACTTTGTGCAGTCAAATCACCCTTGACTTTTGGAGACCAGGATAATTAAATCCCATATGGATCCAGGATTCCATTATTTGCCTCCGTAATCCTGACTTTCAAAGTGGCACCGACACTACTTTTTTAATCTTTCCTTCTTTTTCTCTTACTCACTTGCAATAGAAATCATTCTTTAGCCCCTATTCTGGGTCAACTCTATGCTGTATTATCTACCCCATACCCCAAGAAGCTCAATCTCTAGTGAAGATATCAGGCGCAATATGGGGCTCCTTCAGCACAAGCTGACACCATGTGATGAGCACTGTGTGGCTGGGTTACAGAGCCAGAAGCTGGAGACATTTTTCAGCTAAGGAAGTAGAGATGGAGACTGAAGGGGAGAGGCAAGGAGAAAGAATGGCTTTGAGAATATATTGGACCTAAAGCTACTTGACGCAGTTTAAACATTTTAAACTTGAAATAACATTTGAAGGAGGATAGGCTAGCCATTACTATATTCAGACTTAAAGTCTGATTTTAAAAAGTCATTCTCACATTGGGGCCTACAAAATGGAAATTAAGGGGAGCTGTATAGAGCAGGAGAACCCGCCAGGTCCATGGAAAGTCCACATAAAACTTACGATGTTAACTTGACTTCTTTCACCTCAGCTGAATTTATACAAGAAAACATTTTTTTTTTTTCCCAAGGCTGCAAATTCATTAGTATATTCCTGGGAAAGACTGATTCAATTCAAAAGATTTTTAAAAATTCTGGTAACTCTAATCTGAGCCATTATTTCTAATTTCTTAATATGGAACCAGGAATATTGGTGACCTAATAAGTTTTACAGCACTGCAGGCACACAACCTTATTTATGGAGCTCACACCATTATGTAATATGTTTTAAAGCAAGTAGAAGCTTGTAAAACTCATTTTTTTTTCATCTTAACTAAAGTGCATGATAGCCAAAAATTTAAGTGGAAAGCTATTAAAGTTCCAGAAATCCCAACCTTCCATGTTTTTTCAAATGCTCTATTTTGCTTTTATTTTGGCGCTCTATGTCACAATTTCTGATGTTGGGTCTACCAAAAGGTACTTTCCTGATGTTGCAAACAGAGTAAGACTCCCATAGTGACTTGGGGCCTTATGAATTTTTATCTGTTTCACTTCTTATATTTTTGTTGGGACAATCGTAAAGGAAGTATAACAATCAGGATCAAAAGTAAATGAGAATTGAACAAAAAAAGATGCAAGATACAAAAATCATAATGTATTGTTAATAAGAGCTTCATGATTACACTAAGCTTCAACGCAAATCATGTACCTCTTTTGTAACATGTCGGCACAGGGCAGTGGAGAACGTGCTTTCTTAATGGCTGAGGTTTGCTCTTTCTCTGCCAGTATTCTTGCTGGCAGGGCTGTGGCTATAAGTCCAGCGTGTAGTTAGTTCCATATAGCTTAAGATGAGAATTAAAAATGATGTTGTATTTGACCTCATGAGCCACCAGTAAGACAGGATATCTTTGTCACAACTCCTGGGTGATACAGAACTGATAAACAGGATTCAATAATAGTCAGTCTAGAGATTGAAGGAAATATTTTTAATCAAACCAAATCAAACCCATTGCCATTGAGTTAATTTTGACTCATAGCAACCCTATAGGACAGAGTAGAACTGCCCTATAGGGTTTCCAAGGCTGTAATCTTTAGGGGAGCAGAATGTCACATCTTTCTACCGCGGAATGACTGGTGGGTTCAGATCGCTGACCTGTCAATTAGCAGCTGAGCATTTAGTCACTGCACCACCATGGCTCCTTGGAAATGTCTCTAGGTAAGCAGAAATTGGTTCCCCTCTGATCACTACACAGAGTTCAATTTTAGGCCCATTTCTCCCCATACAGTAGGAGTGGAGGGCTTTGCAACTTGTCAAAATGTGGGCATTGTGGGTTGAGTTGTGTCCCCTAGAAAGATATATTGAAGTTCTCCCCCCACCACCCCAGCTGTGAATGTTACCTTATGTGCAAATAACCTCTTTGCAGATATGCTCACATTAACCTGAGGTCATACCAGGTTAGGGTGGGTCCTCATCCAGTGACTGCTATCCTTTAAAGAAGAGGGAAATTTGGACACACAGAGATCCCACGAGGAAAACAGCATGTCATAATGGAGGCAGAAACTGGAGTGATGCTTCTACAAGCTAAGGAACACCAAGGTTTTCCAGCAACCATCAGAAGGTAGAAGAGACAAGGAAGAATCCTCCTCAGGGCCTTCAGAGAGGGTACAGCTCTGCCCAGCTCTTACAGTCAGACTGTGGCCTCCAGAGCTGTGAGAGAATACATTTCTGTTGTTTTAAGCCATCCAATCTGTTGTACTTTGTTACAGCAGCTCTACAAACTAATACAGTGGGTTATTTATTTTTGTTTTATTTTGTTTGCTGTGATTGTTCATTTTGGTTTTAATACTCACGTAGTTCCTGTAAATTGGAAGTATGCTTTAAAACTACTATTTCAGTACAATTTTTGCAATAGAGAAAAACTGTCTAGGAAACGTTTTTGTTGACAGAATTCCAATTAGCTTGCTAGGTATTATAACAAGTACTTACATTAAATTTCTGAAAATGTGTTGGAACCCCAGACCGAAGTCAACCATGGAGTCTATGGGGATATATTGTTCAACTGTTTGATTCCTGTGTTTATTTTAAATTCCAAATTATCATACAAGTTGTGACGGAGACTTCAAACTACCTGCCAGTATCTTTTTTTTTTTCTTTTTTCCTTATTAATCCCCCCCTGATTTTTAGCTGGGTCTATAACTCCCTTTAACAAAGACCATACTTACCAGCTTTCCTCAAAAATAAATGTGTTTATGTGATTAAATTCTCATGGGCTATGGGCAGAAGCTGAAGTCTCGAGGTGGTACAGACGGTTAAGTGCTGGGCTACTAACAGAATGGCGGGCCGTTCGAACACACCCAGATGTGCCTCAGATGAAAGACCTGGCGATGTACTTCCGAAAGGTCACAGCCTTGAAAACCCTAGGAGGCAGTTCTATTCTGTTCACATGGGGTCATCACAAGTCGGAATTGACTTGACACCGACTAGCTTTTGGTTATTCTGGGCAAAAGTGATACGTGCAATTTCAATAATAGTGTACTTCCAACTGGAGCTCAATAAAACATCAGAATTCAGCTAGAAACCAACCAGGGGCAGTTAGAGAGGTCTTTCCCCGTAGGAACTCAAGGACCCCAAATGCATTCTTTGTGCATAGAGTGAAATACACAAGCCTCAGGTGTCAGCTCAGTGCGTTTTGACCAAGTTCATACACCCATGTAGCCCCCACACTGTTCAAGATATCGAACGTGACCTGCAACTCCAGAAGACTCCCTTGTTAGCCATGACCACACCCCACCACGCACACCCTCTGGTCAAAGTCATTGTTCTTCTAACTTCTGATCACACTGAATAGTTGGCTTTCTTAGAAATACCTGTGTGTGTGCATTTATATGTGTGTGTGTGTGTCTAGACTTTTTCCCTCAGTTTGTTAGATTCACCCCCATGTTACTTCATGCAGCAGTTGCTTGTTCATCTTCAGTGCTGTCTAGTATTCCACTATGTGAATACACCACAATATACTTTTGTAGTCTACTATTGATGGACACTACGATTGTTTCTAGTTTTCAGATATTACAAATAATGCTTCTATGAACCTTCTTACAGATATCTTTTAGATGGGACACATGTACAAATTTTTGATAGGTATATACCTAGGAAGGGAATTCCTGGATGATGAGGGATTCATATATCCAGCTCTATTAGACTCTGTATAGTGTTTTCCAAAATGGTTGTACTGGTTTACACTCCCACTATTTGAGTATATAAGAGTTCTAGTTCCATATTACCACACAGACAATTATTTATTTATTTATTTATTTTCATGTCATTTTTTTTTTTTTTATTGTACTTCAGGTAAAGGCTTACAGAACAAATAGTTTATCATGAAACAGTAGTACACATATTGTTTTATGACATTGGTTAACAACCCCACAACATGACATCCCTCTAACTTCTCAACCTTTTTTTTTTTGTGAAAATACACATAGCCAAAGATATACCATTTCAAAAATTTCTACATGCACAGTTCAGTGACATTGACTATGCTCTTCCAGTTGTGCTGTTTTTCTCACTTAAGATGAAGGCTTACAGAACAAAATAATTTCTCATTAAACAGTTACTACAAATGTTGCCCTATGACAATGGTCAACAATCTCCCAACACATCAACAATATCCTTACCCAACCTTGGGTTCCCTATCACCAGCTCCCTTGCCCCCTTCTGCCTTCTGGCCCCTGTCCCTGGACTACTGTACCTCGTTAGTCTCATTTGGTTGTACGGGGCCATCCACTCCCAGGCTGAACGGTGAACCTCAGAGATAACTTCACCGCTGAGCTAAAAGGGTGTCTGGGGGCCATAGTCTCTGGGTTTCTCCAGTCTCCTTTAGGCCAGTAAATCTGGTCTTTTTTTGTGAATTAGAATTATGTTCTATATCCTTCTCCAGCTCTGTCCAGAA